>NC_080751.1:53043989-53347020 GCF_020826845.1 Diceros bicornis minor
ACCCCTCCCCGCTGCCGCCCCCATTTGTGTGGCATTCTCATCCTGGATTAGTATTTGGCAAACTGTGGCAATGATTGTAGAGCGTTTAAAAAAAAAAAAACAGCTTCATTGGAGTACAATTGATATACAATATATTGCACATATTTGAAGTGTCTAATTTGATGTTTTGACATATGTATATATAGAACCATCACCACAATCAAGATAATGAACGTATACATTATCCCTGGAAGTTTCCTCATGCCAATTAGGGGGAATTTTTAGCTGCATTTTGCAGTAAGAGTGTCTTCCTGACGGGGGAGTGGTGATCAGAATAGAAAATGGATGCCCTTTGGGCGGAAACATGGACTCCGTGCCATTTCATGAGAAATTCCATCTACCAATCTACCACTCTCCGTCCTTTACCTCCCATGGCCCCTGCAGAATTTAGGGAGTGGTTCTGAGTAACCGTTTCATCCCAATATTAGGTTGGCAACAGTGGCAATTATACATTGATACAAAATGCGCAATGCCTCGCCCATGCCTTTTATTTATCCTTTGTCTTCTTCCCCACTAAAAATAAAAATAGCCATCATTTTTGATTGCATCCCAAATGCAAGATACTGGGCTAAAGGCTCTGCATAGCATTTTCCACTCAATTCACTCTTCTGAGGTGGATATTTTTTCTCAATCTGCTCTTTCTGAGGTAGATATTAACAGAGAAGTTAGTGACTTGCCTAGGGCCCCACAATTGGTAAGTAGAGGCCCTGGCATTTGAACTTTGCTTTGGTGACTGCAAGCAGGTCTTTTGTGTGCAGCAGCACAGGTTGGGCACTGCACAACTCCAGGGGGTCTCATTCGCTTGCGTCAAAGCCCTTTCTCTTTGTACTTTGTTACTTTGCCTACATAAGTGAAGTTGTTGTTTCCTCCTTTTAAATGACCGAGGCAAGACAGAAACTACTGGTACAGAGGAATATTCCTTGGGAGAGGCTGGCTGACCCATTAGGACACCTCATACAGTTGTATGTATTATAGTGAATTCACCAAGGTCCAAAATCTGGTTCTCAATTTTGTAGGTCCAAAACCAATCTTTCAGTGGGCCAGAAATTTTCAGTCTTGAGCATTCTGACCACACTGATTAAGCCACAATACTTAATGTACATCAGGTATGCCAGGCTTCCATGTTGGCCAGACCAGTGCATTCTTTCCTTAAAGACCACAGGCAGCAAGATTATCAGAAGGTGACTTGGAGAGCATGGACTCCAGACACAGAGAACTAGTTGTCTCATTTGAACGCTTAATGGTATTAGGCTGAGATAACCCAACCCACCATTCCACCACTGCTATGGGCTGAATTGTGTCCCCCCCGCCCCCCCAATTTATATGTTGGAGCCCTAACCCCTAATGTGACTGTATCTGGAGATAGGGTCTTTAGGAGGTAATTAAGGTTAAACGAGGTCATAAGAGTGGGGCCTTAATCCGATAGGACTATGGCCTTATAAGAAGAGGAAGATCTCTCTCTCTCTCCTTTCCCCTGCCATGTGAGGACACAGCAACGAGGCAGCCATCAGCAAGCCAGGAAGAGAATCCACCAGAATTCCATCACGCTGGCACCCTGACTTTGGACTTCCAGTTCAGAACTGTGAGAAATGAATGTCTGTTGTTTAAGCCACCCAGCCTGTGGTGTTTTGTTATGGCAGCCCAAGATGACTAAGACAATCACAGTTGCAACACCTGAAGACTGGATTTTGTTTCTGCCTAAATTGGGCACCTTCTCATCTGGGCAGTGCTTAAATGAGCCCAGACCCCTCTCTTGAGCTCTGGACCCATACAGACACTTGGATATCTTGTAGAACCTCAAAGTCATCACCAATGAATCAGAACTCGTTGTCTATACTCCCATCTTCCTCCTGGGTTCTCCAACTCAGCAATTGGCATCGCCATCTACCTGGGGATCATGCTTAGGTCTTTCTTCTCCCTTACGCCTAGAGCCAGTCAGTCACCCAGTCCCGCCACCTTCACTGCATATTTATCACTTATTTCCATCCAACTGGTACTACCCAAGTCAGGTCACCATCATCTCCCTCCTAAATTGTTCCTGTGTCTGGACCTGGTCACCTCCGGTCAATTCTCCTCCCAGTAATCAGATTAACTGTTCTAAAAAGTAAATCTGACTCTGTTACTTCAAAGTCCAAACTTTCTAACCCAGCTTTTCTAGCCACGAAAGATCTGGACCCTTGTTGTATCTCAGCCTCTCCTCTGGCCACTCTCCCCTCACAGCATAAGTGGTGCTCATGCTGAATTCCGTGTCTTGCCATTTTTGGACCTGTTGTGTTTAGTCTCTGAAAATTTGAGCATAGTGGTCTCTGCTTAGAACACTCTTCTTCACATATGTATTTCTGTTTTTTTACTTTATTGTGGTAAGCGCACTTAACTATTGAGATTTACCCTCTTAACAAATTTTTAAGTGCACAATACAGTATTGTTAACTATAGGCACAATGTTGTATTGCAGATCTCTAAACTTATTCATCTTACATGACTGAAACTTTATACCTCATCCCCCTGAGCCCATCCCACCCATTCTGTTTAACTCCTATCCTTTTCTAGATTCAGAACACTAGGTACTTCTATATTATGGTCAATATCCCATTTCATTATATTTGCTTGCTTGGAAGTGCACACGAAAGCCCTGTGTTCCCTTCTGACTGTAAGCCCCTTGAAGGCAGGGGCCTTGAATGTCAACCTCACTGCCGTATCCTTAGCATCTAGTGGTGTGCCAAGCATGTGAGTGCTTAACAAACATTTGTTGAATAAGTTTGTCTCTCTGACGTTCCTTTCTATGCTCACCTTTCTGAACACTCCTTTTTCAATTTACATTCTTTCCTTAGGTATGTTAACGGAATAAAACAAATGATAGTACTAGTGTTTCTGTTTCAGGAGCCGTTCTGTCTTTTAAGGTGACTGCTTATCTCTGCTCCTATTTATTTTGTGTTGGTTTATACTTTAACTCTCAATGGGGGAAGTTACCACCCTGAGTTCTGAGAAACCTCATTATTGCCTCCTCAAGCCTACAGGAGCATTAATTCACTTCCCAGGGGAGTGTCGTTTTCCCAGCGGTGCCATTACACTGTACTGGTATGGACCATCATGTGCAAGCAGTGTTTAACCATCCCCTAATCCTCAATGCTGACTTTAACCAGAAAGCAATCAAACTAGAAATTACTAACAAGACATGAGTGCTCTCAGCCATCTTAAGTATTGGTTAGGACAGGCTGGGCTGTGCTGTGGTTAAAAAAAAGATCAAAATTCCAGGGATTTAAAGCAAAGGTTTATTTTTTGCTTTTTCTACTCGTTCACTGAGGTAGGTGGGGGCTTCTGTTCCATGTCACCTCACTCAGGGACAAGGTGGAAGGAAGCTTGACCTTCTGGAGCATCCCTGGTTGCCAGCAGCAAGGAAAGTGGGAAAAGGGAGAATTGTGCACCAACTCTTAAATGCTTCCGCTTGGAAATGACACACTTCACTTTCATTCACATTTTACTGACCAAAATGAGTCACATAAGGGGCGGGGAGGTATAATTCTACCGTGTGCCAGGCAGGAGGAGAACTTGAAATATTATAAACAACACTAATGGTTATCACAGTAGACATGGATACAAAAAGAAGACAACGTACAGAATTTCCTAGTGATGTGTATGCTCTGCCTGTTCCAACATGGCAGGTAGGCGGAAAGGAAACCCAGGGTTCACAGCAGGCGTGCCCCACGGGACAGTCAGGGCCAGACGGTGATTGGAGGAAATGTCAGGTGTGGGTAGCAAGAGCCAGAAAAGGAGTTCACCAGGAGGCTCTGAGAAAGAAGCGGATAATCCAGAGCCAGGCAGGCAGCAGGACCCAGGGATGGCACAGCCAGGTAGAGGGGGTCTGAACAAGGTCAGGGATCATCGCCTGCTGCCTGGCTCAGGTGAACTTTCTTTGAACTGGTTGCTTGTAAGGCTCTCATCTCATGGCGTCTTAAGGGTGCCTCCCAGCTCCCGACAGGACCCAGTCAACGTTAGCAACAACCACACGGAGCTGGTGGAAGGCTAAGAGGTCTCAGGGCATCCAGTGTGGGACTTGCAGTACTGGTTAGTCAAGAGACGAAACCACACGAGTTCATTTAAGAGAGAAGATTTAAGATAAAGAATTGTTTACCAAGTATTAAAGAACTGAAAAGGAAGAGGGTATAAACTTGGAGGGAGGACTTATCACTCCTCCATCTTGGGGGCAAGAGAAGGGTGATGAAAAACTGAAAAAAAATTGAAAAGAGGATGATTAACATTGAGAAGCTTAGAGGAAGGGACACTGCTCAGCTGGCGCTGGGGTCTGTGAGCTCAGAGGAGCGGCCCCACGGACCGGGAGCCACATCTCTGAGGAGGGAGCGCCACGGGCCGGTGCCGGGGTCGCTGAGGCAGCATGACCATTCCAGCTGGTTCTCCAGGTGCTGGAAGAACTGCAAACTGGATTTGGCTGCTGCTGTTGCAAGTAACTGCTGCTGCCTGGGTGACGCAGCATAGCAGGCTAATGCACAAACAGGAAGCAGCCAGCAAGGAGCCGTCCCCTTTCCTCCCCCAGTCTTCCAGATTCCCTCCGGAGTTCCCACTGCCAGAGCCTAACGGCAAAGCAGAGCCCCAGCCCTAGCATTGCAAAGCAGGAAAGATAGATGAGTTTGAAGCCAAGAGAAAACAGCTCACTGACTGGCACACCTTCTCTGATAGACTTTCTTTAAGAAGGAAGATTTATTCAATAAACTTTGAAGCAGCAAATATTTAATACTAGTTAATTCTCCCTCTGTGAAATAAGGGGAGCATAAATAAGGAACAAAATAATGTTAACATAGCATTCTGTTGATCTTGCACTTTCATGCACATCATTCCTGTGAAACAACAACCTTCTGTGAAAGGTGGAGAATAATTATTTTCTCCATTTCATAGATGAGGAGACAGAAACATAGAAAGAGATTTTCTCAGGGGCCCACCTGATTGGCAATGGAAATTGGTAAACCAGAGTCTTCCAGTTTGTAATGTAATTTTATGCTTTGGTGCCCCTTACGTTGTCATATTTTTAATTGTATAAGATAAAAATCAGGCAATTATTTTGTTTTTAAAAATGTTTGTATAGGGGTCCGGCCGGGTGGCACAGCAGTTAAGTGTGCACGCTCTGCTTCAGCGGCCCAGGGTTTGTGGGTTCGGATCCCGGGCGCGTACCAACGCACCACTTGTCAATCCATGCTGTGGCGGCGTCCCATATACAGCGGAGGAAGATGGGCACGGATGTTAGCCCAGGGCCGATCTTCCTCAGCGAAAAGGGGGAGGATTGGCATCAGATGTTAGCTCTGGGCTGATCTTCCTCACCAAAAAAAAAAAAAAAATTTTGTATATACTTGTATTTTTGGTTGTCTTAAGCTACAAGTATATATCTATAGGAAGCAAACCGCGTTAGAATAAATATTAAATTTTGGTCTTTTGGATGCTGTTTTACTTTGAGGGAAAAGGGACTATTCTTCAGGCAGTGAAGCAGATTAAAGAAACAGTATTTTAATCATAGCTGTTTCATAGGCTAATGATTCAGGAGAAAGTTTAGGTTGGATTAGGCCAAAGATCCTTTACATTTTTTTCCAGAAGGGAAACATTTCTATATAAGTTGTCTATTTTATTTTTTAATTCCAAATCAATTCAAAGTCCTTCAGACTAGGGCAATTTATTACTCTGGGTGCCATTTTAGCTTGTACAGATATTTGTAAAATTAGCTTGTGGATGAAAAACACTACTTTCTTCACAACCTCCTCTTATTATCATAAAAACAAAGTAAAGGAATAGAGCAGTAGCCTTTTTGATAAGTCAGCGCTTCCCCCAGTGTGAAAGCTCTTCCTTGATTTTGTTCCCTTATTCAGGCAAAGGCAGCAGAGGTAGGTTCTAACTCAGCTCCAACACTAACTGGATTTTTATAATGGCTGCTTGAATATCCTTATTGGTGGCATCTTGGTGTTGGTATCTGTTGATTGTCGTTTCTCAATTAAGTTGAGATCTTCCTGGTTCTTGGTATGTTGAATAATTTTTTGATTGAAACTAGGACATTTTGAGTATTATGTTATGAGACTCTGGATCATATTTGAATCTTGTGTTTTGGCAGGTCTTCTCTGACACTGCTTCGGTGGAGGAAAGGGGCACATTGCCTTGTTACTGCCAGGTGGGAATGGAAATCAGTTTCTCCTCCTGCCCTCAGTGGCTGCCTGTGGGGGAGAGACTCCTTGTTACTACTGAGCAATGGTGGGAGTTCAAGTTCCCCACATGGCGTCCACCGACACTGTGGGGATGTGGGGTGATGTTAGCTCATTATCACTGAGTGGTGGTGTAAGTCCCAACTCTCCACTAGGCCTCCTCTAACCTCACCGCAGTAGGGTGATGGTACTCAGGGCAAGCTACCCCAGGAGGCACCACTCTGGTATGCGGATTATTTCGAACTGAAGACAATAACGACTCAGAGAACTCAGGAAGAACATTTGAGTTTCCCCTCCCAAACTGCCTAAAGAATTTAAAACAAAAGATCTGTTTCAGGAAGGAGTTATTATGATGGCTGTAAAGATAATGTAGGATAGAGGTTACAATAGGAAAGGCACCAAGCCCGTTTTATCAAAAACTCTCTCTCTCCCTGACCACATTATCTATAGATGACCCTGAGAAGAGTTGTCAGGCAAACATTTGCATTTCTATCTCCATGTGAGTTGTCTTCCTGCCCTCTGAGGTCCCAGACCACTACCCACCCCCAACACCTTCCTCACCTTTAGCTACAATACTTAAGTCGGCAGCTTAGACAGAGGGACGAGTTGCTCATTTCTGAGTTTCTCCTGTGTATACATGTTATTAAACTTGGCATTATTTTCTCCTGCTAACCTGTCTTGTTAATTATTTGGCCAGCCATAATAACCTCAAGAGAAAGGGCAGAGGGAGATTCTCCCTCTCTCCCGACAAGGGAAAGGGAGGGTGCTTTGCTATCACCCGGGGAAGGTAGAAGTCCGGTATCCCCTTGTGGTCCCCACTGACCGCTCCACATGGTCATGGGTGCTTGTTACTGATCAGCAAGAAAGAAGATCCCAGCTTCCCACTTGGCCTTCTCTGTCACCACATCAGCTGGGGGTTTGGGGGAGGAAGGGAGTTGAGGGTGCCCTACTACAGCCTGGCACAAGTAAAAATCTAGCTCTCCATTTGGCCTGTACTGGTAAGGGTAGGGGTGGGGCTGCAGTTTTTTTGTGATATTTGGCTGGAGTTGAGTAGTTTGTCTAAAAGTTTTCTGTTTTGCTGGACTGTGTCTTTCCTGGTCCTTTGGTGAGAGAGAACAGAGCTTTGCTTGGAGCCCTTTTTTCTGGTCTGTGCTTCTTGGCATTCCAGGTTGCCAACTTCTCCAGCACTCAGTCTTGAGGCAAAAAAAAGAAAACTCAGAGAACTCACCATTGTGTAGTTTCTTGGGTCCTCAGGTCCCTAGTCTGTCTGCCTTCTTCTAACTTGTAGATTCTTCTTAGGTATATTTTAATGTTTAGAGTTTTTATCTGTACTTAGCAGGAAAAAGGGAAAAATATGTCTACTCCATCTTTCTGCAAGTGGTAGTCCAGAAGGGGTCGTTTTAACCCTTGCAATCTATGAGTCTCTGACCCTGGAGCCCTGTGGAGTTAATTATGGATTCAGTGCCCTAGTGGGGCCTGGTGGCTGAAAGGTAGTTTGGCCCAAATGATGACTCTGCCCTGACTGCTGTGTAATCTCAGCCAAGTGACTGTGTTTCTCTGATCCCGATTTCCTACATGCCCTGACCTGGGTTGCTAGAAATGTGGGGTCCTCAAATTCAGAACATTCTTTTCTCTTTCCTTCTTGCTTCCTTTACCATTAACCCTGGCCCTGTTCCTTATTATTTGCCCTTTTCTTTTGTCTTTCTTTTCCTTCTTTTCCCATTTTCATTCTATATTTCTTGTTGTTTTTCTGACTTGACTTGTAATGTAGGAAGAAAGTATCAGACAAGCCCCTGAGAGTGCACCTTTTTGTCCTCAGGGGGTAGGGGAGGTGCAGGATACTTTTCTGTATTGATACCCATGTTTGTTCTGCCCAGCTATTCAGGGTACTTATCCCTGAGTGTCTTTCCTTGGAGGCACATAGATAGGTTAAGGAGTTGATACCCTCAGGCATCCCTGCTAACTAGAGTTGCTTTACACCTAACTTTGTTGAATATTGCCACCTTGTGGAGCCAGAGGGAAAATCAGATGAGAGAAGGAGACTCAAGGACAGAAGGATATTCAAAAATAAGATAAAGATGTCCCCTGAGTAAACTGCCCTTCCTGGATGATGACTTTCTTTTTTTGATGTTGTATAATCATTTTAACCAGTTTGTGATTCTGATTCACATGCATCCTTTTGAAGGAGAGTGCCGTGGGAAGCATAAAAAGTAGACTTAGGAGTTTCAGAGAATTAGGATTGACTCTCAGCTAAGTCTTGTAGGAGCTATGTGACCTTGAGAAAGTCACCTGACATCTCTGAGCCCTTGTAAAAGAGGGGATCATCCCAGGGTGATTCCAAGAAGGGCTGGGTAAGGGGAAAGTGCCCGGGAAATGTTAATTTCCTTCCTGCAGAAATGAAGGAAGGTCCACACGTGAAGCATTAAGAGAAAGACTTCCATGTGGGTTTGGGGGTCATGGCTGCAACTGGACGCACTGAGTCAGAGGAGGAGGGGAAATGACATTTACTGGGGTGTAAAGCACCAGGTACTGTGCTAAGTACTGAAATGACTTCCTTTAGCCCTCCAACAACCCTGTGCAAAAGCACTATTATCCTTACTTTATAGGTTGCAAAACAGAAGCTTGTCAGGTTTTGACCTCAAGTCTGCCTCTCTTTTTTCCTTTGTCACATTCATGTGATGAGTGTTGGCAAGGATAGTATTCTGTTGGATTCATCCTGGTTTACTCCGAGATTACCCCACGACATCACTTTTAGAGTCTGCTAAAAGGCAAAGATGAAGCGACTAATGATTTGGCTGCTGCCCACCAGGTTGTACTTGGTCCTCCACCATCTGCTAGGAGGACGAAGAAGGGGTTGTCTAAAGAGATTTGAGTCCCGGACTGAAGGAAGCTGAGGAGCTGGGCTGAGCTAGAGAAGCGGCAGAAGGTGAGATCCTGACTGAAACTCGTCTGATTGGGGAGGACATTTTTGGGATCAGGCCTGTTAGATATTCCTGGAGGCCTGCAGAGGGGAGGCTTCTGTGCAAGGGGGGCCCTGCGAGACATTGGTAGACTAAAGATATTGGGAGTACTGTGACTTAGGTGTTCTAGGAGATCTTAACTGTGCTGAGGGATGTTGGAAGCACTGTGGTCATTGACTATGGGTTGGTTGGCTGTCTATCTGGGGATACCACATCGGCAGAGGAGGCCTGGAGGAAACTTTTAGGTTGAAGGGTGGGCTTGTTCCAGGGGCATTGCTGGAGTAATAACAGTGTGGGGAAAGGAGGGTGCATGAGTCAGAAAAGGAACACAGATCGTCTTGAATATTTGTGTAGTAATTGCTGGTTTAAGAAAGTTCTTTCACATCCATCATCTGAGCTATCATTTAAGCATCGATGTGGGTTGAGTTTACTATGAGCCCAGCACTGGGCAAGACGCAGGGGTTCAAATAAGGAGTGAGATAGACATACCCATTACAACTCTGTGAAGTGGGCAGATCAAATATGATCCCATTTTCCAGATGCGAAATCAATGTCTCAGCAAGGTTAGAAGGCTTGTCTGCTAGTGTGTGGTGAACTGGGACCTGAACCTAGGTTTACTTGCTTCTGGGACCAGTGCTCTTTCCAGTACTCCATGCAAACTCTGTCCATTGTGCCCCTGCCTGAATTCCTCTCTCTCTTTTTTTTTTTTTGTGAGGAAGATCAGCCCTGAGCTAACATCCATGCTACTCCTCCTCTTTTTGCTGAGGAAGACAAGCTCTGAGCTGACATCTATTGCCTCCTTTTTTTTTTTCCCCAAAGCACCAGTAGATAGTTGTATGTCGTAGTTGCACATCCTTCTAGTTGCTGTATGTGGGCCTGGGATGGAGAAGCGGTGCGTGGGTGCGCCCCCAGATCCCAACCTGGGCGCCAGTAGCAGAGCGCACACTTAACCACTAAGCCATAGGGTCGGCCCTCTTAATTCCTCTCTTATGCTGACCAAGAACCTGGACGATGGGACTCTTCAGTCTGGTTACATTTCCAGGACCTGAGCATCTTCCTCTCTTTGTATTTGGCAGAATCCCGGTGCACCGCCTTGGTGTGAATGTCAGACAGGAAGCGAGGCGGGTGAGGTGGTGGCGGCCTGTGCTGTGCGGCTGTGCTTTGATCCCGTTCTCTGCTTGTAGGGATGGATCTACCTTTCGATGAGCTGTGTATAACCTGCAAGCAGCGTCCAAAGCTCCAGCTCCAGCTCTGCCGGGCCGCAGCCTGAGGGCGGCGCTGGCGGCGGCTATGGCTCCCCTCAGCCAGGCGACCTTTTCTGTATTTTTAGCTCCCTGCAATGACCTGCAGCACTATCTTCTTAAACTAGGTTAAAGACCCTCCTTCCTATTTCTGTGAGACAGTTGAAGCAAGAAGAGAGCCTCTACCAGCACCCACAGCCGTATCTGGCCACATCTACCCTCCTACTCATACTTGGTCATCCTTCCTGTTACTCTCAGTTTAATTCTCAGGCTCTTAAATGTGGCCAGCATGGGCATTCCATCCCACCTCCTCACGGCTGCTCAGAGGTATTGCAGCTCCCCTTCATTTCTAATCCAATTCCTACATCATCGTTTTTCTCTTCACTGGATCATTCTCATTAGCATACCAGCATGCGTTTTTTTCAAACCTTCTTTTGACCCCAATTCTCCTTTCAGACACTGCTCCATTTCTGATTCCCTTAACAGCAAAACTCCTTGAAATAATTTTTCTATACTCACTTTCTTCATTTCTCTCTTCCCGTTCTTTCCTAAACCAGTTCTCCAGAAGGCAGTATAAGAAACTGCTATTTTCTGAATCCTATGGTCAGTTTTCGTCCTTATCTTAATCTATTATCAGCCTCCCTCTTGAACTGCCTTTTTTTTTTTTTCACTTGGTTTCCAGAACTGCACACTCTGATTTGCCTCCAACCTCACTGCCTGTGTCTCAGTGTCCTCTCAATGTCCAACCTCTTAATGTTGGAACAACCCAGAGCTCAGTCCTTGGACCTCTCCTCTTTCCATGCTCGTCTCCTCAGGATTTTCCAGTTCCACGCATTAAAACACTGTCTGTGTGCTGGTGACTCACACTTTTAATTTCCAGCCTAGACCTCTCCCCCGAGC
This sequence comes from Diceros bicornis minor, assembly GCF_020826845.1. Classification (NCBI taxonomy): domain Eukaryota; kingdom Metazoa; phylum Chordata; class Mammalia; order Perissodactyla; family Rhinocerotidae; genus Diceros; species Diceros bicornis. The sequence continues at coordinate 53,055,326 of NC_080751.1, forward strand.
TACATGTTTGTATATCCAAGTGCCAACAAAAATATCTCTACTTGGATATTTTAATATTTATAGTATTTAATATTTATCTCTATTGGATATCTCTAACAGACATTTGAAATTTAACATGCCCCAAACAATTCTTCTGCCCGAAAACCTCCTTCACTTTCAGTCGTCTGCATCTTAGTTAATGACAACTTCTATCTTTCAGTTCTCAGATAAAAATCCTTGGAGGTCACCTTAGATTTCTTTCTATCTCCCACATTCCCCATTCAATGTCAGAAAGTAATGTTGGCTCTACCTTCAAAACCGATCCAGAATTGAACTATTTTTACCATCTACACTGCCATCTCCTTCATCTCTCAGCTAGATTATTGTATCAGCCTCCTAACAGCCTTCTCTTTGGGTAACCTTGTGTCCCTACAATCCATTCTCAACACAGCAGCCTAAGAGATCATTTAAAACATGAGTTAGATGATGTCATTCTTCTATTAAAAATTCTCTAGAGGCCCCCAGTCTCCTTCAGTGTAAATGCCAATGTCCATACAATGTCCGATGAGGGTCAGCGCCATCTGGCCAGTTGTACCTTCCTGACCTCGTCACCTACTGCTTTCCCTCTTCTCTGAACTCAGCCACACTGGTTTCTTTGCTTTTACTTAAATGTGCCAGGTAAACTCCCACGTCTGAACCTTTTCAATGGCTTTCCCCTCTGCCTGGTATGCTTTTCCCAGATATCCATGTGGCTCACTTCTTTTCCTCATTTAAATCTTTGCTCAAATGTCACCTTCTCAGTGGGCCTATCCTGACCACTGTGTTTACAGTTACTGCTCCTTCCTCAACCCTGATTTCTGGTACTTGTATCTTCGTTGTCTACTTTATTCTTGTTCGTATCACTTACCACCTTCTGTAATACTAAACACATTCCTTATTTATTTTGTTCATTTTCTGAGTCTATTAGAATATAAGCTCCAGGAGGGCAGGATTTTTGTCTGTTTTGTTCACTATTGTACCCAAGACTGTCACTTATGGCACGTAGGCTATGCACTGCAAAACTTCCAGGTAGCTGTTCTGATACCACCAAGCCCTGGTGTGGTGCTATGTGGCATTCCTGGCTGTACTCCTGTTAGACCACCATGTGAATGGTTGCCCTAGAACTTATGCCACATAGCACCTTGGCTGTATTCCCAGAGCTAGAAAAATGCCAAGTCACATGGTAGGTGCTCAACAAATATTTGTTGAATGAAAGAATGACTAAATGAAAAAATTTATTGAGGTTTCCTTTATGGTGTAATACAAGATCTATTTTTACAAATTTTACATGTATACTAAAAAAATTATATTCTTTGTTGTTGAGTATAAAGTTCTAAATACATCAAATAGCCAGCTTGCCCGTATGATTTATTGTCCAAACTACGACACACTTGAGAATGAAAGGGGACACTATTAATAATTGGCCAGGGCAACAGACATTAAGCAATACCGTTCCGGGCAAATTGAGGCATAAAGTCATTCTACAGGGTCTCAAGCTTATTAATTCTTCTAATTTTCAATGCCTTTGCTTATTTTTGTCTGTTTGATTTATCAGCTTCAGAAGGCAGTGTATTAAAATCTCCAAAGACAAATGTTAATTTATCTATTTCTCACTATTTTGATATTCTTATATTGCACTATAGAGTTTGGTGCTTCTTGTAACCCTTTCAAACTTGTTCATTTTCTTTCGTTATAGGAAATGTATCTCCATTATTTCTTCAAATATTTCCTCATCTTTTTTCTCTTTTTCTGGGGCCCCTATTTTCCAAATGTTGGCCTTCTACTACTCTCTACTTAGCAGGTTGTTGATTTTTTAACAATCTTTTATCTCTTTAATTTTTTCCTGCTTGATTTTGGGACAGTGTGTCAATCTGATTTTCAAGCTCATCAATTCTTTTTTTCAGTTGAATCCTCCTTTTATTTACTCCATCTTTTGTGATTTTTATTTCAACTATTATAATCATCAAGTCTAATACTTCTACTTTGTTTTTTTAGAATCACTTCCAATTTCTATTTTGCATTACTAACGTCTTTACTTATTAGTTATACTTTTAATGCTTATTAAAAAAAACCTTGGTTCGTCTGTTCTAATATTTCTAATTTAGATGAGTATATGTTTCCTCAGTTTGTTGACTTTCTTCTGAGGTTGTTGCAACTCTCAGGTGTCTAGTTATTTTTGCCTCTGAACTCAATCTCCACTGGGCATATCAGCTACTCTATTTGGTAATGTGCATTTTTAATGTGTTTTTGTTTGCTTTGGTGTTTTTGAATTAATTACATTGTGATCAGAAATATGAACTATTTCACATATATTCTTTGAACTTTTTAGAGACTTGTTTTACGGCCTCCCTAATAGGTGGTCAATTTTTGTAACAGTTCAACATGGGATTAAGAAGAATGCATGTTCTCTAATTATTGGGGGGAGGGTTCTGTAACTGCCCATTAGATCAAGCTTATTAATGTATGGTTCAAATCTTCTAAAGCTTTTTTAATATTTGAGCGTTTGATCTTTTCGATAACTGAGAAAGGGACATTAATAGATTTCAATATGATGTTGAATTTATTAATTCAGTCAATTTTTGCTGGATATATTTTGAATATAGGTTATTAGTTGCATACAAGTGTAGAATTGTTATATCTTCCTGAGAATTGAAAATTTTATCTCTAGATAGTGACCTTCTTTATCTCTAATAATGTTTTCTGTTAAATTGTTTTTTGTCTGATATTACTATAGAGCTATCTATCAGTTCTATCAGTTGTGTATGCATGGTATATCTTTTCTCAGTCTTTTACTTTAAAATATTCTGTGTTGTATTTTAGGTGTATCTCTTATAAATAGCATATAGTTGGATTTTGTTTGTCATCCAAAATGACAATCTCTTTATTTTAGCTGCTGAGTTTAATCTATTTTTCTTCTGTGTGATCACTATTGTATATTATATTTATGTATCATTTTTAGGCTTTCAATTTGCCCACATTTTCAATGTTTTCTCTTCCTCCTTTTTTAGTGATATCAGGATTCATTTACTTGTTATTTAATTCCTTTTTTTTTTTGTGGGGAAGATCGGCCCTGGGCTAACATCCATGCCCATCTTCCTCTACTTTATATGGGACGCCATCAAAGCATGGCTTGACAAGCGGTGCTTCGGTGCGAGCCCGGGATCCGAACCGGCGAACCCCGGGCTGCCGCAGCAGAGCGCGTACTTAACTTCTTGCACCACCTGGCTGGCCTCAATTGATTCCTTTTTTTAATACTGTTTTGGAAGTTGTACCCTTTTTGTTTTTTTAATTTTTAATGATTTAACTTTTTACTTGTTGCTTTCATATTTTAATATACATGTTTAACATAAAATTGAAAATTATTAAACATTTTTATAATTTTCCTGAAAAATGCAAAGGTATTATTTCAGCTTAACTCCAATCGCCTTTTCCTATATTAGATGTTTTATGTAGCATTTTTTTTATCATTTTAAAACCCCACAAATTAGATATTATTACTATTGTTTTACGCACATAATATTTGTGTAGATTTATCCACATTTATCAATTTCTCTTCTCACTTTTCTTTTTTGCAACACAGATGGTTTCTTCTTCTTGAAGTAATTTTAGAGGTCTCTCTAGTGAAGATAGTCAATAATAAAAACTCTTAGTATTTATTTATCTGAAAATATATGTGGTGTGAGATATGGGTTAGATTTTTTTGTATTTTTTTTTATTTTATAATTTTATTTATTTATTTATTTTCCCCCCAAAGCCCCAGTAGATAGTTGTATGCCATAGTTGCACATCCTTCTAGTTGCTGTGTGTGGGATGTGGCCTCAGCATGGCCGGAGAAGCGGTACGTTGGTGCGTGCCCGGGATCCGAACCGGGCCGCCAGCAGTGGAGGGTGAGCACTTAACCGCTAAGCCACTGGGCCGGCCCTGTATGTTTGTTTTTGTATATGGATGTCTAATTGCTCTAGCACCATTTGTCGAAAAGGCTGTCTTTTTCTCCATTGGATTTCCTTGACATCTTTGTTGAAAATCAATTGATCGTACATGTGAGGGTCTATTATGTCTCTCTATTCCGTTCCACTCGTTTGTATGTCTATCATTTCATTAATACCAAACTATCTTGATTAGTATTATTACTGTACCAAAATACTTGATTTATATCAAGTTTTGAAATCAGGTAGTGTGGGTCTCCCAACTTTGTTCTTCCTTTTCAAAATTGTTTTGGTTAATTTGATTCTTTTTGCTTTTCTACATAAATTTTAGGATCAGCTTATCAATTTCTGAAAAAAAAAAACCTACTAGGATTTTGGTTGGATTGTATTGAATATATAGATGAATTTGGGGAGAATTGGTATCTTAGCAATAATGAGTTCTTCAATCCTTTAACTCATTTTTAAAGTATCACTTAAAATAGCACCAAAAAAGTGAAATATTTAGATCTAAATCTATCCAAATATCTGCAAGAGTTGCATGCTGTAAACTGTAAAACAATGAAGAGAGAAGTCAAAGAGGACCTAACTGATTGTAGAGATATATCAGTTATTTTAATGGAGATAATTTACTATGAAGAATGGTTAACCAGTTATTAAAGTGTTGAATAAGTTTCTGAAAATGAACCAACAAAAAGGACTCTCAAGTGTTAGAGAGGCAGCAAGTGCAGACACCATCCCCAAGGCTGGAGGAGCAAAGGTAAGAGGCTAGAATTACTAAAACTTGTAAGCTTGGAGGAGGACCCTCATGAAGCTGAAATGTACCTTTGGGAAGGGGGCATTGCTCATCTGGTACAGGTGTCAATGAGCTCAGAGGAAGGGCTTCGTGAATCTGGGATCCAGCCCTCTGAGGAGGGGGCCCAGCTGGCTACTGCTGGTGTCTCTGAGGGTATATAGTGAGGCTTGTGCTACTAGAATTGAAAAACTGCAAACTGAATTCAGCTGCTGCCATGGGAAAGCCCTCCTGCTGCCCGGATGAAGAAGTGTCGCTAAGGTGATGCTCACAGGAACAGGAAGCAGACAGAAAGCCAGCAGGAGAAAGTCCCTTCTTCCTCCTCCCTCCTTACACTCTGCCTCTGGCACCTCCTATCCGTGGAGCTGAATAAGAAGCCAGCTTGTAAGGCAGAAATGTGGTTTACAGAGTCTCAACCATAGCATCACAGAGGAAAGTACAGAAGGCTTAGCTTAATAACTGGGATAACCAGCGAGCAAAGGAAACCAAGTACTATAGTATTTATAGTATGAAAACACATGATTTTGCAGTGTTGAAATACTGACATCAATATTAAATAAAAGCAAGTTTTATGTAACAACCCAAAATAGAAAAGACTCAAGGGAGAATTGAGAAAATTAAGGGCAATTCATCAAATTTAGAACTGTATACAAATCACAAAAATGGACACATGGCACAAATACAAACCTTCTGCTAAGTTAATAGTAGTTGTAGATAGTAAAATTAGATCTTGCAAACATTTTCTAGGCAAGTTCTTACCAAAGTATCTATTCCTTTTTAAGATGCCATTGGTTGATATGTATGAGGGTACAACATTCTTGGCTTTGTGCTCAAAAATTTTTTAATGTTCTGTTTTGTAGTAAATTCTCAAACCTGTGCAATTTTGATCTTGAATAGTTGGTTCATTTAGAAATTTCTGAATTTCTAGTAAGATATGTTGAATCGTGATTGCTGGACGCCAATCCTTATTGTCCTCTAAGATGGGCAGACACAGTATGCCTGAAGGATACTCATTGTGTGAAATAATGGTGATTAAAATTTTTATTATGGTGATGAGAATGAAAAATCTTCCCTGAAAAACAATCATAGTTGAAACAAGTCTTTCTTCAGTGGGGTTTCTTTCTTTCCTCTCTTTCCTGGAATGGCACTCTCCCAGTTCATGAGACTGATCCTGCCATCTGGAATTTTTGTAGACACTGCCACAAAACCAAATGAGGGGCCAAATTTTTCTCTCCTGGATGAATATCTGCTAAGAGTGGTTCTTTTTTTTTTTTTTTTTTTTGTGAGGAAGATCAGCCCTGAGCTAACATCCATGCCAATCCTCCTCTTTCTGCTGAGGAAGACTGGCCCTGGGCTAATATCCGTGCCCATCTTCCTCTACTTTATATGGGACGCTGCCACGTCATGGCTTGACAAGCGGTGCATCGAGCAAACCCGGGCCGCCAGCAGTGGAGCGCACGCACTTAACTGCTATGCCCCGGAGATGGCCCCAAGAGTGGTTCTTAATATACTTAAAGTGTCCTCTCCCACTTTTGAATTGTAAGTTTCCTTTTACTTTTCTGTTTATGATAGAGCATCTCCCAGGCAGTCATGACCTTCTTGCTCATGGGGAAGGCGTGGAGGAGCCAGAGCGGGCATTGGAGTAGTGGCAACCACACTTCCTTTGCCTTGGATGCCCTCTGGAGCCCTTGCCTGGTTTTTTTGTTGAATGAGAGACATTGTGCTTGAAAAATTGTAGAAATAATTTTAGACTCTGGATGATATCTTTCTCCAAAGATGATTTACTTTTGCTTCAGTCAGGTGATTGTGCTAAGTGAAGATTTAATCTGTTTTGAAATTCAGTTGATTGGGTACTGGTTTTGGTCTTTGTGAGGGCTGTCTCTCTTCCCCCTGGGGTGTAGGTCTGCTGTAGGTCCCGAACTCCACTCGGTCTCCCCAGCCCTTGAGACTACCAAAAGCCTGGCTTAGCTTTGCGATTTATTTGTTCCCATTTTCTTCCCAACTGTCCGTACTTCCAGTTGGCCACTTTTAGCAGAAGCTGTGAGAGAAAAAAAAAACACAGCTAAGCATCTGACTCCATCTCTATGCTTCTCTTCTCTCTGAGGCCTAGGTCAAGTTCTCACTGTTTTAGTAGCTCTCTGATGTTTGAAAACATCTTTTCAAATAACAAATATGTTCTCCTGCTTTTTAAAATGTTCTTGAGGGAAGACTTGGTCTGATATAAACCATAGCTTGAAGCAGAACCTATTCAGTTTTTTTAGTTCAATGATTATATTTTTTTTAGCTCTAGAATTTCTTTCTGGATCTTTTTCAACTATTCTTGATTGTTTTATATAAGCTGGAACATGATTTTCATTTTCTCTTTCATTAAATGTGTATGTATATTTTATCAAGATACAATTAGTATATAATATGATAGATTTTTTTTTAATTTTTTGTTTATTGCAGTAATATTGGTTTATAACATTGTAAAAATTTCAGGTGTACATCAATATACTTCTATTTCTGCATAGATTACATCATGTTCACCACCAAAATACTAATTACAACCCATCACCACACACATGTACCGAATTATCCCTTTCACCCCCCTACCTCCCCCCTTTCCCTCTGGTAACCACCAATCTAATCTTTGTCCCTATGTGTTTGTTTATTGTTGTTATTATTTACTACTTAATGAAGGAAATCATACAGTATTTGACCTTCTCCCTCTGACTTATTTCACTTTGCATAATACCCTCAATGTCCATCCATGTTGTCACAAATGGCTGGATTTCATCGTTTCTTATGGCTGAGTAGTATTCCATTGTGTATATATACCACATCTTCTTTATCCATTCGTCCCTTGATGGGCACTTAGGTTGCTTCCAAGTCTTGGCTATTGTGAATAAGGCTGCAATGAACACAGGGGTGCAGGTACCTTTACAAATTGGTGTTTTCAAGTTCTTTGGGTAAATACCCAACAGTGGAATACCTGGATCATATGGTAGTTCTATCCTTGATTTTTTGAGGAATCTCCATACTGTTTTCCATAGTGGCTGCACCAGTTTGCACTCCCACCAGCGGTGTATGAGAGTTCCCTTCTCTCCACATCCTCTCCAACACATGTTGTTTCCTGTCTTGTTAATTACACCCATTCTGATGAGTGTGAGGTGATATCTCATTGTAGTTTTGATTTGCATTTCCCTGATAGTTAGTGATTTTGAACATCTTTTCATGTGTCTGTTGGCCATCTGTATATCTTCTTTGGAGAAATGTCTGTTCAGGTCTTTTGCCCATTTTTTAATTGGGTTGGTAGTTTTTTTGTTGTTGAGATGCATGAGTTCTTTATATATTTTGGAGATTAAGCCCTTATCAGATGTATGGTTTGCAAATATCTTCTCCCAATTGTTAGGTTGTCTTTTCGTTTTGTTGATGGTTTCCTTTGCTGTGCAGAAGCTTTTTAGTTTGATGTAGTCCCATTTGTTTATTTTTTCTATTGTTTCTCTTGCCCGGTCAGACATGGTGTTTGAAAAGATGTTGCTAAGACCGATGTCAAAGAGCATACTGCCTATGTTTTCTGCTAGAAGTTTCACAGTTTCAGGTCTTACATTCAAGTCTTTAATCCATTTGGAGTTAATTTTTGTGTATGGTGTAAGGTAAGGGTCTACTTTCATTTTTTTGCATGTGGCTATCCAGTTTTCCCAACACCATTTGTTGAAGAGACTTTCTTTTCCCCATTGTATGTTCTTGGCTCCTTTGTCAAAGATTAGCTGTCCATAGATGTGTGGGTTTATGTCTGGGCTTTCGATTCTATTCCATTGATCTGTGTGTCTGTTTTTGTGCCAGTACCATGCTGTTTTGGTTACTATAGCTTTGTAGTATATTTTGAAATCAGGGAGTGTGATACCTCCAGCTTTGTTATTTTTTCTCAGGATTCCTTTAGCTATTCGCGGTCTTTTGTTGTTCTATATAAATTTTAGGATTCTTTGTTCTATTTCTGTGAAAAATGTTGTTGGAACTTTGATAGGGATTGCATTGAATCTATAGATGGCTTTAGGAAGTATGGACATCTTAACTATGTTAATTCTTCCAATCCAAGAACACGGAATATCCTTCCATTTCTTTGTGTCTTCTTCAATACCTTCAGAAATGTTTTATAGTTTTCGGTGTACAGATCTTTCGCCTCTTTGGATAAGTTTATTCCTAGGTATTTTATTCTTTTTGTTGCAATTGTAAATGGGATGGTATTCTTAATTTCTCTTTCTGCTACTTCGTTGTTAGTGTACAGAAATGCAACTGATTTTTGTATGTTGATTTTGTATCCTCCTACTTTACCATATTCGTTTATTACTTCTAAAAGTTTTCTGGTGGATTCTTCAAGGTTTTCTATATATAAAATCATGTCATCTGCAAATAGTGACAGTTTCACTTCTTCCTTTCCAATTTGGATCCCTTTTATTTCTTTCTCTTGCCTGATTGCTCTGGCTAGGACTTCCAGCACTATGTTAAATAGGAGTGGTGAGAGTGGGCATCCTTGTCTGGTTCCTGTTCTTAGAGGGATAGATTTCAGTTTTTCACCATTGAGGATGATATTAGCTGTGGGTTTCTCATATATGGTCTTTATTATGTTGAGGTACTTTCCTTGTATACCCATTTTATTCAGAGTTTTTATCATAAATGGATGCTGTATCTTATCAAATGCTTTCTCTGCATCTATTGAGAAGATCATGTGATTTTTATTCCTCATTTTATTAATGTGGTGTGTTATGTTGATTGATTTGCGAATGTTAAACCATCCCTGCATCCCTGGAATAAATCCCACTTGATCATGGTGTATAATCTTTTTAACGTATTGTTGTATGCGATTTGCTAGTATTTTGTTGAGGATTTTTGCATCGATGTTCATCAGTGATATTGGCCTGTAATTTTCTTTTTTTGTGTTGTCCTTGTCTGGTTTTGGTATCAGGGTAATGTCAGCTTCGTAGAATGAGTTAGGGAGCTTTCCCCCCTCCTCAATTTTTTGGAAGAGTTTGAGAAGGATACGTATTAAGTCTTCTTTGAATGTTTGGTAGAATTCACCAGGGAATCCGTCTGGTCCTGGACTTTTATTTTTGGGGAGGTTTGTGATTACTGTTTCGATCTCCTTACTGGTGATTGGTCTATTCAAATTCTCTACTTCTTCTTGATCCGGTTTTGGAAATTTGTATGATTCTAAGAATTTATCCATTTCTTCCAGATTGTCAAATTGGTTGGCACATAGCTTTTCATAGTATTCTCTTATAATCTTTTGTATTTCTGAGGTGTCTGTTGTAACCTCTCCTCTTTCATTTCTGATTTTACTTATTTGTGCCTTCTCTCTTTTTTTCTTGGTGAGTCTAGCTAAAGGTTTGTCAATTTTGTTGATCTTTTCAAAGAACCAGCTCTTGGTTTTATTAATTTTTTCTGTTGTTTTTTTGGTCTCTATTTCATTTATTTCTGCTCTGATTTTTATTATTTCCCTTCTTCTACTGATTTTGGGCTTTGTTTGTTCTTCTTTTTCCAGTTCCTTTAGGTGCATTGTTAGATTGTTTATTTGAGATTTTTCTTGTTTGTTGAGATAGGCCTGTATCGCTATAAACTTCTCTCTTAGAACCGCTTTTGCTGTATCCCATAAATTCTGGCATGTCGTATTTTCATTTTCATTTGTCTCCAGGTATTTTTTGATTTCTTCTTTGATTTCTTCGTTAACCCAGTCGTTGTTCAGTAGCATTTTGTTTAATCTCCACGTATTTGTGGCTTTTCTGATTTTCTTCCTATAGTTGATTTCCAGTTTCATACTGTTGTGGTCAGAAAAGATGCTTGGTATTATTTCAATCTTCTTAAATTTATGGAGACTTGTTTTGTGGCTTAATATGTGATCAATCCTGGAGAATGTTCCATGTGCATTTGAAAAGAACGTGTATTCTTCGGTTTTTGGATGGAATGCTCTGTATATATCTACTAGGTCCATCTGTTCTAGTGTGTCGTTTAAGGCCAATGTTTCCTTATTGATCTTCTGTTTGGATGATCTATCTGTTTGTGTAAGTGGAGTGTTAAAGTCCCCTACTATTATCGTGTTACTGCCTATTTCTGTTTATATGTCTGTTAATAATTGCTTTATATATTTAGGTGCACCTACATTGGGTGCGTAGATATTTACAAGTGTTATATCCTCTTGTTGGATTGTTCCCTTGATCATTATGTAATGCCCTTCTTTGTCTCTTTTTACAGTTTTTGTTTTAAAGTCTATTTTGTCTGATATGAGTACTGCTACCCCAGCTTTCTCTTCATTGCCATTTGCGTGGAGTATCTTTTTCCATCCCTTCACTTTGTTTGTGAGTGTCTTTAGGTCTGAAGTGTGTCTCTTGTATGCAACATATATATGGGTCTTGTTTTTTTATCCAGTCAGCCACCCTATGCCTTTTAATTGGAGCATTTAGTCCATTGATGTTTAATGTAGCTATTGATAAGTGTGTACTTACTGCCATTTTTTAACTTTTTTTTTTCTCATTGTTTTAGTAGTCCTCTGTTCCTTTCTTCTTCTATACAGAATTGATGGTCTCTTTAATTTGAAGTCTGTCTGAAAGCTCTACTCTTTAACTCCCCTCCTCCCTCATTTTATGTTTTTGATATCATATCTAAGATCTTTTTTGTGCATTTGTATCCATTACGTTCTTATCATGGAAATAGATAATTTTTCCTATTTGTGGTCTTCTCTTTTCCCCTTAAATCAGTCCCTTTAACATTTCTTGTAGCACTGGTTTCTTGGTGACAAACTCCTTTAATTTTTGCTTGTCTGGGAAAATTTTGATCTCCTTCCATTTTGAATGATAACCTTGCTGGGTAGAGTATTCTTGGCTGTAAGTTTTTTCCTTTTAGCACTTTAAATATATCATGCCATTCTCTTCTAGCCTGTAAGGTTTCTGCTGAGAAGTCAGCTGATAGCCTTATGGAGTTTCCTTTGTATGTAACTTGACATTCTCTTGTGGCTTTTAGGATTCTCTCTTTATCTTTAATTCTGGACATTTTGATTATGATGTGTCTTGGTGTGGGCCTCTTTGGGTTTATCTTGTTTGGGGCTCTCTGTGCTTCCTGTACCTGGATGTCTGTTTCCTTCCTTAGGTTAGGGAAGTTTTCACCTATTATTTCTTGAAATAGATTCTCTGCCCCCTTGTCTCGCTCTGCTCCTTCCGGGACACCTATAACACGGATGTTAGTGCGCTTGATGTTGTCCCAGAGGTCCCTTAGACTGTCCTCACTCTTTTTAATTCTTTTCTCTTTTACCTGTTCACCTTGGGTAATTTCTTCTAGTCTTTCGTCCAGCTCACAGATCCGTTCTTCTGTATCCTCTACTCTGCTTTTGAGTCCCTCCAATGAATTTTTCATTTCCGGTATTGTATTCTTCATTTCTGATTGGTTCTTTTTTATATCTTCCATTTCTTTGTTGACATTCTCACTGAGTTCATCCATTCTTCTCCCCAGATCAGTGAGCATCCTTAACACTCTTAGTTTGAACTCTCTGTCGGGTAGGTTGCTCATTTCTGTTTCACTTAGTTCCTTTTCTGGGGTTTTGTCCTGTTCCCTTACTTGGAATGTATTCTTTTGCCTCCTCATTTTGCCTCTTTCCCTGTGCTTGTGTCTACGTATTAGGTAGGTCAGCTACGTCTCCTGCTCTTGGATAGGTGACCTCATGTAAGTGATGTCTTAGGAGGCTTCCAGTGTGCTTCCCTCAGTTCTCAATGTTCCAGGGGTGACCCCTGTATGGGCTACGTGTGTCCTTCTGTTGTGGCCTGTTTTCTCTCCCTGTAGGCATGCAGGGAGGCCGAGTTATGCTCCTGGCCAGTTGTTGTAATGCTTGTAATGCTCAGCTGCTTGTAGTTGTTGTGGGCCCCTCAGTCTCTTTATCAGGTGTGGGAAGCCCCAGCACAGTTGGCTGCAAGTTCTAATACCACATTTGTGTTGCAGTATTTCTTTTAAGTGATTATGCCCCCAGCGTGGCAGGTTGTTAGGCTCAGGGCCTTACAATTGTTATAAGCCTCTAGCCTATTAGGTCTCTCGTTCGCTCTCTGAGGATTGCAGCTGGTTGGGGCTGGCCTCAGGCACAGGAGCAGCCAATTGTTTCAGGCTTTGGAAGGTGGGGCAAACCCCCTATGTGGGTCCTTGAGAAGCACAAGTCTTCTGCAGCTGACAAGCCCTGCCGCCCACAGGTCCACACACACAGTCAACACATTCCTGACCCGTGTGCGTGCCCCGACCTCCCCAAGCGGACCCAGTCTCTCCACCGCAGGAGCCGCACACACTCTGCCACAGCCCCACACTCTCCACCCGCTCCTTGTGAACACCCTGCCCCACTAAAGTTGGCTCAGTTGCCAGGCTGCAGAGAATCCAGTCACCAATCAATGCAGGCCCACAAGTTGCCTGAGGGCTTGTTGTTGGGTGGGGCCAGTCTCTAGGGTGGGCTGCCTGCCCTGGCTGAGCTGGATTAAATCGGTGCTGTAGCGGGTGGGGCAGACCCTGGGCTAGCAGGCCTCAGGGAGAACTCCAATGGCGTCTGTGTCAGCACGCCCACACTTGGCCACAACAATGGCCGCTGCCAATGTCCCAGTCCCTGGAGAGGTCTCACCTCTCACCGAGATGCACTCAGGGCCTATTAGGTGAGTCTCTTTTCACCACAGCACTGTGCACCTTTCTTTCTGGTGATTTTAGGTTGCTTCCTGAAACGGGTGAGTTTGCGCATGGCCCTTTAAGAGCCAGTTGTAGTTTCTTTGTGAACCGGGTTTTCTGGGGGTACTCCCCAATGCTTTAGCAGCAGGCAAAGTCAGATATTATGCCGCTGGTCTCGATTGTGCTGGGTCCACAAAATGCCCACAGCGGGGGCTCCCCGGCTCAGGGCCCCGCGCCTCCAGGGAGGGCTGCGTACCTGTGAGCTGCTCCCGGCGGCCGTGAGGTGCTGTGGCTTGTGAAGGCGGAGTTCTTCCTCTCCAGAAGGGAATCTCTGCCTCTTCCACCTCAGTTAGGATTGTCCGTTGTTGCAGGAGTTCCTCTTATCCAGTTTTCAGTTCTGTCTCAGGGGTAATTTTTCCACGAGTAGTTGTAAATTGGCTGTGTCCACGGGAGGAGGTGAGTTCAGAGTCTGCCTACGCCGCCATCTTGACTCGAGATCTCCTGATGACAGATCTTAACAGAACAGTTTGATAAGTTTTGACAGTTGTATATCCAGTGAAACCTCTATCCTAATCAACATATGGAATATTGACATAATTCCAGAAAGTTCCCTTGTATACCTTTCCAGTTTATTCTCTTCCTCTCCCTGAGATGTTCTGATTTTTATCACTCATAGATTAGTTTTGCCTGTTTTTGAACTTTATATAAATAGAATTATACAGTATTTATGTGTAGCTTTTGTATCTACCTTCTTTTTCTTAGCATAGTGTTTTTGAGATTTATCCACCTTGTAATTCATTCCTTTAATTCATTTTCTTTTCATTGTTGAGTAGTATTTCATTGAATGAGTATACCACAATTTGTTTACCCATTCTCCTGTGGATGAATATTTGGGCTATATCTAGGTTTTGGCTATCATAAATAAAGGTGCTATGAACATCCTTGTGCAAGTATTTTTGTTGACATATATCCTCTTCTATTTTTACTTATTTTATATTCTTCATCTGATAATTTTAATATCTGAGCCATTTGGGATCTAAATCTTTGCTTTTATTTTTCATCCTTTCCTGGTGGTTTGTTTTTGTGTTGTTGATAACTTTTGATTTGATCATATTTTGCTGACTATGGGAATCCTGAGGGGTTTGAGCAATTTTGCATTTGCATCTGCCAGGTTCCCAGGGTGATTTTGACTAAGAAGCACTTGAAATTAATTTTCCCTTTGGGGTTCCCTGCATATAAATAGTGTAGTTTCAAACCCTGCCTGTGGGAGGGAAGGCTTGTGCTTATAAATTCCCAGGGAGCCTTTTTTTTTTTTCAACCTCAAGCTGTGACCTGAGACAGACAGATTTCCCTGTCAGGTCCCATGTTGACATTTTCCCCCTAGCTCATCCCTCTCCACAGGTGTAGCTCTGCAGAGACCCTGGATTCAGGCAATGGTCTCACTTGCAGCCTCCACCTTGGGTCTCTCAGCACCTGCTCTTGGATCTTCCATGGGACTGTTAAAACACGGCTTCTAAAGGCTCTGGACAGAGAACCCCAGGGCATTCCAAGCCTCTCTCACCTTTCAGTTCCCTCTTCATTTTTAGACCGTGTGGATTCCCTTACTTTCTTACGAACTTAGCTATGCATTTAAAAGAATGTACTTTTAGATTTTTATAGCATGAGTTCCTCTCCCCCAGTGCACCCCGCCCCCCCGTAATATCTGGTCACATTTTTGCCAGAAGTACACGTTCTCAAAATGCTTTTTCACAGACTCTACTCTGCCTTGTGCAGAGAATATATCTCTGCTTCGTGCTTTCCATTTCCCATGTTCCTATTTTTGGAGTGAGCGGTAAGTCCGCTTACTCATCATAAAATCCTGCATTGTCACAGGTTTTTTGGATAGTGTTTTAGCATTTATTTCTTTCCAGCTATCTTGGGTCAGAAGTGGAGGGCTGTTTGCTACCTGGCCTAACCAAGCTATTTTTTATAAAGATTTCTCATTGGGCCGGCTTCCTGCTTCCCCAGTTCCTTGGTGGTGCAGAGCGAGTCCTGAGATGTCCTGCCTTTGGTACTCAAGTTAATGGTTGCTGGTTTGGCCTTTTATGATGTGTGCAGACTTCACTAGAACCATGAACCACCCAAGACCATTCTCTGCCTCCTCCCTTGACTTGGCCCAAACGACAGTCACTCCCTATCCATTTGGTTTTGGGGTTTTGGCTGTTTCCTAGTTTCACTGAAGGTGTACTTTCTTCTCTATTTTCTATCCCTTTTGGAAAGGAGAGTGGTGTGCAGAAGTGGTCGGTGCACAGAGGAGATCACTCGTTGAGCTGCCCATGGCCCAGGCCTCATCCCGTGGTCTGGAGCAGATGTGTCCCCATCTAGTCTTCAGTCCTCCTCAGGAAAGCTGTGCTCCCGCTGCACCCTGGGGCCGCCTGTCACAGCCCCATCTTATCCCATCTCATCATGCTCGTCTGCCTTGCTGGCTAGATTAAAAACTTCTTCCGGGGAGGGACTGTCTTTCATTCTTGTACATATAGTGCCTGGCACATAGTGGGTGCTCCAAAAGTGTTTGTTTACTGAAAAAGGCTCCGTCTTATTTAGTGTTTGGGGCTCCAGATGTGGCCCTCTGGATACACACCCTCACATTTAAGGCATCCCCCCAGCTCAGTCCTGATGATGTGATATTAAGGACAAGCACTTGCTTTAGGACCAGGAGACTTAGGTTTGTAGATAAATATATTAACCTCTCTGTGGCTTAGTCTTTTTTCCATAAAAAGGGGCTGAGACAACTTGCTCTGTCTGCCTCCCAAGTTTGTAGTGAGGATCAAATGAGGTGATAGATGTGAAAGTGCTTTAGAGACCATTAAGCTCTCTGTTTACAGGTCTCATCACGGGAAGGGAGAATTGGTCACTCTGTGTTTCACAGCGTGTTTCACAGGGTTTAGCTAATTCACCCACTGTCGCCTAATTCTAACCACCCCTCAGCCTGGCTTGCCCTCCTGACCTGGGGAAGCCAGAGGGCAGCCCTGGCTGGGTAATGCCTGGGAGTCAGCCATCTTTTGTGCCTTAAACAAAAAGGGAAGTTGTTGAGAGCCTGGAGTGATCTCCATGGCCACTAGGTGTCACTCTTGGCCTTAAAATAATGTATTGTCCACTGCCCTGCAAATTTTCCTCTTCCTGTCACCCTTGGTTCTGGGCGTTGAGCATGGTAGGTCTCCATACGTCCCGTATATTTCCGGGATGTGTCCCTTACAGTTTTTAAATTCCTGGCAGCAACACTTGGAGCCAACCCCCAGGACACATTTAGGTTTTTGCTTTCAGGTAAAGGGTGCTCAACAATTCTAATTTATTTTAATTTTTACCTAACCAACGCGGGACCATAAAGGTATACCCGTGGCCAACATGTTCATAAATGGGATTTCAGGACCCAATATCAGGAAATTTTTGGAAATCAGCAGATTTGAGATTGGTCATGGCAAGTCCCCTACCAGCTTCCTCCTCCGTTTTTTTGCTGTTAAAAAAAGTGTTTAAAAAACACTGCTTCAAGGTGACCTAGTTATTCTAACAGCAGGACAAGGGAGGGAAATCTCTGACTTTACCTCCACCAAAGTCTTCCAGATGGACAAAGCCAGTGGATGCTCTGGTTTAGCTTTTATCTTCCTGCAGCTCTCTGGGGGCATTTACTCTGTTGATTACTTTCCCTTTTGAAAAAGTCTCCCTCAACTTCTGTTGAGGTTTTTAGTTCTCTATTGTTTCTTCTCAGCTGTCTTTCTGGACTCTTCTGCACCTATGGCCTCTCACCATTTGCTGGGGTGCTCTCCTTGACCTCTTGTTCTTCTACTCTACACAGTGTCCCCCCCCATGGGTTCCAAATCCATAGTATATATCCAGACCTCTGTCTGTTGCCATTTCCGCCTGGTGTCTCCAAGGACACTGCTTTAAAAAGTAGCTATATTGAAGTATTTTCAGACAATAAAATTCATTCATTTTAGGTGTATAGTTTCATGAATTTTGGTAACTGCTATCTCAATGAAGATATGGGGCCTTAGAAAAATGTATTATCTCCTATTCTGTAAAATTTCTTTTTCACATCTTACGCTTCATTCTCAGTATCCCCTCACCCTAAAAGTTTACTTGTGGCCCTTTGTGGTTGGTCCCCTGTTCTGACCTTTAGCCCCTGCCAACCACTGATCTGCTTTCTGTCACTATGTTGTTTTGCCTTCTCTAGAGGTTCATGAAAATAGAATCAAATGGTGTATAGTCTTCTGTATTTGGCTTTTTTCACTTAACCTAATCATCACTTTTGACATGTGTGAAAAACAAGCTCACCTCTTGCTTCAACCTTCCCTTGTGATGGTGCCTCTATTCAGTCTGACATTGAAGCCAGAAACCTGGGTGTCATCCTCCCAAGGCCCCTTCCTCTCATTCACCATTCCCCTCCCCACCCTACCCCCTGCCGTGTGTAATTAGTTGGGAAGTCCTAGAGCTTCTTTCTCTTCTGTATTTCTGAGTCAACCTTCTCTTTATTCTCAAGGTCGCTGACTTAATTGAAGTTTCATTTACTTCTTGCCTTTCCTAACTGTTCTTCACGCCTCCAGCCAGGACCTCTTCAATCTGGTCTCACAACCACCAGTGTGAACTTCTAAAACACAAATCTTATTCTGCCGCTCCCTTACTTCAAGGGCAATGGTTTCTTAGCAAATGCCACCCTCCGTGACCTGATTTATTTCAGCCTAAATCTCTACATCTTATTTTCCTCAAATGCAGCCTATGCTCAGCCATTACTTGTGATTTTCTTGCAAGGGCCATGCTTGTTCATACCTGCATGCCTTTGCACATGCTGTTCCCTTGACCGGGATGCCCTTCTCCTCTCCTTCATCCAGCTAACTCCAACTCATTCTTTAAGAGCCAACCCATATGACTCCTCCTCTGAAATGCCTTCTCTAGCCCCAGACTGGGTTAGGTGTTCCTCCATCATCACATTTATCATCAGTCATATCAGATTGTATCAGTCTATTTGTTGAGTTAGTAATCTATCTCTCCCACTAGACTCTAAGTTCTTTGATGTGTTTGTGTTCTGTTTGACTTTGTATCCTCTGTTCCTAGCACACGGCCAGGAACATAGTGGCATCCAATGAATGTCTTCTGAGTGATTAAGGTAGCATGGAGGGAGAGAGCTAGAACTTTGTGAGGAAGCTGGGGCGAGGATCAGGAAGACCTGGTGTGGAAAACAAATGCCCCATTTTATCCAGCCTCAGACATGGGTAAGTCTACCTGTTGTGAAAGGAGGAGAAGAGTGAGGGTATCTTTGGGGAGAATCCATGGAAGGGAATGAAGTATAGGGAAGGCACATTCAAATGTCTGGGTCACTGGTTCTAGCAGTGAAAGTGTCTGACTGAAGAGAGCAGACAATGTCTTTGTTTTTTTAACAAATTGTTAAAAAAGATTTTAAGTGAGGGAAAGTCAAGAGACAGAGAGAGCCTAAACTATGGCAAAGCAACAAAAATGAGAGAAGTATACATTCTTAGATTTCTGTGTGAGAGAGCAAGATTATTAGACTCCCAGATAGTGCTCTTTTGACAACATCACTCAACTGGTTGGGTCACAAATGTCATTTCTTCCTGTGAACAGTGTCCTGCAGTTTTCACAGTGCTTTTCCAAGCATTGTCTCATCGTATCTGTACACCAACCCAGGAAGTAGGTAGAACTGATCTGATGAATCCCATTGAGCCAGTGAAGAATGGGAGGCTTAGAGAGCCTGGCTGACTTACTCATGCCGCAGGGCTGGAACTCTTCCTGGTACAGCTTCTGTCTCTAAGGTGAGACCTTGGGCTGAGTGGCCTATATCAGGTGTGTTTAGAGATGATTTGCCTGAGAAGGCCTATGGCTATTTGCAGGTTCTACAATGAGACAAGAGAGACCTGACAAAGAATGTCCAGAGGCGGAAGCTACTGCAGGTTGGAGAGCAATCTCTGAGTCAATGAAATGTTAGAACAATTTAATATTAGATTAACAGGAGAACTGTGAGTTCCCTAAAGTCTTAATGTCTTCCACTTGCACAGCTGGGGCAATTGGCCAAGGAAGCTTTTGATTAGCTGGAGCTTTATGGGATGAAACATTTCCTGTGACAGTGCTCTTTTTTTTTTTTTAATGAAAGAGAAAAGAAATGATTCTCAAAAGAGAAAAGGGATAGTTATAAAAGGAAGCATTTTTCTTTCTCCTCTTGAATAGATGTTCTTGTGTTAAATGATTTTGAATCTTAATAACATATTATCAATCTTATCACAACATGAAACATAAGAGTTTTTGTTTTGAGTGGAAGATCAGCGTTTTTCTTAGTCTATATAGCCTAGAAGGTAAGAACACAGGCTTTGGCCTCAGACTGTATTCACATCTTGGCTGCACCACTTACTAGCTGTAGGATCTTGGGCTAGTTGCTTAATGATTCTGTGCCTTAGATCTGTTCCTACCTTATAGGCTTATTTAAGTATTAACTGATATCAGTAGAAAACACTTAGCATATTATTGGTACGATAATATAGTGACAATGCCTTATATTTGCACATAGCTGGTTTTAACTTTTTAAAAGCCCTTCCATTTCATTCTTATAACAACCCTATGAAATAGGCAGGGTGGGGACTCTTGCTGCTTTTTGACAGAGGAGGAACCTGTGGCCCAGAAAGGTTAGGTGATCTGTGAAAGGCCATAGCGCTAACAAAGGACAGTCTCTTGGATGCCTCTTACCACTCCACTTTTTACAGAGAGGGTAGAATTGGGAATTATCGCTGGGGAGTGAGAAAGCGGGTATGGTGGGGATCTTAGCCTCTTTCTCCTATTCTTCTGGTTTGGAGTGTGCCTTTACTGGGCTCTAGATCTTAAATAAGTGTCTGAACATCAGCTGAGGCTCTACGAATTAGATTGTTGTGTGTCAAATCCTACTTATTGATTTTAGAAATGAAGCCTTTGTTATTTTCATTGATTTATTCTTGGGATTGTTTTGTATATGTTTTATTCTCAAGTTTTAACTGATAGAGCTAGAGTCCATTCTAGTCTTTCAGTAAATATTTGTCAAGTACCTACTTGTCGTTGTTACATGCTGTCAGGTTGTCTCTGACTCCTGGCGACCCTGTGAATGTCCATACTGTCCTGTCCTCAACAACCCTGCTCAGCTTCTGTAGACTCATGCCTATGGCTTCCTTTATGGAGTCAATCCATCTCATATTTGGTCTTCCTCTTTTCCTGCTGCCTTCTACTTTTCCCAGCATTCTTGTTTGTTTGTTTTTGCCCCAAAGAATCCTGCCTTCTCATGATGTGCCTAAAGTAGGACAGCCTCAGTTTTATCATTTTTGCCTCTAGTGATAGTTCAGGTTTAATTTGCTCTAAGACTCACTTGTTCATCTTTTTGGCAGTCCAGGGTATCCATAGAGCTCTCCTCCAATACCACATTTCAAATGAATCAATTTGAATACCTACTATGTGCCAGGAAATGGGTTAAATGATTTCACATATATTTTCCCATTTAACCCTCATAACAACCCTATACATTATGGTAAATTGTCTCCATTTTACAAAAAATGAAATATAAGCTCATAGATGTTGAGTAATGTTCCCAAACTTATGAAGGACCATCACAAGAAAGGGGAAACTATAGGTAAATCTCTCTTGGATAATGATACAAAAATCCCAACAAAATATTAGCAAACTGGTCCAGCAATATATAGAAAAGATAATATATCATGACCAAGTTGGCTTTATATAGGAAATCAAGGTTGGTTTAACATTTAAAAATTAGCTGATGCAATTTACCAAATAAACACAATAATGGAGAGAAGTCGTATATCAGTTCAATAGATGAAGTACAACATTTATTAAATTCAATACCCATTCATGATTTAAAAAAAAAACTCTTAGCTAACTAGAAGTAAAATGAAACTTCCTTATTGAGATAACAGGAATTTACAAAAAAAATAATAAAAATATATAGTAAATACAATGGTGAAATTTTGAAAGTTTACCTGATAAGATCAGGAAGGAGACAATGAAGCCCACAACACCACTTCTCTCCAACATTGTACTGGAAGTCCTAGCCAGGGAAATAAGTCAAGAAAAAAAAAGGCAAAATGAATAGAAAGGAAGAAATGAGACTCTTGTTATTTGCAGATGACACGATTATGTACACAGAAAGCTCAGAAGATTCCACAGATGTGGGGTTCAAATTATTAGGTGAAATTGGTCAGGTCACTGGATACAAGGTCAATGGTCAACAGCAACAAACAATTAGAAAATGGAAATTAAAAAATATACTATTTGCAATAATGCTAAAAACATCAAATATTAGGAATAAGTTTAAAGAAAGACATGCAAAACCTCTATCTCAGGTCTTCCTCTTCAGTATGTAGAATTTCACTTAATACCACTGTTTCCACTGAGGTATCTGACCCTGTTTTCTGATAAGTGTGATGTGCTCGAGACAGAGCCTCTCTAGTTCTGTTATACTAATGACAAAACCTCCAGTCTTCTCCCAAAGTGGGGAGGTGTAGTCACTTGGTTACTTGAGAGAGGGGCTCTTAGCGGCTTTCACTCCTCTTGTTTCAGCTGTATCCCTTACCTCACCCATTTGAGTTTTCTGGTTCCTCCAAATTCAGAGCTTTTCTGTGATTCTGAGGTGCAAATTGGTTTGCTTCTTGATGACTTCCCTCTCTTTGTGCTTAGTTTTCAGCTTTCTCTATATTCTTAAGCTGCTATCACTTCCACTTTCCCAAGTCTTGTTGACATCTTTTGTCTGCTGTCATCCTCTCTCTCCTTTTTGTTCTTATGGAGTCACACTTCAAAAAAATTCTTTTATTGTCATTTCACTAGGTTTGGAGGAGGAAGGAGTGATAAATGCATGGGTTTAATCTGCCATGTTTAATCAGAAATTCCACAGGAAGTGGAAGTTATAAAAAGTTATAGAAGCAAGTTATAAAAAGCAAAGTCACTAGGCAGTATTTGTTATGTTTGATTCCTGTACAAACCACTTAACACATCCCGTCCAATACCCTGCCTGCTTCCACAGTTCTCTTAGCTGCTCTCCCTCACAGGCATTTGAGTGTGTTGCTGCTGGACCAGGTGATCTCTGGGGCTCAATCCAGCCTTGAAAGCCTGTCTTCACATTGCCTCCCAGATGGCATTCCATGCCATGAGGATCCGGGATTGACTGACAGGAAGGAGACTGCAATCCCTGAGTCCCCAATACCCACTTCATTCATGAGGTTGTCTTTTGGGGCTTGAAAGAACGCAGATCAGCTTGAACAATGCCATTAATTAAAGTGTATTCTAATTGATTGGATGATCCCTAGGTAGCTTAAGTTTAGGGAGTGAAGGGATAAAGGAAATGGGAAGAGATGCAGAAATCTAGATAGAAAACGCTCTTTCTTTTTCTCTCAGGCTCATCCCAACTCCAAGCACCTGATAAAAAAGGTCTCCTTATCCTGTTCTCTGCAGAGTGAATGGCTCTCCCTGCTACCCTCTCCTTGCCTTTCTTCTGCCCCCAAACATCTACTGTGTCTCCTAACTGTAAGGCTGGGAGTGCAGTGACCAAGTGTGGGAATGCCAGCTTTCCAATCATGCCTCTGCCCCTTACCAGCTCTGTGACCTTGAGCAAGTTACTTTACCTTCCTGTGCCTCAGTTTCCTCGTCTTCAAACTGGGTCAATAATGATGCCCACCTCATATGGTTTTTGTAAGAATTAAACATAAGTATGTAAAGGTACTTAGAACTGTGCCAGCCATGTATGAAGCACTCAGTGCACATTAGTTATTATTTTTATATGCTTTTCTCTGCAAATGAAGTTGAAAGACATAGTCATTACACTCAAGAGCTCGCCATCTATGTGCAGATAGACTAGCATTTGAGTGCATAGGATGCTATGAGGGCAAAGAGGGTCAGTCACTGACTCAGTGGGGATTGGTGACTGGTGGCTGTGGTAGGGGAGTGTGGAGGAGACATCTGGGAAATTATGCTAGAGCAGGTGGTGACCCTTGAATTGAGCCACAGGGGGAGAGTATGAGTTAGCCATCACCAGAACGTAACAGCATGAAGGCAGGAACTTATTCTAGTGCCTAGTGTTCTAGGCACTGTTCTAGTGCCTAGAACAGTGCCTGCCACATAACAGGTGCTCAATAAATATTTGTTGCATGAATGAATGAGTGATAAGCTGGAAGAGTGGGCCAGGGGAGTAAAGAATTCCAGACAGAAGAAACAGTTTGTGGGAAAGCACAAGGTTCAGAGATTACACGACCCTCACTGGGGAAAGTATAAGGGCACAGTATCGCAGGAGCTCAGAATCAGTGTCAGAGAATGGAGAACAGAGAATAGGCAGGCCCAGGACCAGCAAGAATGTGGAAGACGCACTTCATGGGATGCAAAACAGATGAACTCATTTTAGTGGCACGTGGGACCCAGACCCTCATTTTCTTAGATACAATGCGTCAGTTGCAACAACAATCCCAAATAATATCAATCAAGTTTACATTTTTGTAATGTTTTCCATTCTACAAAGCAGTGAAACACTTTCACATGTATTATCTCATTTAAGAATCACAATACCTTGTGAAGTTGGTGACATCCCCATTTTACAGATAGGAAAACTGAGGCTCAGAGAGGTTATGGGACTTACCAAGGTTACTCAGCTATAAATTACAAACCTAGGATTCAAACTAGGACTTTGGAAAGCATAGTGCTTCACTGATTTTTATTGTTGTTGCAGAAAAGAAATTCATAGTGTGCTGAATAGTGTTAAAATAAACACCCAGGTGACTGTAACCCAGATTGAGCAATAGAAACATTACCAGCGGTCCCAGAAGGTGGCTATGTACCCCACTCTGGTCTCAACCCCCTTCCTCCCTCCAGAGGTAATCACTATTCTGACTTGTAGAGTAATCAGTTCGTTGCTTTTCTTTCTAGTTGTAGCACTTATTAATGCAGACTTGTTTTTTGATCAATCAAATAGTCACTTATAATCTGGGCATTTTTCTATTAGCCTGTAAATTCATTGAGAGGCCACTTCAGTGGCTTAATTCATAATATTCTTTTGTTAAATATTTAGGGAGCCTCTCCCAAGAGCCCAGCAGCTGGGTTCTGAAGAGCTAGATATAAAAACAGGCCCTGTCTTCAAGTTAGGACAGCCTTATGGTCACTGCTTTAATAATTTGTATGATTTTTAGTTAGAAATAAACAACAGGAACAACAGCAATGACCCACAGAAGCCCTGGGATGCGAACTCTCGACGTCACCTGACTTTTCACAGGTGTGCCTTCCCTCCTCCTGGCCAGGGTGTCCTTCCTGTTCCGTGATGGACAGCAGGGTAACCAGAACACCAGCTCCTTGCTTTGACCACTTGCTATCTTGTGGGCAGTTGGAATTTGTAGGTATTGTTCACCTTCAGAAATAAATTTATTGTTCAGTGTTTCTCAAATTTGAAAATGCATAGCCTCCTGAGAATACATCTGCATATTTCCAGCTTGAGAGAGCCTTCATTAAAAGTTAAGCACTGGGCCGGCCCCGTGGCTTAGCGGTTAAGTGCGCGCGCTCCGCTACTGGTGGACCGGGTTCGGATCCCGGGCGCGCACTGACGCACTGCTTCTCCGGCCACGCTGAGGCCGTGTCCCACACACAGCAACTAGAAGGATGTGCAGCTATGACATACAACTATCTACTAGGGCTTTGTGGGGGGAAAAAAAGGGGGAGGATTGACAATAGATGTTAGCTTAGAGCCGATCTTCCTCAGCGAAAAGAGGAGGATTAACTACAAGTTAAGCACTTGTAGTCCTGAGTAATCACTTGGTGTCAATGTGGTCAATTCTCAGTTATAACACTAACATTGAAATGTCATGGCAGTATTCAGTTATCAGTAGCCATCCATGAGGTACAGAATAAACTTAGATTAATTGTTTAAAAGTTTTCATGAAAAATGAAAATAGAAAATAATTCTTACAAGAGAGCTTTGAATTCCTGAGGATATCTCTATCTACTCCGTCAAAAGAAAGGCATGAACTCCCATGTTGATTGGAATTATAAATAAACCCACAATGAGTGTGCTTTTGGATGCATGTTGATATCTTCAAAGTAGTTCTACCTTCCAGTTATGTTTAAGGTGCATTCTTGTAACACATGTTGACTACAGGGGAAACTTCCAGGGGCAGAGGGTGGATGGCTCAGGGTTGCAAATTGTTCCCGGATAATCTATGAGTAATCAATAGCATACTAAGTCAAGAGACCGACCTGTCTTTGGATCCCCGGCGGAATTTTATGTTAAATTCCCGTTGAAGAACTGGGAGATGATCTGTTTTTCCAGTCTGGTTGCCTGGTAAATCAAATGCTCCAGTTTTGGCTCTGTTTGTTATTTCTCTGACCACCAGCCCCAATGGATTAAACAACTCACTGCGCCAGTTTGACCTATGTCTGTTCTAACATATGGAACAGAGTTAATGAGCTTGTTATGACTACTAGAAGGATCCTACCCAGAGAGTTATGGAATTTCAGAGAAGAATAGAAAAGAACCAACGTTTCTTCACTGGATTTTTGCAGCAGCCTCCTAACTTGTTTCCTTGCTGTCATTCTTCACCTGCTCCAACCCATTTTCCACACGGATCGTACTTGTCTTGTGTCGAGTTCCCTAGAAGCGGGGGGCCTGCGCTGGGGTTTGGAGTTGCTGGTGCAAATGATTTATTGAGAGAGTGTTCTCGTGAGATGAGGAATGAGGGAATCAGGACATGGAAGGAGGAAAAAATGCAAAGACATGCCTTGGCTAGAGCTTAGCTTCAGCTTGGTCCCATAGGATGCTCTGGAGTGGAAATGGCACCACACAGGTGGTCCCACATTGAGGCAAAGGGGCCAACCCTTTGTACTCCATGTCAACCAGTCATTGGCTGTGGGTGCCCCAGGTTCGTGGAGAGTGGGCTGAGGGTGATTCTTCAAAGAAGGGAGCAGCTGTGAGCATTAGCAGCGAGTACTCACAATGCAGGAGGATGGATGCTGTGCTAGAAAAGACGATCTGGGCTGGGCACCAGCTGCATGCGTTACACTAGGTAAACCTAAAATGCATATTTGATGCTGACGGCTGGTAAATTGACTTGCCTAGGAGCACACATCTAATGCTTTGCAGCTATAACCTGCCTACATTTTTTAAAGTTTAGTCTAGCTTATGTGGTATTTGGTGATTTGCCCAGGACCATATAGTTTATAGTTCAAATGCTTCATCTGAGATCAATTTTTTTGGGGTGGAGCAAGAAAAAAAAAAACGAAATCCAAACATTTCTTATAATTCTTGCAAGTTTGGTGGTGAGACACTCTGGGACTGGACTGGCCCTACTGGAACTGACTAGTTATAACCCAGACTCCTGAGGAAAGTAACCTGTTAATATCCAAAAGACTCTCTAATCCAGTGATTTGGACCCAATAATGGGATCTCTAGAAAATGACATTCTTACAGTCAGGTAGGTAATAGAGTAATTCTGGAATAGGACACAAAGGACCCAGGCATCACCCCAATCTCTGGAGCTGCGTCAGCACAACTTATCTACACCCTATTTGCTGGGAGCCATGGGACTTCTGATATGCCCTTGTCTTGGTCAGGGTTGGTTCAGGGACTGTGTAGGGCTGGGCTTCAAAGACTGTGGAACAGGACTGGATAAAGCAAGGCTAACAGGAACTAAACTTTGAATCAAATATTTAGTAAAAGATAGTATTTCCAGTTTGAGAAGCTCAAATAAAGAGCTGGGTCTCAAGAGGAACTGTATTATTTTGTTACAGACTAGTTGTTGCTTTATTTTGGTGAGAATTAAGCTTTTCCCTGAAGTCGCCGGATGGTTTGATGATCTTCATGGCAATTACAGACACAGTCTGGAAGCTGGCGCCAGATGACAGGAGCTGTCCCTGTGGTCTGTATCCCCATGTGCTCTATTGACTGGCAAATATGGCACAGAGAATTTCAAGCATAATGATTGCTCAGCCAACTAGATCAGATCTTATTCCTAAAAGCTGTTTTCTTTCAGAGCTAATATGTTGGTTCCTGACTCATTCTGATCAGTGGGACATCAAGTTGTAAGGAACAGATTGGAGATTATTTTATTGATTTTTTTTTCTTTTTCTTTACCGAAAGTGAGAGTGAATTTCTCTTCCCTGAGTGTTGTTCAGATACGAGTAAAGCGGAGGACATTAGGAGGTTTGGGTAGAGTCAATGTAGAACCATCACAGCCTGACTCCGCTACCCTGGCACATAAACACTGGGAAAACGGCCTTGGGGAGCCAAAGAGGACTTCACTCTACTGTCTAAAGGGCACAGTCAACTTTTCTTTATGGCCCTGGCTACAGTGGTCGTTGGGAGATCTCAACTGCCTTTGTAGTGTGCATCCCACAGAGGCCCCAGAGCCTTGCCAACACTCTCGAGACCATGGTGTGGGATTGCAAAGGCCACAATTTGGGAATTGTCTGATTCAGAATCTTCCTTTCCTCCCTGGCCCCCAATCTTTTCATCAGAAGGGAGAATGAGACAAGGCAGGAGATTTCTGTTGAATCTAGGAGAAAGCTTTCCTCATTACTCACAAGAGGAAGGTTTGGGAAAGGAACAGAAAAACATTTTTTTCCCTCAATTTTTCTTCCTCAGGGACTATCCCCATTTCCACTTTCAAATTGTTTTCAAAAATTAACAGTGTGGGGCTGGCCCGGTAGTGTAGTGGTTAAGTTCTCGTGCTCCCCTTCGGCAGCCCGGGGTTCACAGGTTCAGATCCTTGGCGCGGACCTAAGCACCACTTATCAAGTCATGTTGTGGCAGGCGTCCCACGAATCAAGTGGAGGAAGATGGGCACAGATGTTAGCCCAAGGCCAGTCTTCCTCAGCAAAAAGAGGAGGATTGGCAATAGATGTTAGCTCAGGGCTAACCTTACTCACCAAAAAAAAAAAAAAAAAAAAGAAAATTAAGAGTGAAAAATCATGTTTAGGCTGTCTTTCCATGGCCCTCCCCTAAACAATTTCTCAAGTTATTCAAAGTGAAAACTTTTATGTGCACTATTAGCAAACATCAATGACTTAGCATGGCACTGTGATAAGTAGCTTTACATGCAGTACTTCATTTAATCCTCAAAAGAACTTTATGAATCGGGTTATCACGACCATCTCCAATTGACACAGCTGAGAAGTGTTGAAGCTGTAATTCAAACAGAGGCATATCACCTAGGACTTCAGGGTTCATGCTTTTCACCATGAAGCTGTGCCACCTCCCAGCTCACTGAGCGTGAAGACACACCTAATCCGTGAGCCTGTTGTGGGGCCTGGCTTCATGGTACAGTAGGACCCCCAGCCAAAGTCTTACTGTAGGGCCACTAGAGAGATAAGAGTAGGCTATCAGAGCCAGGCAACCCCACAGAGGTTCACTTCTGACTCTTTATACTGCCTCATATGACACATCCCATTCACCGAGAACGGGTGGTAGAAGACAACTCTTAAATGCAAAAGATGCACATTGGCCTGCAAGGAGCGCTTCATCATCATGATGGAAGACGATTCATTACCTTGTTGGATTTATGGATTAGCTCTTGCCCCTATTAGTTGTAGCTGCTTAGACCTCAGAGTTCTGGAAGTGGTAGAGACCCTGGAACTAGTGTTAAAAGAAGTACCCTGCTTTCTATCACCTGGGTTCTCAGACCATGAGCACCTCAAAGGTAGCTCTTCAATGCTATAAAAATGATAAGATGTTACAGATGTACTCCATTAAGTTGAATCAGTATCCTGTTAACTTGTATGTGTTTGATGTGGCCTGTTAAGTTGATAAGCACTACCCGTGCCTCACATATACGTACGTAGAGACATAAAGGTAATAAAGCAGTAGTTCTCAACCCTGGATACACATTAGAATCATTTGTAGAGCATAGCAATGCCTGGGCCCTACCTCAGACCAGTTAAACCAGCATTTCTGGGCATGAGGTCCAAGCATCAGTATGTTTTCAAAGCTCTTCATATGATTCTAATGTATCCAGGTCTGAGACCCATTGGACTAAGCTAAGTCAACTATGAAACTATGCTAATAAACCGTGTCCTAAGTAAACTATGATACATGTGGGAGCTGGAGCATTAGTGTGCAATTCAATTGACCAGCTGGGAAGAGGTCTTGGTGGTGGCAGTGGGGTTGTCCATAATGATAGCTTTGTAGACGCAAGGTAAGAGAAAGGTTGAGAATGAGGGATAGAACAATTGTCTGGCAGACAGTGTTGCAGTGGCTTTGAACTCTGGGGAAAGAACTGGCTGAGACTGTGCAGGGGATGGAGTCAGGTGGCAGGTGTCCTAGCCAGGTGGTAGCATTGGTGGTATTATCGTGTGAAGGTTTGGAGGTGTAGGGGTGCAGGCACATAAGAGTGTAGCAGCTGTTGGAATTATGGCAGCTTCATTGAACAAGATCTCAGGCCTTGGAGACATAAAGGGCAGTGGCAGCAGCCCCGGCCAAGAACAGTGAATATAGAGCTAGGAAGGATCAGGAAGCATAGGCCTCATGGGTTTCCAGGCAGGTCAGACAGATGTAAAGATTTCTATCCTACCAGAATCCCTGTTGGATGCTGCCTCTTGCCTTTCTGCTGCTTTAGAAAAGCGTCTCTTAGGAACATTTAAAACTATGCTTAAGCAAGTTTATACAATGCCAGCAAAGTAAGGACATTGTAGAGGATGCGGTATTCAAAATGTTTGTTTGCATGCTCTTCATAATTTATGTGCTACCCCCGTTCCCTACCCTCTCACTTCCCAACAAGAATAACAATGCATTGTGATTAGCCCAGAATTACAGACTAGGAGGAAGCAGACCTTTGGAGGCTCCTAGAGGGAAAACAGGAAGGGAAAAAATTTTCAATCCCTGAACCTAGAACTTTTGTCTTTTGGAATCCTGGCTTGTTCAAGCAGTCACAGACAAAGGAGCTGGAATGGAGTGCAGAGATGTGGCTGGGCCTGTTCTGCATATGAATGGAGACTGGCCACTTAAGCACTTGCCATGCTTGGAAACTTCCAGTTCTTAGAAGCCCAGAGAGGGTAAGGCAGGCCCCACTGTCATTTCATGACATGGTCCCATCTCCCATCACCACATTACCATAGCTCAACAGGTGTCCCTTAACAGACTCCAGTCCCTCCCCTCAAGGAGTCCACAATCAAGTGAAGTGGATGGATAATGTACGCAACCAACTATACTGCAATGCAAGTTTATACAATGAGGTAATACTTCTGCCTGCATCCTCACCGTGTTGTTATGAGAATCAGTTAGCTAACATAACTAGAATGTGCAATAACAGTTAAGGTGTTCGTATTATCAAAATTCAGGATATTAAGCTATATTTCAGCTGTATTGTCATATTTTTCATGTTGGAACCTGAGGTTTAATGCAAAACCACTTACACTTTAGAAATAAGGGGAAGCCTGCAGGAACAGAAAGTTCTTGAGCATGATGCCAAGAGGATGCCATTATAATATTTATACATGTTCTGGTTTAAACTAGCTCCTTAACGATAGTCTTCTTCCCTGTCTTCCTCCTCCAAGCAAAATGATGAGACCGACTTTGACATATGGAAGAATTTCTGCAGTGCAAATTATTCTGGAGGAGAACAACAAAACATAATTTGCAAATGCTGTCAAGGAAATGTTTCTTTCCAAAGGCTACGAGCAGAACAGAGCACGTATTGGTGTGTGAGAGTTGCCTCGTGGTTCTGCATGGCTGTGAATGAGAGGACCGTGGTGATGAATGTGCCAGGTACTTTACCAGTGTTCTCCACCCAGATGTTTTACTATGATGCTCTTATAACCCCAGCATTGTCACATTGAAATCCTCAAGAAATAAAATATTCCACGAAATGAAATTTCTACACCTCTGTCTCCCGTTATTTGTAGACAAGATGACACCTGGATTTCAGTAAACACCTTGGCCAAGCACTCCCAAGAGCTATCTAGTCTTGGATGCCCTACTTTAAAGCCTTAAAAGCATTCTTAGAGGGAATGTTTGAATTATGAAGACCATCTCATTTTCCCCGCAGGCCCTTTTCGAGTGAATCTCTTTGCAGCCTTACTGAGTGGGAAATGGCATCGGAGGAAAGGAGAAACAATGATGCTTTTATCTCATAGCATTTACAGATAGGTGGACAATATGTGGGGGAAAGGAGTCATTCCCTTAGTGACAACACCTCAACAGTGTTGTACAGCAGCACTGAGACAGGGACCAGAATCACTGGAGAACAATTTTGCTGTAAAATGCACGAAAAGCAGATTAGTGTAGTGGAGAGCAGCATAGGTTTTGAAGTCCGTCACTTACTAGTCAGATGATTTTGGGTGAGGTTCTTAACCTCTCTATGCCAGAGTTTCCTTAGTTGTAAAATAGAGGATAATGACAGTACCTACCTCATAGAGTTGTTATAAGGATTAAGTGTAATAATGCATGGAAAGGGCTTTGGCATAGGGTATGGTGCATTGGAAGCACTTGACAAATGTGAAACAGGTCCTATTGAAGATCTGAAGATAGTGAGGCTAAAGCATTTGCTTTGCCAGCTGATAAAATAAGTACCATCATGTCTGTAGTTGGATGAGAGGTTATAATAATAAATATTCACATATGACTACAGCAGGGTATTCATCTCCTGGTTTATATGTATTTCTTTATGACATCATGAAGTTGGGAACTCTCCAAATGATATCTAAATACATAGAGAATGTTACAAACAGGTAAAATTACTGGTCAACCACTTGAAGCTGTCTTCCCAAAGTCCGAATGAAAACATCGCCAGGGGAGAAATAGAAATAAAAAGTTCTGTTAAACAAACAAAGAACTTAGTGGCCACTTAGAAATATAATTTCATAATTTTAATTTTTCTCAAATTAATACATATATATAATTTAAAAAGTCAACTAATACTACAGAGTTTATGTTGAAAACCTATAGGTCCCTATTCATCCCATTCACCTTAGAGTTCCACTCACCATAGGCAAAGACTTTAAACTCTTTACTTCTGTTTTTTTCTATTTATCTCCTATTTCTAGTAACATACAATATACTGTTCTTAGTGAGTTTTCAATTTTATATATTATCTATCCACATCCATTTCCTCAAATGTCTGATGATTCTTGGCCAATCATTTATATTGAGTGAGGCCCTAGAGAGCAGATTGAATTTACCTCCTAATCAGGGAAAGTAGACAAACCTGAAATCCAGATTAGGCTTGAGAGGCACTTGTTGACTTAGTTTTCATCTTTAAAAAATTTTGTCAGTACTGTTTGCTTTGTCTTTGTGGGCCTATGTCCTTTTTATTCCTTTATCGTCATTTTAGTGAGGTTTGAGATGGATTCAAATATAAATGCTAGGATTCCATTTACCTGGAAAATCCAACCCATAACTTGTCTATAGCCTTTGAGAGACTACTAAATGACAATTTTTAAAAATAACCAACAGCAATCAAACTTTAATCAGTGTTTTCCTCTGGGAAATGGGAATTCAGGTAGAGTGAGGGGAGAGGATTTTACTTCTCATGCTGTATACTTTTAAATATATCCATACATATACATATATATATTAAAATCAAACCTCTCATGATAGAAACAAGGACACTTCAGACAATTTAGTCATTTGTAGTAGTTGTTGCTCACAAATTACACTTATACCAGGGGATGAGATTGTGGTTAGGATTGAAATTTCCATTATTTCATTCCCATTTTGAATTCTTCCAAGTTATGAGGAAGAATTCTTTTAGGTTATTTTATGCCAGCTTAAAATGGCTTTGGGGATGTTAAAAAAGATTTTCACTCAATTTGAAAAAAAATTGATCAGGTCCGTGAAATGAAAAACAATATTTTGTATGATGATGTCTTCTGGACTCTTAACTACATTCTAACTACAGAATGACTGAATAGACATTCCAAAAGTACTGAAGGAAGTAAAGTTAAAGCTTCCATTAAGACATAAGAAGCAATTTGCCTTTATCTGCTGCAAATATCTTGAATCTAAGAGGGACAGGCATAAAGGCAATAATATCAGCTACAATAAC
This sequence comes from Diceros bicornis minor, assembly GCF_020826845.1. Classification (NCBI taxonomy): domain Eukaryota; kingdom Metazoa; phylum Chordata; class Mammalia; order Perissodactyla; family Rhinocerotidae; genus Diceros; species Diceros bicornis. The sequence continues at coordinate 53,088,745 of NC_080751.1, forward strand.
TCACTAAAAAACCCAGAGCAAGTGAGAGTCAAAGCCAGGATTTGGACCCCTGTGTGTCCTTCTTGGTTTTAGCCATCACACTAAACAGGAACCAAGTGCCTTGGAGCAAAGATGAGAGATCAGAGGGTGCCATTCTGCTTGGGATGTTTGAGGACAGCTTTATCAAAAAAGGGACGTCTGGACTGGGTAGCAGTTCACTGCTCACAGGGGCAGGGTTTACTTACGGCTATTCACGGGCCTCTCTGTGACTTTTAGGAGGAATGTATGTTTGTAGAAGGTAAAGGACTTGCTGGCACTCTTCCTGTTCCTCATTGTACATAAAGATATTCTGGATTTCCATGTGAGGAATGACTCTCTACTTAGAAACTTAAAATCACGGGACTGTAAAGTTACAGTGACCAAGTCAGCATGGTATTGGAATAAGGGTACACTTGTAGATCATTGGCACAGAACTGAGAGTCCTGACCATCCTTATATGGTCAAATTGATTTTCAATAAAGGTGTCAAGGTAATTCAATGGTGAAAGGATGGCCTTTTCAATATGTGGTGCTGGAACAATTGGTTATTCTTGCTGCCATTCTTCCTTTTTTTGTTGTATATAATAAAGCTATTCTTGATTTCCATAAGAGAAAAGACTCTTTACTTAGAAACTTAAAATTATTGGACCATAATGGAATTAAACTAGAAATAAACACAGAAGAAATTTGAAAAACTCCCAAATATGTGGAAATATAAACAACGCACTTCTAAATAATCTGTGGATCAAAAAAGAAATCACAGGGGAAATTAGAGAGTATTTTGAGCTGATTGAAAAATGAAAATGCAATTTATCAACACTTGTAAAATGCAACTAAAGCAATGATTAGAGGGAAACTAATAGCTTTAAATGCTTCCATTGGAATAGCAGAAAGGTCTAAAATCAATGATCTAAGGTTCCACCTTAGATCCTTACATAAATAAAGGACAAATTAAACAAACAGAAAAGTAGTAGGAATAAAAGAATAAGGATCAGAGACGAAATCAATGAAATAAGAAACAGACAAGTAATAGTGATAACCATTGAAATCAAAAGCTCCTTCTGTGAAAAGATCAATAAAACTTTAGTTAGACAAATGACAGAGAGAGAGAGAGGGAGAAATATTGAAAGGGAGAGATTGAAAGAGAGAGATTGAAAGAGAGAGAACAAGAAAGTCAAATTAGCAGTATCAGAAATGAAACAGGGACATCATTACAGGTTTTATGAACATTGAAAAGATAATAAAGTAATAATATGAAAAATTTTATGGCAACAAACTCAACAACTTAGTAAGATGGATAAATGTCTTGGAAGACACAAATTACCAAAGCTCACTCACAAAGAAATAAACTGAATTATCCCATAGCTATTGAATACATTGAATTCATGATTAAAAACCACAAAACCTCCAAGCCCAGGTAGTTTTATTGATGAATTTCATCAACATTTAATGAATAAATAATACCAATCCTACACAAACTCTTGCAGAAAATTGAGGAGGAAAGATCACTACACCACTCATTTTATGAAGCCCAAATTACCTTGATATCAAACCCAGATAAGACATCATAAGAATAGAAAACCACAGACTAATATATCTGGTGAACATAGGTTTAAAAATCTTAAAGTATTAACAAACTGAATCTAGCAATATATAAAAATGGTAGTACACCATGTCCAAGTGGAGTTTATCCTAGGAATTCAAGATTGGTATAACATTATCAAATCAATCAATGTATACACCATGTTAATAAAATAAAGGGTAAAACCCATTTAATCATAGAAATAGATGCAGAAATGCCTTTGAGAAAATTCAACACACATTTATGGCAAAAACTCTCAGAAAACTAGGAATAGTAGGGAACCTCCTCAATTTGAGAAAGGTCATCTATGAAAAACCTGCGACTAATGTTACACTTAATGGTGAATATGTTCCACCAAAGATGAGGAATAAGGGAAGGAATCTGCTCTCATGACTTCTATTCAACATTGTAGTGGTGGTCTTAGCCTGTGCAATAAGACAAGAAAAAGCAAAAAATGACAGAGATTTGAAAGGAAAAAATAAAACTTTGTTTGTAAACAACATAAGCATGTATGTAGAATGTTCTAAGGAAATCTCCAAAAAAAAGAAAAAAAAGTTACTAGAACTAATAAGTGAGTTTAGTAAGATTGCACAGTACAAGATCAATAAACCAAAATTTACTGTATTTTTATATACTAGCAAACAAAAACTCAGAAATAAAATTTTAGAAATTCCATTCATAATAGCATGAAATACTCAGAAATAAGTTTAACAAAAGATTTGTAAGACCTCTACACTGAAAAATATAAACCATTGCTGAGAGAAATTATAGAATAGTTAAATAAATAGAGAGCTGTACCAGGTTCATTGATTGAAATACCCAATATTGTTAAGATGACTATTTTCCAAAAATTGTTCTATAATTTCAATGTAATCCCATTCGAAATCCCAGTAAACTTTTTTCTAAAACGAAATTGATAAGCTGATTCTAAAATTTGTATGGAAATGCAAAGGACCCAGAAAAATCAAAACAGTTAAAAATAAATTGAAGGACTTACATTTCCTGATTTTAAGAATTACTCTAAGGTTACAGTGATCAAGTCAGTATGGTATGGGCATAAAGACTTGTATAACATTGGCAGAGAATTGAGAGTCCTGGAACAGATCACCCTTATGTGGTCAATTGATTTTCAATAAAGATGTCACTATAATTCGATGATGAAATGATAGTTTTTTCAATATATGGTGCTGGAACAGTTGGTTATTTATATGGAAAAAATGAACTTTGACCCTTCCTTCATGCCATACACAGAAATTAATTAAAAATGAATTAAAAAGTGTTATAATCATAACATTTTTATAAACAAACATAAAAGAAAATCTTTCAGAACTTGGGTTAGGTGAAGGTTTCTTAGGACAAAAAAAGCATAAACCATAAAAGTAAGAATTTATAAATTGAATTTCATCAAAATTAAAAACTTTTGCTCATATAAAGACAATTAAGAAAATGAATGAAAAGCCATAGATTGGGAAAAACATTTGCAAAATATAGATCTGATAAAGCACTTACGTTCAAGAGTCCAAAGAACTCTTACAACTCAATAATAAGACAAAAAATTTTAAAAATGGACAGAAGATTCAAACTGATATTTCATAAAAGAACATATAGAAATGGCCATAAAGCACAAGAAAAGATGCTCAACATCATTAGTTATTAGGGAAATGCAAATAAAACCACTATGAAATAGCACTCATACTCTCAAGAGTATCTGAAAAGATTGACAATAGTAAAGTGTTAAAAATAATATGGAATGACTGAAATTCTCATATTGTTAGTGGAAATGAAAAATGATACAGCTTTCTCTAAAACAAGTTTGGCAATTGTTATTTTTTAAAAATAAATTTAAACACTTACCATTTGACCCAGTAATTCTACTGCTTTCTGTCTATTCAAGACACAAAAACACATGGCCACACATGGAAGCATTATTCATAATAGCCTAAAATAAGAAATAACCCAATGTCAACCAACTGGTGAATGGATAAACAAAATACGAAATATCCATGCAATGGAATACTACTCAGCAAGAAAAATGAAAGAACTACTGATACACACAACAACATGGAACAATCTTAAAACCATTGCGGTAAATGAAAGATGTCAGATACAGAAGACTCCGTACTATATAATTTCATTTAGATGGGATTCTGAAAAAGGCAAAATTATGGTTGCAGAAAGTAGATCAGTGGTTGCCTAGTACCCCAGTGCTAAGGATTGACTGCAGGCAGGTACAAGGGAACTTTTTGAACTATACACTCTAAATGGAGGAATTGTAGGAAATTTATACTTCAACAACAACAATATATATGTTTAATATATATATATATATTAAATATATATATTAAATACTGCAGAAAACCACTTACACAAATAGCTGTATTTTTTTCAGGACTCTTAGAAAGTGTTTTAGCTCTAATTGTTTTCCCTTCTTCATGGTGGTAGTATGTGGTGGCATGAATTTTCATGGCTAATTTACAGGACATTCAATATTTGTGCAAGTGAACTCTTAGAGTTGAGCAAACCTTTCCTGGTGGTATTGGGGTAAAGTGGGGTAAAAACTTAAATCCAGATCAGACTTGATTATTTTAAGAAACATTAAAAAAATACCCTAGTTTATGTCACAAAAAATTGTCTGAAATTTTTGACTGCAGTTCTTTCCAGCAAAAATTCACATGCTTATTTGTTTGCATTTTTGTAGATTCTATAATGCCCTCCTCTCCCCATGCCCTTGTTTAATGTGTTGGTGAAAAGAATGATTTCCAACTGTTTCCACAAATGGCCACATCTTAAGCTTCTGGAGAATAAATGATGAGAATGTAAATGTTCCTTGTTGAACGCCAATATTTTGGCTACTCTGATTATTTTTAGAGAATCTTCTAGAGGTCTAGGGCTCAACAATAAGAACAAATAGTAAACTTTTAGTGCCTTGGGCAAAGACAAGTTGGAATAAAATAGGAGCTGGATTAATGCTTATGAGAAATAATAATTTTTGTCTTTATTTCTTTCAGTCTTCCTCTTTTTCTTTCTCTCACTTTCTTAGTCCCTGTCTTTTACACACACACGCAAACACACGCACACACACCCCTTCATAACAATTGTGCCATTTGGAACTAGAAATGAAAAGAGCAAATAGAATTAAAAAAAACCAAAAACATAACTTTAAATGAAGTATTTCCACTTCTAGAATTTTATCCTGAAGAAAAATTAAGTACATGAACAGTTTAAGCTGTAAGGTTTTTCTATCTCACTTTTGTATGCAATAGTGAAAAACTGTAAATATTCTAAATGTCACACAGGGATTTTGTCAATAAATTACTGTAATTTTATACAATGGAATAACATGCAGCCATTAAAAACCATGCTGTAGAAGAATATGTACACTACATGGGTAAATGTTATTTTGCTAAGCACAAGGTTGAATTTGCTTCTATGACTATAGTGAGTCCTTGCCAGGTCTACCATGGATCAATAACCCTCTAAGAAACAAAAGACCAAATGTGTCACTGTGATGCAGCGAGAATTTCCTTACATAGTTTTAGGACGGACCCATGAGGCAACCCCCAATGCCAGCAGTCCCCTACTGCTTGCTTCTCAAAGAGCGGTCCGTGGACCCATAGCATCCTGTCACCTGAGACTTGTTAGACATGCAGAATCTCAGTCCCCACTCCAGACTTACTGAATCAGAACCTGCATTTTAACAAAAGCCCCAGGTGGTTTCTACGCACACGAAGTTTGGAAGGCTTGCTCTGACCTGACTTTGTGGGGGCTACACAGACCGCTGAACTTTGGGTCCCCATGGAGAGCAACACTCACTCACTTGTGCCTTTGGTTTCGCGAATAACTTTGCACTGCTTGATTTGCTGGAAAGCAAACTGCTTGATTTGTTTGGAAGTCAATCTCAGTGAAGACAACATTAGTGGAGTTCAAACCACTTTTCTCTCCCATCTAAGAACCAGACCAGCCTTTGTCATCTGGACTAGCTCTCATGTATCATTCTAGATCAGCAGTTCCTCAAATGTGTCCACTGGAACACTAGTTCATTTATTTTCTCAATAACCATTTATTAAACCTTGACTGTGTACTCACCTCTATTATAGGCACTGGGCTTTCAGCAGAGAATCAAACAAAACCTGTGCTCTCATGGGGCTTATCTAGTTGTAAAAGGTATGAACAGATTAAAAAAATAAGAGATAAGAGGGATCTGTGGCCAAATATACTTATTAACTTCAGAGTTTCTCAAATGCTTTAATATATTATTGTGCATTGCAAGTTACCACGCAGGTGGAGGGAGCAGGGTGGGCAGAGGTTGACGATATTTAAAAACAGCTTTGACCATGGAGGCTCCTTATTAAGGAGATTCTGGCAGGACTCACAGTCTGCAGAAAATACTTTGACAAATGTAATTTCAAAATCTTAAGAGTAAGAGAGTTTCCCACTGTTGTTATTGTTATTCAGGATCTCAGTAGGGTAGAAATCTATTTTTCATAAAATTCAGAGATATGTATTCCTTCTCTCCTTCACCTTCAAGTAATGATACTTTATGTTCATTTAACAGCTAACTCCACTGATGCTTAAAACACACTGATATTACCCCGTAATGATGTTAAGGCCAAATGAAGTGAGAGAGGCTGGTATCCTCACCCACATGCAATAGATGAGAAAATGGTGGAAGGAGGAGAAGAAATTATTGGAATAATAATAACTAATAGAGTGTGGCAGCCAGAATTCCAAGATGGCCCCCATTACCTTCACCCCTCACGTTATTCCTACGATTATGTATCTTACATGGCAAAAGGGATTTTGTAGATGTAATTGATATTACTAGTCAGTGTTCCTTAAGATAAGGAGATTATCTGGTAGGCCTTACCTAATCACACGAGCCCTTTTAAAAGCAGTTTTCTCTGGCTGATACCTTGATTTCTGCCTGTGATATCCTGAGCAGAGAACCCAGCCATGCTGGCCTGGACTTTTGATCTGCAGAACTGTGAGTCTTGTTTGAAGCGGCTAAGCTTTTGGCAATTTGTTATAAAGCAATAGAAGACTAAAACACAGAGCTTGAAAGCTACCATCCTCTCATTTGACAAATGAAAGAACTGAAGCCTGTGGCTCACCTAATGTGAGTGTCTGAGAGGATCTCTGAGGCCACTTCCTAAGGCCACCTCCAACTTGAAGATGCAATAGTTTTAACATTCACCTCTCCCTCTCCTGGGAAATAACCTAACAGAGTGTTTTCATTATTCATACGATATGCATTAGACACAGCCCCTCCCTTCAACGAGCTCACAAGTCTGATGAGGGGAACAGGCAGGTGCACAGAGCCCATGTATGTGGAACGCCATACAGAACTGTGCACTGGAAGGAGGGGGTGGCCTCTGTGTCCATTTGGTGGAAAAATGTATGCGTTCTAGTAGGATTTTGGTGATATGTGATATTATGAAACCATATTATTACTTGCAAGGACCTCTAGGATGAGTTCATGGAATTCAGGCTGGGACACATTGCTCATTTTATTGATGTGGAAACCTACACCAGGAGAGGGCTTATGACTTGCCCAAAGTCACGTTGTAGAATAGTTCAGAACCTGTTTATGAACTCAGACCACCCACGCCGGGACAGCATTTCCTCTGCTGTACTTCCCCTTTTTGGTCTGCTAAAAAGAAGCCAATCTCTTCCCCTCATCTGTAACACTCTACAAAGGAGAACAGAGGACTGTTAAAAGAAAATTTTCCATAGACAATTTACTGATCTAGTAGGCTTTTCTTCACTGACTCATGAATTGGGCAGCAGATAGAAAGGAACTGTGAAGAGCTGTACCAGGCGAGAGGTTTTCATAGACCAAAGGGAACAGGAACAAGGAAGTTACACTGGGCATTTGTTGAGTGGCTAAAGCAGGGTTGTTTTCCTTATATGGAGCAAAGGGAAGACTTGGAACCTGGTCAGGTAACTTGTGCTGAGCATGCGAGTGCTGATTGGTTGACCTAGACCTTCCTTTTTTGGGAGAGCTGAGCATAGAAATTTAGTTAAGTTTTGGTTTGCTGACATGGGGTTTAGCATGAGTGACTGTGTCTTGGGTCTAATCTGGTTACTTTAACAGGACAAAAAACTTTACTCCAGAATCGTTCTGTTTCAAGGAAGAGAGAGACATTCAAACAGGCTCAAGTCCTAGGGGAGCTCCTGAAATGGCACTTGGCTTCTCACTGGGCTCAGAGGAACCTAGTGCTGTGAGCCTACTCTGTTCTCTGCCCTCAGGGCTGCATAGGTTGCTTTTGCAGCCCTTCTGAGGATCTGCTTCTACATCTGTTTGCTCAGAACCCATCCTGGCCTCCACAAGGTGGAGCCTCTGAACCTAAGCAACACTCAACTTGGCTCCTTATGGCTGACTGGCTGAGTCTCTGATTGTCCTTGTTTGGTATTGCTGGTCATTCAGGGGGAAAAATGAGGTGCCTGGGATCGGGTGTCCACTCCTGGCCTGTGGGTGAGGGCAGTATCTTTCAGAAGTATATTATGGAGATCACTATTACAAGTGCCAAGTGCGGGTGGCTGTTGTCTGGCTGGGTGCAACTCTTTTAAGAAACTACCTCTGCCCTGCAAGATACACCATATTATAAAAGTGTTATTATCTATGAACCCTGTTATCCAGAGACCATTTATGTCATTTCCTTTGTCACTGAATCTTTAATTCAGTTCTTTCAGTCTTTAGCTCTTTCTCATTGATGTTTTTGTGTCTCCTCCTTGGATTAGAATATCGAGAGGGCCTTATATTTCATGTAAGGGACATACATTTCATGCCTCCACATGGTCTCTGGAACCTTCCCTTTCTTCTTCTGTTCAAAGAGCAGCCCCAACCTCACTGTGTCCTGGCTTTGAGGGCAAGGACCAAACAGCCATGGCTGGAATGATGGTGGCCAGATGGGATGATGCTGGCGGTATTTGTTCCAAGGGCCCGGCTGCTTGGCTGATGTAAATGCCAGGTGATGTCCACGAACTTGATGACTGCCTGGGCTCCAGGGCCACATTCAGCCCTCCAATTCTTCCTGTGATTCACCATCACTGGGGGCTGTTGAATCACTACAATCAGGAAAAGGTACTAATACTTGGCACTGAAATTTAGTAGCTCTCTTAGCCTTGACACTTCATTAACTGGAGGGAAAATCAATGACAGGCTCTTTATGACCCAGGGCTTCCCACTTAGAGCTTCCTCCAAGTAGGCTATACCATCCCTTCAGCTATACAATCCAAAAACAGGGGCTGCTGCCATCTTGGAATGGACGTTTGAAAGAGAAAAATTTCTTTTTGTTGTTATACATCCGGTAGATGTATTTATTCCTCTTCTCCACAGCCCAGACCTGCATCTTATATGTCAAGGTGATTGTAATCTGGAGTTTGGAAGATGAGAGAACTGTTGATTACAGATATTTTGGAAAGTCTGACTTTGGCAAACTAATAGCTATGTTGTGGTTAGAATCCTCACTCTGTCTTTGGGGAAGTATGTGTTTAATAGCATTGTCGTTCTGTGTTTGCTTGCTTAATTGCATCCCTCTTCAATCCAGTTTATGGTGTAGAAAGCGCTCCTTTGCTTTCTCTGAGTCTGTTTCACATTCATCTTTAACTTTTTCTCAAGTCTGATAAACTCCTCCAAATATTTCCTACTAAAAATTCTGTTTGATTACTGTAGATTAAATTTCTGTGTTTGGCTTCAGAAGATCTGGATTCTAAGCCATGCTTGTCTGGTAACCCATTGCGAGCTTGGGCAAGTCACCCTGAGGAGGATGAAGATAACTAGCCCTGGCTATCTCTTGGCATCAGAAGAGAAAACTTATTGGAAGTCACTTTACTTTTCTGAGCCAGTGCCTCCATTTTCAGATGTAGGCATAGTTGTTATATAAGCAAGGGCTTTAGGAAAGACAGATGCAGGTTCAAATCCCAACAAAAGCATTGATTAGCCATGTGGTCTTGGGTCAGTTTGTGCATCTCATTTTCCTTTTCATCTGAAAAGTAGGGAGAGTATTACCTTATTGCATTATGTTGGGGTTCAGTGAGGTGATTTAGGTAAAACATAATATGCATTATATCACAACCTCTCCCCCACACCCCAGTACTTGCTGTCCCCCTTACTCACCGCTGTTATTTTAATAGAATTCATCAGTTTTTAGATTTGATATAATGTACTTATTTATTTTATTTAGTACCCATCTCCCTCCACAAGCATCACAAGGACAGAGTTTTTTGTTTGTTTACTGCTGTATCCCTAACGCCTAAAACAGTATCTGGCATATAATAGGCTCTCCATAAATACTTCTATAATAAATGTTAAATGAATGTGATTCTTGTACAAGAGAAAAAGAAAAGTCAGCAGATTTGTTCTGTAAAGGACCAGATAGTAAATATTTTAAGCTTTGCAGGCCACACAGTCTCTGAACTTGGTTGTGTAGTGTGAAAGTGGCCCCATAGACAATACATAAACAAATGGGTGTGGCTGTGTTCCCATAAAATTTCATTTACAAAAAAACAGGTCTTCAGCTGGGTTTGGTCTACAGGCTATAGTTTGCCTGTCCCTGCTATAGACACATTTAATGGTTCTAAATTCTGATGCGTCATTCGTGTAAATCATTAATTCAGGAATAGCCCCTGTTTGGCCTCCTATGGTGAGGAAAGAGAAAAGCCCATCCTGGATATCCTCTCTTTGTCCTCTGGATGCACTATCCTTTCTTCTCCACACTGCCCCTGTCCTAGGAGGCTGACCCTAGATGGCTTTATCCAGTTCCTTTGTCCTCTGGCTTCTGGTTGATTTCATTGCCTTGGAGGCACCTGCAGGAATTCAGAGCATGGAAGGAGAGGGGGGCTGAGGCGCTGGTTTCCCAGCTCCCTCCCTGCTGGCAGTGGTTTGGGGAGACTGAGTTCCTTTCTTACAGCCCCAGCTCTTGACAGCTCGCAGTCCCACTGTTTCTCCACCCAGGACGCTTTATCAGTTTTTTCGCGTGCTCTCTTAGCTTTTTCCACACTTTAGTAAACAGTGCCTTCATTACACTTGCTTTTCTTACCCGCTTTAGAAGGGGACTTCTGTTTTCTGCCAGGTCCCTGACTCACACACAGTCCAAAGGAAGAAACACATAGTGGGAGCCAACTGAGATCTCCTTCGTTCTCTGTCCACAGCTGCCCGTGATCCTCTCTCCAGCAGCAGCTACAGAACACTATTTTGGTTGAGACTTTGTGTTTTCTCTTCTTTTCCTGCCGGGAAGGGCAGATAGAAGAGGAAATGACTTGCCGGAGGTAGTAGGTTGGCAAAGAAGTGAGAGATTCTACTTGTTTCTCAAATTCATCAAAAATAAGAATAGAGTGTCAGAATTTTTTGGTTCCAAACCCAATATTTTCACTCCGTAGCCCTGTGTCTTTGGACTAGTTATTTAACTTCTTTGAGCCTCAGATTACTTACCTTTAAAATGGATATAATAATCCCTGCTACACAAATTAATCTATTTAGTATGATTACACTTAATGAAGAGGAAAAAAACCCAACAAAACTAATTCATAGAACGTGAAATACTATTTAAAAATGTTAAGCATGAAAATCTACAGGTGGTTTTTTTCACTTCCTCTATTTTCCAAATTTCATGAATAAGTGTTTATTATTTTTATTGTGAGGAAAAAGAAAAAAAAAAACACCAAAACATAGTCTCTGTCAACTTTACAAAGTGGCTCAGGAAATAAAACAAAATGTTATCTTTGAATGCACTTTGAGAACTGCAAAGTGCTGCGAGGATTAGAATTACCATTGTTAATTTGCCCCACGGGTTTGTGCCATGGTTCAGTGGATCTCCTTTTGCTTGTGCAGAGGTGGCTCCTTCTACCAGGACCTTTACTTTTGAGTCCCCAAAGCCAAGGAGATATTAGTAGAGCTTGGCCGAGACCATGATGCTCCATTTCATTTCTGCTGCGGTACACCACCCCTCAGGAAAGGGTGGCCCTTTCTCTTGGGCTGTCCTGATTTCAGCACCAGTTATTCTACCAATGTTCTAAGGAGTTTCCAGAAGCACTTTCCACAGCTCCAGCTCCCAAGGTCTTTTTGTCTTCTGCATGAGCTCAGAACCTGCCGGACAGAATAGTAGCCACCAATCCCTTCTCCTCACCACATTCCTTTCCCTGAGCTCATCCTGTGCATGTGCCCTGGCTCTGGAGCCTCTGAGGGAGGACGAAGGAATGGGGCACCATGGGCATTTTCATTGACCCTCTTTTCTTATATGTTTTTGGATGAAACCTTTCTTTATGCCTGTACTCATGATGTTTTAGTGTTTGCCTTCACTTATCCCTCCCAAAGAAATGACTTTCATATAGGTGGCCCTTGGATCAGACTTTTTTGATTATACACACACACACGCACACACACGTACAGATAAAGTTGAAGTTCCATTTTTCTCCCTTCTCAGAGTCACCTACTGTCATGAAATGAATTTGAGTTTATCTATTATATTAATGTTTTCTGATTTAGAAGTGATAGATGGCATTTATGTTTTTTTAACTGTTGTTATTAAAATTTTAAAATAAACATTTTTGTTGAAGTGTAGCATACATACAGAAGTTGTACAAATCCTAAGAGTACAGCTTGACCTGTAGTAGTGCAGAGGGGGTGGTGCAAGCAGTCCACTGCAGCTTCCGGCAATAAGTGGGTTTTCATGTCTGTAGAGAATTTAAAAACAAGAGAAAAGCAGTCAATCTGCTTTTTATTATCATTATGCGTTGACTATTCTAAACAATGTCAGTGATAAAATCCTCATCCCTGGTGGGCAGACCACTCTCATGGCCCTTCTCGTTGGTATGCCCTTCAGCTTGGTAAATACCACACGGTGAAGGCATCCATGAACCACTACCCATATGCAGTAATGGAATCGACCAGCATCCTGGAAGACTCACCTGTCATACCACCAATTCATTTTGCCTATATTTTAATCTTCTGTAAGTGGAATCATACAGTATGTACTCTTTCAAGTCTGGCCTCTTTTGTCCAGCACCATGTTTGTGAGATTTCTCCACATTGTTGTGTATAGCAGTAGTTTATTCATTTCTGTTGTTGCATAATGTTTCATCGTATGAATATACCAAAATCTGTTTAGCCATTCTTGACGTTTGCTAGTCATGTTTTGTGGTTGATTAACATTCGTGGTTAACATTTGGGTTGATTCTGTTTTTGAGCTATTATGGATGCTGCTGCTAGGAGTGTTCTTGTACATGTCTTTTGGTGCACACATGTAGACATTTCTATCGGGCATATACCGAGAAGTGGAATTGCTTGGTCACAGAGTATGTGTACGTTCAACTTTAGTAGATATTGTCACTTCCTTAAAGTGGTTGTACCTATTTACACTCCCACCAACAGCGCATGAGAGGTTCAGGCACTCCACATGCTCACCAACACTTCGTGTAATCAACTCCTAAAATTTTAACTATTTTGGAAGAAGTGTCATGGTATCATTTTGTGGTTTTAATGTGTATTTCCCTGATCTCTAATGAGTTTAAGAAACTTTTATATGTTTATTGGTTATTTGGATACCTCTTTTGTGAAATGCCTATATAAGTCTTTTGCTCCATTTTTTAATTGAGTTGTCTGTATAAATGATTTGCAGAAGTTATTTATATAGTCTGGATAAACTTATTTTTTTTTCTATTATATATAATGCTTTTTCCTTTATGAATGTTGTGTTTTGAAGCACAGCAGTTTCTAATTTTAATGTAGATAAATTTTTTTAATTTTTCCATTGTGGTTAGTGCTATTTGTGTCTTATTTAAGAAATCTTTGCCTACCACTAAGGTTAATTCTCCTATGTTATTGTCTTGAAGGTTTATTGTTTTGTTTTTTATGTTTAGATCTATAATCCACCTGGAATTGATTTTTATGTATGGTGTGTGATAGGAGTCACTTTTTTTTCCATGTGGATATCTAATTTACCCGGGGATTGTAAAGTGATGATAGTTAACTCTCTTGGTTTTGCTCCCAGTCTCGGACAAAAAACTTTCAACAATTCACAATTAAGTGCAATGTTTGCTGCAGGATTTTTGGTAGCCATCCTTTATCAGATGAAGAAAGTGCTCTTCTACTTGTTGGTTAAGTTAGTTTTTTCTTTCAAATCATGAATTGATGTTTATCAGATGATTTCTCCTCATTTATTAAACTGATTTTTTTTCATTATTTTTCTATTAAATTGTAAATTTACATTGATAGATTTTCAAAATGTTAAGCCAACCTTCCTTTTTGGAATAAAACTACCTTGGTCTTGATGTTGTATATTCTTGTTGTGCATTGTATTTTATTTGTTTTATGCTTGTGGGTCTTGCCCACATCCACTTGAGGACAAGGGTGTGCCTTGCACAGATTTGATACCTCTCCCCCAATAAAGCTGAGCCTTTAGGAGATGCCCAGTGAATTCTGGTGGAAGTAAAGTGCCATTAATCCAAGTAGAGTCATTTTTCCTGCCTGTAGTCGGATGGGTTTGACAGTTTAGACGGGGTGATTCTCCCAGTGGCTAATGAGCAGCTCGAGAATGCTAATGAAGGGCTTCCTTTGCTTGTCTCTTGTGAGTCAGCAAATGAGCTCTGTAACTTGGAGAGCAGGAAGTTAATTAGCGACCTAGTATAGACAGACCGTGATGGAAATAAGGGAATTTTTATCTGTCAGAGTGGAGCACTCAGAAGCTTTGAAGGTGAGGTCAGGATTGGAGATGTGAGGAGAAAAGCGAGCGGAAGCCAAAGCTAGGGTTTATAAATAAATGTCAGTGCCGAAGCTCTGTAAAGGAAACCAGGAAAGGCCAGAACACGTGGCCTGCACAGGAAGAGGAGCGGGCCCAACATCTGGGTATCGCTGACATCAGAGTTGATTCACATCTCTCCCTTGTAGTAGAATAGAAGATATGCAGGAGATGTGTACGGTGAGAATAGCTGAAGCAGATCACCTGCCAGCGGGCGATGATGGACGAGGGATTTTAGGTGTCTTGCACTCCTTGTTCATTTTTCTTTGAGACAGGGTGGAAAATCTAAAACCCCATCTGCTTACAAGTTTACTACGATAACCCAACAGATAAATAATTTGCCAGGCAGTACCATGGATAATGTTCTCCAAATGAAGTCGAATAGACTATAGACATCAGGTGAAGATGAAAGAGCGGGACCTTCCTTGTCAAGCTGCATAAGTGATGTCCACCATAAGCACTGGACTCGGATGTGCTGGGTGTGTTCGTGATCTTGGAAAGGCAACTTCAGCCAGAAAAAGCGTCCCTCCATTGGCTTAGGCAGATACCTAATTAGGTTAGGAGAAATGCCAAAAAGCAACCTATTGAAAGCTTAAACTATTGCCAGGCACCGTGGGTAAGATACGCAAAGTGCCACCGAGGCAGAAGTAAGGAAGCCTAGAACAGGTGCAACCTAAAACTAACCTGCCAGAGAAATGGTTAGTTCTGTTTCCTCATGAAATGAGTTTAACTTTTTCCCCCCTCATTTTGGAAGCTCTGTCACCTTTACCATTTAAGACCCAGAAACAGATGCTTCCTGCCCTCTGCCCACCCAAATTTTAATAGGAGGCTGAAGATGGAAAAGAGGCTCTTGATTTTTCCACGTCCAGGTCAGGTGTTCCAGTCATTCTGTGTTCATCAGGAATATGGCGGAGAAGGGAATGGCGATGTATCAAATTCTGCCTGGTTTAAGCCTGTTCTTTGGAAGTTTAACTACTTTAACTAAATGTTCTTAATTTGCCGCACTCATTTCTTATTGCAACAATGCAGTAATACTACACCGATGTCAGCTGGGGCCTCTGTAGCCTGGGGAAGGCCTAAGCCTATCCTCAAGATTTCTGCAGATGCTCTCAGGCCCACTCTTTCATGGTCCTGAGCTGCAGTGGAATGGCCAGGTGTAAAATACAGCCTTATCACACACTCGCATGCTCCACTTATACCAGGGTGTTTTATTAGTAATTTTGTGACCGATATGAGGCGGGTGGGGCAGGGAGGATGTATTCTGCCTGTCACAGCCTCTGACCGTCTCCCTGGCCATCCCCTCTTCTCTCTCCTTCGTGTTCTTCTCTGCCTTTTCTTTTAGAAATCCTTCTTTTTGTCCATGCAGAGAAGTTTTACCC
The DNA here is from genome assembly GCF_020826845.1 of Diceros bicornis minor. Classification (NCBI taxonomy): domain Eukaryota; kingdom Metazoa; phylum Chordata; class Mammalia; order Perissodactyla; family Rhinocerotidae; genus Diceros; species Diceros bicornis. Next base: position 53,104,460 of record NC_080751.1, read on the forward strand.
CCTTCTCTGAGCCCTTGGTACCAGTGACATCCATGCCCTTCAGGTCGTACATAACTCAAATGAGCTTCTCAGGGAAGTTTTCTCACAAAGCAGTCTCTACCTGAAAGATTTAGTACCAGTACTGTTTAGACACTTTGAAGTGGGCATCACTATCCCCATTTTACACTTGAGGAAACTGAGGCCTGGAATGAGTTTGCGAGTTGCTTAAGTTAACACAACAGGGCCAGGATCCTAAATGAGGTTGCTTGACCCCAAATCCCATGCTGTTGCCACTACTCAATGCTGCTTTAAGGGCCCCCTATAAAGATTTCAAAGCCCTTTACCTACGTGATCTCTCCCATGCTCAGGTAGGAGGAGGGTGCACTCTGTCAGCCTTCATACCGTATTGTCGCATAGTGCTTTAACCCACTTTGTTTTATTAAAGCCTGCAAGGATCCCTGCGAGTAACCCCTTTGTAAAAAAGAGGAAGCTGCAATTTGGAGAGGGAAGTGACTTGGCTAAAGTCACCACCAGTAAAGAATACACCTAAGTCTCAAACCTGAGCCTTCTGCCTCCAAATCCATTGCTCTTGACACCGCTGTATGGCAGAAACTCAAAAGTGAAGGGTCAGAAGTTTGTAGCATCCTGGTGATTTCTGCTTGGTTTTTCAAGATGATGTTTAGCCCAGACTGGAAAGAATAACTAGCTCAGCCACAGATACAGGCTTGTCTCGCACCTGCCCTGGGGCCCAGGTCAGATCTGACGTTGTGTCATCTCCAGCCGCAGTGGAGGGTATTGAACATCACCGGGCAGGCCAGGAGAGACCGAAAGTAGCTGGGCCTTCACATGTATTTTCTTCCTTCCCCTTGGCTTTTTGTGGAGCTGAGCCTATCATTAATCAGGCTGTGAAGCAAAGGAAATAAAAAACTGCCTTGGAAAGAACTCTTATTTATTTAAAATTGAAAAACAAACCCAACTCAGAAAAGACTGAAACATGTTTCCAATATACTGGATTTGATTATCTGGCTATGAACAAGGGGACCTAGTCATTTAAAATTAAAGTTTGGATATTTATTTGTTGAAAAAGTTTGTTTGATGAATCAATTGTTCTGGGAGGAGCCCCCACCAGCAGAAATGGTGAGGTTCCATCATCTTCTCTCTGTACATTCTGACATGCTTGCTAATTGCTCTAGTTGTTTGGTGTCACTGTTCACAAGGGCTGGGTAAGGGATGGAATCAGAGAAGTCCAATACATCCTCATCGTATGGATTTGAACAAGGCTTTTCATCTGAGCAAGGGAGCCCTGGGTCTCTGTCCCTAGGAGTGACCATTAGACGACCCTACTTACAGCACCCAAATGTGCCAGGCTTGTTGCTTTTGACTTTGATGGTGAGTATCAATCAGAAACATAACGCTTATCAAGCCAGGAGCAAAGACAAATGCATCATTCATACAGTAGAACAGAATGGAGGAGAGTAGGAAGCAGAGGATATTATTATTGTTCTCTAGGGCAGCTTATAGAGGAGAAAACCTGGCAATGAGTGCACAGGAAGCAGTAACTGGCGGATATAATCCCAGCAATATGAACACTGGGACATATTGTACAGCGCTTTCAGTTGAATTCCAAAATAAAATCTCGGTAGACTGGGGACTCCTCTTGCCATGAACTCATGCCCTCACCTCCCTCCCTGCAGTGTTCACAGCAGAATTCTCTGTTACCCTGCTGCTGAATTAGCTTTCCCCAGGCGCAGTTCTGATCGTGTCCCTCCCTTGTTTAGGAACCTGCAGAGGCTCCCTCTTGTCTACAGAATAGAGAGAACTCGGCATTCAACTTTGCTTTACCATCCTCCTTGACTCGTCCGCTCCTGCACTTTCCACCTATGGCCCAGGCTTCCCTTCTTGCACCCCGCATTTCAGGGATGAAACCATTATGATCCCAGCACACACTTTCGCTCCTTTTTCAGTTCATGCCTTTTCTTTCTTTACTTCCTGAAATGCCCTAAATCCCATCTTCCCATGTCACCACCTTCCCGTGGTTTTAGAACCCCGGTGAAATGACACTTCTCTCTTTGATTCCTCTCTCCCAACTGGACACCTCTTCTTCCTCCTCGGGGCTCCCACAGTACTGTGTCTTTCTGATCACAGTACCCATCACCTCCTACCCCATGTTATAGTTCCTTGGTAGGGTTTCTTTTCTGAATACCTTGCCTCATGTGTTCTTTGAAAGCAGGGGCAAGTGATTCCTTGTTGTATCTACTCTGGGGTCAGGCAGGATGCCTTGAGCATCCAAAAATTTTGATGATGAATGAAGGAATGAGAGGTTTACTGAGGCAAGGGTTAGCAGTCTTCGGCCCAGGTTGGCACCCAAGGGTGAAGTCTGTCCATCCTTTCCTTCCTTCTCTACTCCCCCTTTTGCTTCTCCCTCTTCTCTCTTTACCTTCTCTTTTTCCTCTTTTTGTCTCACCTGCCTCCAAGCCTTGCTCTCTAAACAGCTCTGCTAGGCATACCTCATCTCTGCAGGTGTTGTTTCCTACTACAGGGGGAGTTTTCCATTGTCCCAAGCAACTTTTAAAGAAGAACAACAACAACAAACAAACTGTACACACAACAGGGTCTGGTATCAGGGAAATAGGGACTTTTTCCATATGGGTCTTGTTTGCTGTGGAGATTACTATCTGAAATAGATGAAAATATACATTTGTGGAGTGTTCCCTTCTCTCCTCTGGGAAGCAACAAGTGCTCTTTCCTGGTCAGTGTCTCTGCTTCTTTCCAGTGGAGGGTTAAGCACGAGGAGGCAGGTGGGCACAGCCCTGAATAGCAGCCAAGCCTCTCTTCTTGCTAAGATCCCTCTACAAAGCCCACGTCCCTCTGTGGCCAAGGTTACTGGGCCCTAGTGGTTTGGCTTCAAGAAGCAGGAAATCAGCAAGGTGCTAGGGAAAGAGCACCAGATTGGACTTGACTCTGGCTCTGCCACAATGGGGTGGGGGGGGAACCCGCCAGCATCTAAAGGGCTCAGTTTCCTCTTCTACATAGTGGGGAAAGGGGTTGGATGATCTCTGGGGTCTTTTCTAGATCAAACACTCCAGAATTGCTGATCAGAGATTCCGGATCATTTGAAAAGTCTGCCGTGGCTCAGCCTGAGCTGGGGCCAGGAGGTGGCAGCACCTGCCCCGTTCAGAGCCCACAGCCTCAGCTGCAGCTGCAGGGTCTGGGCTGTCGCTGCTGTAGAGCTGGGGTGGACATCGTGCTGCACTCCCGTGGGGACTCTTTGGTTGCGTTCCACTGCAGGTTGTTTGTGGTCTGCTGGGTTGTGACTGCCAGCAGGACTATCAAGCAGTGGGTACAGGAAGCTCTTAACTGTTCCCTCTCTGTCTGCATCTGATTTCATCTGGCATGACACACGCAGACCAGGGCTCAGTCATCCCCAACGAGGCCCCTGTGACCAGCTCATATCCGGGCAGCTCACTGGAGATCCTTGACGCAGGCTTGGGTCTCCCCCAGGGCAAGTGAGAGCTGCATCCATGAGTAAGCGCCTGTGCTCGCCTACTCCGAGTGTGTGCTCCTGTCTCCCAGGGACCTCTGTGCTGTTTCTAAAAGCTGCATTTGCTCACAGCAAAAAAGGAAATGTCTGATGCCAGGCATGACTGATGCAAGAACAGAGAAACTGACTTGGGGGTTGCCCATCAACTTGTGGGGAGCTTTTACTAAATGGAGATGGACATTTAGACACTTAAAAGGCAATAGAATGTTTAGATCGCAAGGAACCTGTGAGATGATCTAGTTCAGTGGTTCTCAAACCCTGCAGGGCATCACCTAGGAAACTTGTTAAAAATACGTATTCCCTGGCTCAGCTTCAGCTCCACTGAATAAGAATCTCTAGTGCTAGAACCTAGGAATCTGTATTTTTTTGTTGTTGTTGGGGAAGATTTGCTCTGAGCTGACATCTGTTGCCAATCCTCCTTTTTTGCTTGAGGAAGATTGTCGCTGTGCTAACGTCTGCGCCAATCTGCCTCTATTTTGCATATGGGATGCCACCACAGCGTGGCTTAATGAGCGGTATGTAGGTCTCTGCCCAGGATCTGACCCTGCCAACGCTGGGCTGCCGAAGCAGAGCACGTGAACCTAACCACTGGGCTGGCCCCCAGGAATCTGTATTTTTAACGAGCTCCTCAGCTATGTCTAACGTAGCTGGTCTGCAGAAAGGCATTTAGGAGCCACCATCTAGTCTATAACAGTACATTCAAGGAGCTTATTAGAAATGCAAATCTCTGGGCCCAGCACTCTGTTTTAACAAGCCCTCAATCCTGGTTTGCCTGGGACTTTCCTGGTTTTAGCACTGAGACTCCGATGTCCCAGGACCTCCCTCAGTCCTAGGAACACCAAGATGATCGGTTCCCTACGAGGTGACTTTTACGCATGCTCAGGTTTGAGAGGCACTGGAAACAGTTTATTTCCCAGTGGAGGAAATGGGGTCCGGGACAGGAGTTTGCCCACAGACATGCAGGCAGTTAGGGGCAGAGATAGGACAAGACTTTCAGCCGTGTCCTTGCTACACTTGGAAACATTTTGCTGTAAGTAGCTGCCTCACTATTTCCTGCTGTCTTCTAGGAGCTAATCCTGGAGGAACTCATTATGGAGTGGCCATATTCGGAGCAAATAATCTGTATTCCGTGGCCTCCCATGAGTGAGGTGTGCAACAGCGACAGGGGCAGGTGCCATCAGACTTAACGAATTCTTCCAGGCCTTCTCTTGGTCCATGTGGGGAAGGTGACTTACAATTTAATGCATTTCCATTTGGCCGTAATCCTTGGGAAAGCAGCATTACTGAGATGGAGAATTGTTGAGAAAAGATTACAACCCAGGGGATTTGGTACAACTGAGTTAAGATCCCTGCCCTACTACCTTCAGGGTCCCCCTAGAGGCCCAGGATAAATCCTAGCACGGCTCCCTTTGTTCTCTCACCCTTGTCTGCCCAGACTTGCCACGCTATTCTTGATCATTAAGTCTAGGTCTGATTTATTTATTCCAGGGTGCCCATTGCATTACCAGTTAGCAAGGAATGGAGTACAGTAACAGGCCAGAGGCTCTTGTAATACAGTGGTTCTCAAACTGGACCATGAAGCACATTCACTTAGAGGGCTTGTTAAAGCACAGATGGCGGGTCCCACTCCCAGAGTGACTGTAAATTGGTACATTACGAGCACATGAGTGACTTTGTCATGTGATACTCATTATTGATGTCACCAGGCTGGCCTAACTATACAAGGCAGGCACTAGATGATTTCTAAGGACTCTCCTATCAATGAAATTTTTACTTATGAACAAAGTAGGTACGGCTTTACATCTGATGTAATTTCATCATCACTGTTCCCTCTTTGCTTAAGGCATCCCTGTGCGTAGGCTAAGACTTAAAAAAAAAAAAGACAATAATTCTTTTGATGTAAAGGTTTAGCTTCAATAACATATAAATATTTAAGGGGAGGGGAGGAAAGAAAACTAACATTTGTTCAGAACCTCTTTTGTTCCAGCTATCATAAAAGCAGAAATGTTAAGCCTTACCAGTCATTTGTACCTAAAACCTCTTAATCTTGGTGTCTATGGTACCAGAGTCTTCTGGTTTCCTTCCTACGCCCCTGGCTGTCCTTCTCAACCCCCTTCACTAGCTCCTCCTCTTCCTGACTTCTTTGTGGTGTGTTCAAGGCTTGGTCCTGGGCTCTCTATCCCTGGGGGGATATTATCTATCTGCTTAGCTTCAAGCCCCATCAATATGCTGGTGACACCCATATTGTACTGTCAGCTTGGACCTCTCCTCTAAGTTCCAGCTGCCTACCTAACAGCTTCACTTGGATGTCTGCATGAAATGTGTCTAAAGCCTCATTCTATATGAAATCTATTCATTTCTCTATCCCCATGGCTCCTTACCTAGTCTGGGCCACCACCATCATCTGCCTTCTGGATAATACAATGGTCTCCTTCCACTTTATTCCACAGTGGCCAGAAGATGTTCTTAAAATGAAAAGCAAACAGTCTCTCCTATACTGAAAACCTTTCACAGACTCCCCATCCACACTCCTCACCATGGCCCACAAAGCCCTGCTGGATCTGGCTCTGCCTACCCCTCTAGCATGTTTTCCTGCAGCCCACACACTGCAGCCACATGCTTTCTTTTGGTTCCTGGAGCACAACTGACTTTGTCACATCTTTGTATGTGCTGTTCCCTCTGCTTGGAATGCATGCTCTTTCGCTGTCTTGGTGTGGCTGGCTCCTTCTCATCCTTCAGGTTTCAGCTTAAACGTCATGGTCTTAAAATATCCTACTCTGACCATCCCATTGTAAGTAGCTCCATGACTTATCATTTTCTGTTTCAGCGTTCTGTTTATGTTTGGCTTTGACCTTACAAACTGTACTTATTTTATGCTTCTAGTCTGACTACTTTTCTCTTGTTTGTTCCCTCACTGGGCTGTGGGATCTGTAAGGGCAGGGTGTTGATGGTGGGGAAGAAGCTAACTTCACTGCCTGGTATGCAGTGCAGACCCCTAAGAGATTGAGTGAATGTATCAGATCCCATATGGAGAGCATAACTCTGCTCAGGGCTACCAACCATGGGCAAGAAAGAAGGAGAGGAACTGAGGAAGAGAAAGAAGTTTTCAGACATGGGAAGCCATGAGCACTGGCAACAAACAATGCTGGGCTCACAACTCTGTTTTAGCCTGGCCTGGCTACAGGTTTCCCAACTTGCCTGGAGCAGAAGGTCCAGTCCAGTCATGAGCCTGCTTGGAGCATTTCACAGACATTCTTCCCATGGATCTTACTCTCCCCTAAGCATCTCAGTGGCCTCTCTTGCGGTCTTGTGGGGCATGGCAGTAATTCAATCCATTTTCAGATCTGTGCCTTTGAGATGGGTTTGGAGAAGCAAGACCTTGCTTGTGGTGGGGATATGCTTATGCAGAGTAGGCAGCCACTGAGAAGTTCCCATCTCTCCTCCACCAGGGAGCAGAGCTAAACTATAGCCACTCACATGTAATATGAGAAGAAATTAAGTGCTGGTTGTTGTAAACCACTGAGATTTTGCAGTGGTTTGTTATTGCAGCAAAGCTGACTAATAATGTTATCATTCTCTCATAGGAGAGGAGAATGAGGGAAGATTCTTTGGAGGAAAGTATTTCTAGGTTGAGCCCTAAGGATGATCTAAATACCATTTAGACATAGTGGATGTAGGTGGGGAGTGTTCCAGTGAAGGAAAATAACCTATAAAAATTCTCGAATTCAGGAGAAAGTGTTGTTCATTAGAAGAATGAAAAAGGAGTTGGGAATGACTAAAGAATGAGAAAAAAAGAGCGGTAATAAGTACAGCTGGAGAGAGAGTTAGGGCCACACCATGAAGACCCTTGTAAACCAGGATAAGACATTTACACTTTATCCTAAAGACAATAGAAGACTATTTCATGATCTTTTTTGCCTTTTAGAAAGATCACATTGGCTGATTGCAAAGACTAACTTAGAGAGGCCAGGAGACGTAGAAAAGTCTGGCAGAACCCCAAGTAAATGATGACAGGCCTGGAGGCACAGAGGGAAGTGGACAAGTGTGAGATGTGTTTGGAAAGATATGGTGACTTCCCGTGTGAGAGCTGAGGAGAAAGAGTCAATGATGAGGCCCAGACTTGGGAATCAGGTGGGGGGTATTGACGGAGAGCACAGGAGAGGAGTGTAAGGGAGGCAAATGAGGAGTATATTTTGGCCATTTGGGGTTGCAAGTGCCTGAGAAACACTGTGACATCACTCCTAACAAGAGTACTGTGCCCAGCTAAAAACTACATTGTCTAGCTTCCCTTGCAGCTGAGGAATTGGGAAGAGTCAAGAGGAAGTGATGGTGCCAGATATGAAAATAAACTTTTCCTGAATTCCCTAGAAGACTTCAACTTGTCCCTTACTGGCCAGAACAGTGTCAAATGTTGTTTTAAGTTTGGTTTATATTCTCTACAAACCTTTCCCTTGTGTGCGTATTTTATGACAGTGCGTTTTAAATATGAATGGTATATTATTTGTATCCTTCTGTAACTTGCTCTTTCTTTTTTTTTAACTCAACAGCATCACTTAGAATCTAACCATATCATCACATACAGACCTAGATCATTCCTTTTAACTGCTGCATAGTATTCCAGGATCAATGTATTACTGGTTATCTGATCATTCTCCCATTGCTGCTTGTGTATACGGTTAGATTTGTTTCCAGACTTTTGCTTGTACAACAATGCCCTGAGGGACATCTTTGCACTTGCTTCTTTTTTTGAAAGTGTTTCTTACAAAAACAAATCCCATAAATAATGTCTGGGACAAATAGTGGAATAAGAAGAGTCAGAAGATAGGCATGTTTTTAGTTTTAATAGAAACTGTGAATTGACCTCCACTATGGTTGTATTGATTTTTATTCCCACCAGCAGTGCAAAACAGTACCTGTTTCTTCACATTCTTGCCATCACCTGATATTATAATGCTTAACATTTGGATCATCTGATGAACGAAAAATAGTATCACTTAAGTTTATATTTTCCTATCTGTTAGCAAGATTGAGCATTTTCAATCTACTTATTCTTCATTTGTAAACCTTCTGTGAACTGTTTGTTCATATTCCAGACTATTTTTCTATTAGGTTGTTTTTTCTTTTCTGATAGTTTCCCAAGAGTTCTTTGTATATTCTGGATACTAGTCCTTTGTTAATACTTGCAAATATTTTTTCTCGGTTTCTTGTAACTGTTTAATGCTATATTTTGTATATAGCGTTTGGAAAAGTCAGCTTTATCTATCTTTATGATTTTTACTTTTAGCATCCTTACCCCCAAGGACATCAAAATATTATATTTTCTTCTACTTCTTTTTATAGATTTTTATGTTACTTTTGGGTATTTATTCCATCTAGCAGTTATTTTTCTTACAGTATGACAGGTATCTAACTATTACCCCTCCCCAGAGAGAGGGCCTACTGCTCTAATATCATTTTTTGAGTAATCCATCTTTCCTTTTCCTATTAGAAATGCCACCTCTATCATTTATCAAATTCCCATATATACAAAAGTCTGCTTTTGACTCTCCATCTGTTCCATTGATCTATTCCTTACAATGACAGATAGGTTCTACTTACTTCTCCAGATCTGTTCTCTACTCTTTATCACCCTGTCCCCTGCCCTGGGAAGCTGTATGGAGTATAGGGACTAATCAAGGGGCAGTCCTGCACTTGGGCTTCCAGGTGGGTTAGGCCAATGGGGATTCTCCAATAGCAGGTGGAGGGAGTGAGGAGAATGGAGTTGGGATATTTATTCTCCTAGCTCTCTTCCTACAATGTTGTTTTGGGCTGCCTGTGTCCTGCTGTGGAAAGTCACATGTCTTCTTAAGGTAGCCCTCTTTTCCCAACTCCTTTCTTCTGGATTTTGAATTCTAGATTCGCTTCCTTTCCCCAGATTCTGGATTCTGGTAATTTCTGTCTCTCTTTGCCCCTTTAGGCCTGGGGTGGTAATAGCCCCCTTGTTCCTTACTCTAGGGTGTGGATGGCAGTTTGTGATTTCCCTAGACCCAATCTATACCATGTGTAAATAGCCCCTTTATTAAAACCTTCTGGAATCATTCTAATCTGAGTGTGCTATTAGTTCCCTCCTGGGGCCCCAAATGATATGGTCACGTTAAGATTCTGATTGGGATTGAATTGACTATATAAGTTGTTTGGGGATAAATGAAATACAATATTAAATCTCTCCATCTATAAGCATGATTGGTCTCTCTATTCACATCTTTTAAAAAACGTCTTTCAGTGAAGTTTTATGGTTTTTTTTCTCAAAATGGTTTTGCATATTTTTGTTAGACTTATTTATAGGTGGCTTTTGTTTCTATCATGAATAACATCTGTTTCATAGAATATTTTTTAATTGATAAATATTAGTTTATGGGAAAGTCATTGATTTGTGTAGTTATTTGGCATGTGGATACTTTGCTGAACTCTTTAATGAGTTCCAATTGTTTTTCAGTTGATTTTCTTCAATTTTCTAGGTATATAATCTCATCTGTGGGTAACGAGTTCCATTTCTCTTCCAATTTTTTAATAACTTTTATTTCCTTCTCTTGTGTTTTTTTCTTTTTTGACACTATGCTGAATAATATTAGTGACAGGGAACATTCTTGTCTTGTGTGATATTGATGGGTGTCTTCCCCAAACTAAGGACTTTAATGTCTATGTCTCAATTTGCTAAAAGTTTTAAAAACAATAAGCAGATATTGAATTGTATCAAATGCCTTTTCAACAGTCTTGGAGATAATAATATTTGTTAATTTTAATTTTTGTTGAAGTTATACACGTATACATGTTAAAAAGGAAAATTGTCCATAAGGATCCTAATAAAAATAACTTTTCCTAACCTTATCCTTCCTACTTCCCACTTCCCTGAGTCAACCATTTTCTAATTCTTTTGGCTGTTTCTTCTGGATATTTGCCTCCGCAGTTTTTAACACAGGCTTAGGCTGCTACCTTTTATTTTTGAGAAATTTCCTTCACTGATTAGAAAGTTATACACTTTATCTCAAGTTTCCTAGGCCTTTTTTTCCATTCTGACATAATACATAAATGCATGTTTTTCTGATAAAGTGTAGAGTTAATTAGTATTTATATTCTTTCTCTGAGTAGGACAAAAAAGCATTCCTTTATTTGCTTCCCTGTTATCCAAACCCATATTGCTATTGACTAGAATTTTGGGTTCAGATTTTTATTAAAAACTTTTTTCTTTTACAATCAATACTTGCTTAGATTTAACAATAAGCTTTTCTCATTTCTTTTCTTCCTATTTTTTCTTTATAAACATTATTTAGAATTGTTTTTTATTAAATATTGAGTATATACATAATCGTATTTATTAAATATGTATAAAGTACAAAGTAAAAATACAATGAGCACATAAGTAACCAAAATCCAGAGTAAGAGAAAGAACACACAGCCCCTAGAGTCCTACTGTCTTTGTTCAAATCCTGGATCTACCATTTATTAACTGTGTGACAGTGGGCATATTATTTAAACTCTTCGTATCTCTATTTCCTCATTTGTAACATAAGCATGATAATACTTACCTCACAAGGATGTTATGAATGAGCTAAAATGTAACACTGTTTAGAACAGTACCTGGTATATTATAAACACTATATAAATATTAGCTATTACTCTTGCATAAATATACCATAATTTATTTATCCATTTAATGGTGTATAGACATTTTTTACTATCTCAAACAATGCTTCCATGAATATCCATCCACGTGCACCCTGGACCACATGCATATTACTAAATTATAGAGTATGAGCATCTTTATCTGTATAATGTCAAATTGTTTTCTGTGGTGGTGTTATATTTTACCCCTCAACTAGCAATACATAAGAATTCTGTTTGCCCCACATCTTTATTATACTTGGAATTAAGAGATTTTTAAATGCTTGCCATCATGGTGGCTACGAAATAGTATCTTGTTATGGTTGATTTTGCACCTCTCTGATTACTAGTGCAGTTGACCATTTTTTTTTTGTTGGCCCTTGCAATCTGCTTTCTTTTATGTAGTGCCTATTCAATAGTTTCCCTATTTTTCCACTCTATTCTTTTCTCTTATTGCTGTTTTGAAGTGTTTTAAAAAAAATATGGCATCCTAACCTTTTGTCAGTTATACGTGTTATAAATTTGAGGCTTATCTTTTCACTTCCTTTATAGTGTTTTGATGATCAAAAGTTATTCAATTTTATGTAGTTGATTTATACATTTTGTCTTTGATGATTTTGCTTTTAGTGTCATTCCAAGAATCCTTCTCTCACCCTGAGAACATTTGAATATCTTCTTATATTGTCTGAAAAATTTGTTTTTCACTATTATGTCTTTAAGCCATCTCTATTGAATTTTATATGCGGTGGGAGGTTTGAGGTTTAATTTCATTTTTTCCCCTATAGATGACCAATTGTCTCAGAAATATTTATTGAAAAGTTCAACCATTTTCTACTGATGTGCAGTGTAACTAATCAATTATTTCTCTTCTTGAGTTAGACAGTCTTTGTCTTTTTGCAATTACTGTAAGCACTAATTTATTTGGATATATTTCTACATTTTATTTATTGCTATCATCTTATTTGTCTTGCATTTGCTATAGTTTTTTTCTCTTCTTTCTTACATTCATTTTGATTGAATGTAATTTCTCCTTCCACTTTTTCCTTCTATTTCTATTTTTAGTAGTTTCCCTAGAAATGTTAACTTACATTCCTAACTTATCAAATCTAGAGCTTATCAATATTTTTAAAATATCTCATTTAGAACAATAAAAGCACCTTGAAACAGTTTAACTCTGCTCACCTCTCCCCTGACTTAATTCTGTTTTTGTTGTGAATTTTAGTTTTTCTTGTTTATTTTTAATACCACAAGATATTATTATTATATCATACTGACCACATTTCTTTAGATTTATCTACATGTTTACCATATCTGTGCTCTTTGCTCCTTCTTACATCTCAGATCACTTTCCTTCATCTGAGGTATATCCTTTTGAATTCCACTTAGTGGTGGTCCATTGTGTCAAACTCTCATCTTTTGTTTGTCTGAAAACATCTGTTTTGTCCTGTTCTTGAAAGATGTTTTCAAAGTTATTTTCTAAGTTAACAGATATTTTCTTTTAGCCTGATGAAGACATTAGTCCACTATTTTCAGGTTTCCATTATTGTTATTTGGGAGTCAGCTGTCAGACTAACTGTCATCTCTTTCCCATCAATCTGCTTGTCTCTCTGGCAGTTTTTAAGATCTCTTTGTCTTTGGGAGTTTCCATTTCGTTATGATATATCTCTTGGTCAAAGCATGTAACAGTGCCATCCTAGATTCAGGGGTTAGAAAAAGGACTCCACCTCTTGATGGAGAAGTACAAAATATTATAGCTATATGTTTTCAGGAGTGTGCATTTTATTAGTCAACAAATGCACATCATATATTTTTGAAAAACATTAGCACATAAATGTAAAAAACATATTCTATTTAAAGACAATATTTGATGTCCAGGTGGATTTTCAGAAAATTAGCCCACAAGTTAGGAACCATGAATGTAGGGAATGTTCTCAATTGTGGCTTCCAAAAATAACCATAACAGCAACAATCATATATTGAGTGCTTACTCTGTATTAGGCAGTGTTCTAAGTGATCTGTAAAAAAAAACTTTTTATTTTGATATAATTTTAGATGTACAGAAAAGTTGCCAAAAACAGTACATAGAATTTTAATATACCCTTCATCCTGCTTTCTTTAAATGTTGACATCTTACACAACCTCAGTACAATTCTCAAAACCAGGAAATTGACACTGACTGTTAACTAACCTACAGACTTTATTTAAATTTCATCAGTTTTCCCACTAATGTCCTTTTTCTGGTCCAGGATCTAATCCAGGACTCCACACTGAATTTGGCACATCCCCCTGACTCCTTCAATCTGAAAGATCCTTAGACTTTCTTTGCCTTTCATGACCTTGACACTTTGGAAGAATCTGTGTTTGTAAAGAGTCTCTCAGTTTAGGCTTGTCTGGTGTTTTCTCTTGAATAGACTGAAGTTAAGCATCCTTGTCAAGAATACCACACGAGGGATATTGTGTCCTTCTTAGTGCATCATATCTGGAGGACACGGTGTTGATTTGTCTTATTACTGGTAATGTTAACTTCAGTCATGTGATTAGGATGCTACCTGCCAGGTTTATCCAATGTGAAAATCACTCTTTTCCCCTTATAATTAATAAGAATTAACTTATTTATTAATTTGTAGTTAATAACAATCTTGTGGGGAGATACACTTCTATTTATCCTTGTACTTTTTAATCTACCATACTCTTATTTTATGTTTTCTGCTCTTTATCACTCTGTTCTGAATTCTGGGTAATTGCTACTAATTTGTCTTCCAGTTCTCTAATTTTCTTTTCAGTTATGTCTACTCTGCTACTAAATACATCAATTATATTTTTAATTTCAAAATCTCTGTTTGGTTCTTTGAAGAAATTACCCATTTAAAAATCTCTTATTTTATTGATAAAATTTTATATTTCATTTTTAAGAGGATTTTAGCTATACCTTTGAAAAGCTCTTTAAATTTTTTTCTATTTACCTTTTCCCCCACATGGAAGTTCTTTGCTTTGTTGGAGAGTTACCTCTTTATGTTCACCTTCATCTGACATTTAATAATTCTTCGTTCTGCATTCATTTTCAGTGTCAGCATTCTCCCCTGGGACCCTGGGACATGCTGGTTTCCCAGATAGCTGGATGTCCTCTCAGCTGGTGTCATCAGTTGTTTCTTGGCATGGCAGATGAGACAACCTCCCGTGCTTTCTGGCATGGTGACCCATCAGTTTCCCATGTAGGTCTTGCATTCTCTTCTCAGGGAGAGTCAGGATACACTGTGGGATCTTAGCTTATGACGAGCCTTTCTATCTACCATTTTTTTCCCAGTGTGCCTCACAACTTCAGATACACCAGAATTTCCTCTATTTACATGTATTTATTAAAATAAAATTTTAAGGGTTTGGGGTAGTAGGATGGGAAAGTTAACACTTATATGACACTTAACATATGCTATGCACTATTCTAAGTGCTTAATATATATTAACTTACATATTCCTTCCAACATTCCTATGAGGTAGATACTATTCTTTATCCCCATTTTATAGATCAGGAGAGTGAGGCACAGAGATATTAAGTGGCTTCCCCCAGAACACAGAACCAGAGTATTGCAGAATCAATATCTTTATAATCAGATATAAAGCTTCCCCTTGCACTCCTCTCTTTATCAGCCAGCCCCCAGCTTTTGCAGCCCCAACTCCCCGGAACAACATCCCACCACTCAAGTTAAAGCCTGCAACCACAGAGGCTGGAATTACAGGAGTGGAAATTAGTTCCGCTAATACAACCCACATGCCCCTCTGTGCACAATGATAGATTGGATTTTGGATCTTGTTCTTCCTGCGCTACCTCCCTGCTTCAAACACTGCTCCAGGACTGTGTTGTTGAAATAAGATTATTGTAGGAATCACTTTCCTGTGGGACCTTAGGAAGTAATTTCTTCTCCTCTGAGCCTGCCTTTTCCACCTGTAAATAAGTAGAGGGCTGAGAGTAAACTGGAAGATGAAATCTTTAGTTTTTTTCTTTTCTAGCTCCAAGCATTCTCTAAATCTATGAGTCACACATGATGATATTTTCATCATTGCAATTTGACTTGTTTGTATCCACTTTATTTACTTTTCTTTTTGTTTGAATCAGTCTGAAAAAATTAAATTAATACACGTGGTTAAAAAATTGAATAATACAGACGTGCTCAAAATGAAAAACAGTGTTCCGCTTTTCCCCTTTTCTCCCAAATATTGCCCCCTGAAGACAAACACTCATGACTATCTCTGATTTTAGTTCTACTGGAGGTTACTGCCATACTTCTAAATAAAGTGTGTATTGCTGTTGCTTGATTTATGAGCATCAGACATGATCTATTAGGGTTTGAAAGATGAGGTTATAGCTCATCTATTATTGTCTAAGGGTGAGAGCTCCTGCCCCAGCTCTGTGATCTCAGTTGAACCCCGGAGGCGATGCCTCTGCAAGATGGGAAATTGCTCCCATGGTTGCTTCGTCACTCCGTCACTGCTGCCTAATATAGAATAAGGGCCTTATTCAGGTTTCTTGCTGAAGATGGTAGCACAAGGAGGCACTGGAGACAGCTCATGACTGCACTCTGAGGAGGGGCTTTCCACCCTGGGGAACAGTGTCTCCATCTTTAAAGAGGTTAATCAAGAGGAGTACAGATCAGCACACAGTTTATTGCTCCCCAGAGGGCCTTGCGGTACTGGGGAACCAAGGAATAGGAGCTATTTTACTATAATTGACGGGTGCTGTTGTTCCAGGCAGTGGGAAATAGCAAGGTCACCTGAGATAGGAATAGCTGAGTGCCAGAAGTCCTCTGGCCATGCCCAGTGACTGGCATGGGAAGATTTGGGAAGTGACCTGCATCATCACAGCAGGCCAATTTTCCTCCATCCCACTGGGGATCAGGAAAACATCCTTTGGAACCTTTGGGGGCACAGGCTGTGGTTGGGTGCTGGGAGCAGGTGGCTGCCCTCTGACAATTAGATTGCGCCACAGGAGGCCTGGGCGGGAGTGAGAGACACAGAGAGGACAACCTTGCAACTCTGATCATCCCAGAAGACCCTGTCACATACCTGTCAACCTGTGTCAGCCTCTGCCCCTTCAAGGGTCCCCTTCCTAGTGTCTGGACAAAGAGGGGGTTTGACTAATAGCCACTACTGAATTGCCCACTGACATCCACCTCTCTGTTATGTGGGAGCCCCCCTGCCTCCCAGCTCTGTCATGGGTCCCCCTCACCTCACTGCTGTCACCCCCTGGAACTTGGGCACTGCCATCCCACACAGAGTGATGGTGAGACAGCCCTGTAGGCCTCAGTACAGGGATGACTTGGGGAAGCCCATACATCCCTACAGTGCCCTGTGCCTTCTATCTCATTGAAGATAATTACAGAGTCGGAGGGAAAAACGAGAACCAGTGATTGCTTTGACTTTTTCCATAGTTCAAGGGGGAAAAGAAACCCAAATAATGAAACTCTTCACAGGATGCCCCTTGGGTACACCCTAATACCTAGCCTCACTCCTGTGCTTAAGGTCTCTTCTTCACCCCTTTTCTGAGAAACTTCTTCAATTATCCAGCATGCAAACCTCCACCTTTTTAAAAATTAAAACTCACACCCTCTATCACAGAGGTTGATCTCACTCCAGAATCTATTCTTTTCACTACTCCTCAAACCAGGGACTTGATCCCTAACAGCATCATGAAGAGCGAGCAGGGGTACTTGGGTGGGATAATCCAGGGTGGGCTTTGGCATTCCAAGGTCTGATGCCCTCTGGGGATACCTCTCTCAGTGTGAAGGTGGTTCCCTTCTTTATTCCTGGTCCTCAACCCTGCGTGCACACACACACATACACACAGACATCTCACAAAGACACAGTATTTCTCTGAGACAGTGGGATAAAGGAAAAAGACACATCATCTTTTCTGCAACATCACCTGCATAGATCGTGCTGCCAGGGGCAGGGAGGGTCCAGTGTCGGCTGTTCTTTATTCCTTCTCCCACGTGTTCCAGGCCCATTGCTCTAAAGAGAAAGACTACCAAAGACCCTGGACATTTTTTTTTTTAACAGTCACTTTTCTTTACCTTTGACCCAAGCAAATTCTCAGGCGTGTTGTCTTCCTCCCCCAGTCTATAGCAATCCACAGGAGTGTCAGTGGTGGCAGCAGTGGGGTCTTCTGCCTACATACTTATATATACCACCTATATACTGCCTAATATATATATTACATCATGTTAGAGGTCAGGAAGTGGAGCTTATAGACGCTTTCTGGTTTCCCAAAGGTCAGGTGTGGCAGTGTCGGAACTAGATTCCAGATCTAGTGAGTCCAGGCCTAGAGCTCTTTCTACCACATTAAAATGGAAGAGAACATCACTGAATGTATATCTTGTTAAAACAGATTACTGCACTGGTAGAGGAGAAATTAGTGTGAGAATGTGCAAGACAGGGGGACCCAGAGCTCAAAATAGGTCAAAATATCACTAAATTTTATTTTCCAACAGAACTTAAGGCAGAAGGATCCTGCCTGTAATTTTGGAGGCCTAGGGTATACCTTTTAGCTAACTTTTCCATCAGACACTTCAAGAGAATCTTAGTTTCTTCATCTAAAAATAGGAAAGGTTGGATTATGATCAGCCCTTCCCACTCCAGCATTCTATGATATGAAAAGCTCATATCACACGTGATGTGAAGTAAGCAGAATGACTTTCTTGTCACGTGTTGATCGGGCCTGGTCATAGAAAGTTGTGCAGCAGCATGGCTGATTTTATAGCTGTAGTGCATCCAAGGTCGAGTCAGCCTCCTCCTACAGCCACAGTGAAGAGAAGCTCTTGATTTCATGGTGGCGGAAGATGCTCGGTGAACTCATATCAAATTCTCTGTGAGCTTAAACAAATCTTCAAATGAGACACTGGACATGAGAAAGGAAGCTTAAGTGGGTCAAGAAAAAGAGCTGTCGGCTGACACTGAAGGATTCATGAAGGTCAGATACACGCGTGAAGTGGGGCCCGTCATCAGCAAGACTGATGAAAATTTGAAAAGGTCAGAAATTTGGTTTGTACAAATAGACAATTATCTGTGAGAATGATGGTTGAGGACTTAAATTGACATGAAAGCAGATTCATTTTGAGAGAACGCTAGAGGAGGAAAGTTTCTCTGACGATCGTGCTGTGCATTTGATTAAAGATCAGAAACAGCCAGGATTTGGCATTTGTCTGGATCTCTCAGAGGAAGCTGGACTCAGGAAAGGACTTTTGAGGAAAAGAGTAACTGGTCAAGCAATACCTTCTATCTCTTGCTCACCTCTCTAGTCTACTCATAGTCACAGTTCCTGATCTGGGAAGCACTCATCAAAACAAATGTTGTTGTCAAAATAAAATGAGATTATAGGCATGAAAGGGTATGGCAACCTGAAAGCCCTCAACTAATGTTATTGCTGTGTTTCAGAGGGACGGACAAGGAAAGGAGGTGAAGAGGCAGTGTGGTATCTTGGTGAGAGCTATGGCTTTGGCATCAAATGACATGAGTTTTAACTCCTGCTCTACAACCTGAAGATAAATTACTTAACACCTGGAGTCTCATATTCCTCATCTGTAAAATGGGGATAACAGAGCCCATTTGCACAGGTGTGTGACTTAAAGCCAAAAAGAGTAACATCTGGCAAGACTTTGCAAATGCTAAAGCACTATATAAGTTTGAGGAATTATAAATGTAATTACTATCTTTTGGGTCCTCAGTTTATAGGATTGAAATTCGGCTGCTCCAGTGACAGATGAACAGGAACACATGAATGATTACCCCTAGAGTATACTTTTTCTCCTTGCCATCTATCATCAATAAATATTTGATTTACATTTGAAATCTGGCAACCCTGAAAGCCATTAATCCCAATAAATACTCAGCGCTCTGCAAAGCAAAATGTCTCCCAGCCAGAGCCTCCACCTGCTCTATGATGCTTGCCTTGCGCACACGCTGACAGACCCATTTGCTGCTGGTACTGTCTATAATGACCCACCCACCAGTCAGTCAACAGCCTGGAATAGGTGGCCACTGTGCATGGAGCAGCTTGCAGGATCTTCAGGCAACTACAGAGGAAGGACAAACATGGCCCAGAGAGCTGACAAGCTGAGAGGTCCTGTTGTGGATGACTATTGTTCCTGCCTGTCCAGCCTTCATTTATCCTCTTCTGGTAAGAAAACCTCAATTTTCTTTTTGTTAATCACCCATCCCCCACTCTTGCCAATGTGGTATTTGAGTGAGGCTGACTTCAGCCCCCTGCTCTAGAAGTGGACACAAAACTCAGTCCTTCTAACCAGAGAGCCTTGGCAATTGGTTCTGGGAAGGGCAAGTCAGTTTGGCCCATTGAATGTCAGGTCCAGAGATCTTGGTCAAATATTGAGAAAAAAAAGTCTTTCCTGAGCCTCAAGATAACCATAAATAGCTTCCTAGTGATATTTCTGAGCACTTGGATCTAGCTGGGCCTGAAGCTTACATTGGACTTTGAAGTTTATTCTGGACTTTGAAGCTTACCCCAACCAATGAATTCCCTTGTTTGCTTGTTCACTTGTTTGGTCTACTCAAGGCTGCCCACAGCCATATAACTAGTTATGGCTGTATTCATTCCTTCAGTCTACAAACCACTTATTGGGTGCCTCCTTGTGTCAGGTTCTGTGCAGGGAGTTTTGATGACCCAGATGTGGGCTCTCCCCTTGTGGAGCTTGAAGACTAGTAGGAGAGACACTGATTATTAAAATACAGTACAGTAAATGTAATGAATGATATATGTATGAGGCATTAAAGAGCATAAAGTGGAAGCCCTTAACTCATCCAAGAGTAGGTCAAGTGTGGAGCATCTGGGAATCTTCTACCTTGAGGAAGTAAACCCTGAGAGGCAACTTCAGGGCTGAGTAGGATTTCCCAGGAAGTGATGGAGAGGAACGTAGATACATGCTAGTTCTTACTTCTGAGACATAGAGAATGGTGTGTGTGTGTGCGTGTATGTGTGTGTGTGTATCTGGGTGTTAAAGGTTGGGGACTAGAGAGGAATTACAAGCAAGGCCAAGTTTCTGGAATGAAAATGCAAGATCTCATTGACAGAACAGTGAAAGTGAAAGTGGGAGGAATCAGGATGATGGGAGGAGTCCTTTTACCCATGGACTTCTCTTGGGTTTTGACTGTCTCCTGTAGGTCAGCCTTGAAATGTATAAAGCAGGAGAACATTTAGAAAGGTCATGCCAGCAGCTATATGGAGAATGGAACTGATAAAGACATACTGGGAGGTAAGGAAACAATTTCAGAGGCTCTTGCCCTAACCTTGATGAGAAGCCTAATCAAATTTTGAGAGATAAATACAGAGTAAAGAAATATTTTGCAGGTAAAATTTATAGTATTGGTGCCTGGATGTGGGGGTGAGAAAGAGAAAAAGAGTCAGATTTTTTTGGCTTGCGTGGCTAGTGAAGATAGATGGCCAACGGAGATGATAAGTTTTGTTTTGGACATGCTGAATTTAAAGTACGTGAGAGATGACTGGACAGACACACCCAGCAGGTATGTGGCTTGATAGAGAAGTCTAGGTTGGAGAGAGACATTTAGGAATCATCAACATATCGTTAAAATCATGATATCATCTGAGGAGAAAAGTGTGGTATAAAGAGCAGAGCACTCAGGAGGAACCCTGGGTACGCCAATACTGAAGCATTGTGCTGGGGTGAAAAGAGCCCTCAAAAGAGGCCATGAAAGAATGGTTGGAAAGACAGGAGAGGAACCGAGAGTGTGTGGTGCCCTGGAAGTCATGAGAATAGAGCTTTAAGATGGAGGGAGTGATCATCTGTACCACATGCAGTAGAGTATAGAAATAAATAAGATACGTAAGACTGCCTATGGTATTTGAGAGTCAGGAAGTCACCTAGTGATCCTAGAGTGGTATAGAAGAGGAGGGATGGCAGTGGGAGCTAGAGCAGAGTGAGCTGAAGTTGACGGAATAACTGTGACCACTCTTTGTGATGTTTACCCGAAAAGAGAGGAGAAAGATGGGATAGTAAATGAAAATGGACCCAGTATCAAGGAAGGTTTCCTCTAAGGACAGGAGCCATGTGAGCATATTTCCAGGATAACAGGAAAGAGAGATCTACCAGAAAGGGGGAAGTTGAAGATATAAAAATAGAAGGTTTGGGGATGTAGCAAGACCTTAGAGCCTAGAGGGGTATGGTCAAGGGCACCAGGGACAGATTGGCCTTGGAAAGGAGGGCATCTCCTGTTCCAATAATGAGAGGAAATTTTTTAGGATGGGTATGGGTTTTAATAATTGGGTGGGGGAATCTTCAGGAAGAATGCACTTATGGCTCAGTTTCACAGAAGTAAGAGGTAAGAGTGGCCAGGAGGGGGCAAGGTTGGGAAGTTGAGGCAG
Source organism: Diceros bicornis minor (assembly GCF_020826845.1). Classification (NCBI taxonomy): domain Eukaryota; kingdom Metazoa; phylum Chordata; class Mammalia; order Perissodactyla; family Rhinocerotidae; genus Diceros; species Diceros bicornis. The sequence goes on from NC_080751.1 coordinate 53,126,005, forward strand.
TAATACCAGATAACTATTTTTTTCTGTGGACACTGTCCAGTTGGCTGGGAGTGGACAATGACAAGGAAGGGTAGGTAGCTGAAATGCACATGGCCCAAAGGCACGTGGCTTTTTTTTTTTTGGTCTTTTTTTTTTTTTTAATTTTTATTTATTGCAGTAACATTGGTTTATAACATTGTATAAATTTCAGGTGTACATCACTATACTTCTATTTCTGCATAGATTACATCATGTTCACCACCCAAATACCAATCACAACCCATCACCACACACATGTGCCGAATTATCTCTTTCGCCCTCCCCCCTCCCCCCTTCCCCTCTGGTAACCACCAATCCAATCTCTGTCTCTGTTTATTTTTGTTATTATCTACTACTTAATGCACGTGGCTTTTTCTTTTTCTTTTTTTTAATTGAGATACTATTCACATACCATAAAATTCACCTTTTACCTGTGGTTTTTAGTATATTCACAGAGTTGTGCAACCATCTCCACTATCTAATTCCAGAACATTTTAATCACCCACAAAATAAATCTCCTACTCATTAGCCGTCACTACTATTTCCCCCTCCCCTCAGCCCCTGGCAACCACTAATCGGTTTTCTGTCTCTATAGATTTACCTCTTTTGGACATTTCATATAAATAGAATCATACAATATGTGATCCTCTTCGTTACCAACTTCTTTCACTTGGCATAATGTTTTCAAGATATATCCATATTGTAGGATGCATCAGTACTTTATTCCTTTTTATTGCTGAGTAATAGTCCATTGTATAGATATACCACATTTTGTTTATCTATTCATCAGTGTTGGACATTTGATTTATTTCACTTTTGGGCTATTATGAATCATGCTCTTATGAACATTCACGTACAAGTTGTTGTGTGGACATGTTTTAAATTCTCTTGCGTATATACCTAAGAGTGGAATTGCTTGGTCATATGATGTTTATGTTTAACTTTTTGAGAAACTGCCAAACTGTTTTCCAAAGCAGCTACACTATTTTATATACCCATCAGCAGTATAGGGTTCCAATTTCTTCATATCTTCACCAACACTTGCTATACTACTTTTTTAATAACCATCTTAGTGAGTGTGAAGTGGTGTCTCATTGTGGATTTTATTTACATTTCCCTGATGGCTAATGATGTTGAACATCTTTATGTGCTTATTGGCATTTGTATGTCTTCTCTGTAGAAATATCTATGTAAATCCTTTGCCTATTTTTTAATTGGTTATTTGTCTTTATATTGTTGAGTTGTAAGAGTTCTTCATATATGTATAAACTAGATCCTTATCAGATATGATTTACAAATATTTTCTCCAATTTTGTGGGTTGTCTTTTAACTTTCTGGATAGTGTCCTTAGAAGCACAGAAGTTTTAATTTTAATTTCTCTATTTTCTCTTTGGTTGCTTATGCTTTTGGTGTCATATCTAAGAAACTATTGCCTAATCCAAGGTCAGGAAGATTTACACCTACGTTTTTTTCTAAGAGTTTTGTAGTTACAGCTCTTACATTTAGGTTTTTTATTCATTTTAAGTTAATCTTTTTATATGGTATGGGACAGATATGCAACTTCATTCTTTTGCATGTTAACATCCAATTGTCCCAACACCATTTGTTTCCCCTATTGAATTGTCTTGGCCCCCTTGTCAAAAATCAATTGACTGTAAATGTAAGGGTTTATTTCTGGATTCTCAATTCTATTCCATTGATCTATATGTATATTCTTACACCTGTGCCACAATACCCTGTTTGCTGTTGCTTTGTATTAAGTTTTGAACTTGGGAAGTGAGACTTCCAGCTCTGTTCTTTATCAAGATTATTTTGGCTATTTTGGGTTCCCTATATAGCTATATAAAATTTAGATTTTGAATTTCTGCAAAAAATCCAGCTGGGATTTTGATAGGGATTGTGTTAAACCTATAGATCAATTTGGGAACTATAGCTATCCTAATAATAATAACTCTTCCAACCCATGATCACAAGGTGTTCTTCCATTTATTTAGGTTTTTAAAAATTTCTTTCAATGATATTTTGTAGTGTACAAATCTTGCACTCTTTTTAAAAAATTTCTTCCTAAATATTTTATTCTTTTTGATGATATAAATGAAATTATTTTCTCAATTTCATTTTCAGGTTGTTTATATCTGGTGTGTAGAAATATAATTGATTTTTATATATTGATCGTGTCTCCTACAACCTTATTGAATGCTATTTATTATTTCTAGCAGTATGCGTGTGTGTGTGTATGTGTGTATTCCTCACAATTTTTTAAAATATACAAGATCATGGCATCTGCAGATACAGATAGTTTTACTTCTTCCTTTCTAATCTGGATGCCTTTTGTTTCTTTTTATTGCCTAATTGCCCTGACTAGGACTTCCAGTACAATATTGAATACAAGTGGCAAGGATGAAAATATGATCATCATAACGCTGATATCAGGGGTAAAGCCTTCAGTCTTTCACCATGAAGTATGGTATTAGCTGTGGGTTTTCGTAGATGTCCTTTATTGGGTTCCTTTTATTCCTAATTTGTTGAGTGATTTTATCATGAAAGTATGTTAGATTTTGTCAAATGCTTTTTTCCTGCATATATTAAAATAATCATGTGGTGGTTGTCCTTTGTTCTATTAATATGGTATATTACATTGATTGATTTTCATCTTTTGAATCAACCTTGCATCCCGGGATATATCCTACTTGTTCATGGTGTATAATCCTTTTTGAAATGTTGTTGTATTTGGCTTGCTAGTATTTTGATGAAGATTTTTATGTCCATATTCATAAGTGATATTAGTCTGTAGTGTTCTTTTCTTGTGATATCTTTGTCTGGTTTTGGTATCAGGGTAATACTGACTTCAGAGAATGACTTCAGGGAAGTATTCCCTGTGTTGTACTTTTTGGAAGAGTTCTGAAGAATTGTTATTAATTCATCTTTACTTGATTGATAGAATTCATCGACGGACCCATCTGGTTCTAGGCTTTTCTTTATGGTGAGCTATTTTATTACTAATTCAATTTCTTTATTTGTTATAGGTCAATTCAGATTTTCTGTTTCCTCTTGAGTCAGTTTTGGTAGATTGTGTATTTCTAAGAATTTGTCCATTTCCTCTGGATTGTCCAATTTGTTGGCATATAATTTTTCACAATATTTCCTTATAATTCCTTTTATTTCTATATGATCAGTAGTAATTTTCCCTCTTTCATTCCTGATTTTAGTAATTTGATTCTTATTTCTTTTTTCTTGGTCAATCTAGCTAAAGGTTTGTCACTTTTGTTGATCTTTTCAAAGAACCAATTTAGTTTTTTTAATGTCTCTATTGTTCTTCTATTTTCTTTTTCACTTATTTCTTCCCTAATCTTTATTATTTTCCTCCTTCTGCTTCATTTGGATTTAGTTTGCTCTTCTTTTTTCAGTTTCTTAAGATAGAAAATTAAGTTACTGACTTAATCTTTCTTTTTTTTGTTTAAGTAAAGGTGTTTAAACATATAAATTTCCCTCTAAGCACAGCTTTAGCTGCATCTCATAAGTTTCGGTATGTTGTGGTTTTGTTTTCATTTATCTCAAAGCATTTCCTATTTCTTTTGTGGTTTCTTCTTTGACCCTCTGATTATTTGACTTGTGTTTTTAAATTTCCACATATTTATAAATTTCCCAAATGGACTTCTGTAATTGCTTTCTAATTTCAATCCATGTCATAAAGTACATACTTCATGTGATTTCAAGCATTTAAAATTTATTTAGGCCTGTTTTATGGCCTAACATGTGGTCTCTTCTGGAGAATATTCCATGCACATTTGAGAAGAATATAAACTCTGCTGTTGTTGGGCGAAGTGTTGTATAGATGTCTCCTGGCTCTAGTTGTTTAAATCTTCTATTTCTTTGTTGATCTTCCGTCTATGTAGTTGTTCTGTCTGTTTTTGAAAGTGGGGTATTGAAGTCTCCAACTATTATTTTTGTATTGTCTACTTCTCCTTTCAAGTCTATCAGTTTTTGGTTCATGTATTTTGAGGCTCTCTAGTTAGGTGCATATATATTTGTAATTGTTGTATCTTCTTGATGGATTGACCCTTTCATTATTATAAAATGTCATTCTTTATCTTTAGTAACAATTTTTTTCTTAAAGCCTAGTTGTCTGGTATTAGCCACTCAAGATCTCTTTTGATTATTTTTGCATGATGTATATTTTTTCATACTTTTTCTTGCAACCTATTTGTATCTTTGAATCTAAAGTGTGTTATTTGTAGACAGTATATAGTTAGATCATGTTTTTGTATACATTCTGCCACAATATCCCTTTTAATTGAAGTGTTTATCCCATTTATATTTAATGTGCTTACTGATAAGATAGCATTTACACCTGCCATTTTGCTATTTGTTTTCTAAATGTTTTGCCATTTTCCCGTCTGTTCTTCCATTACTGCCTTCTTTGTTAAATAGCTATGGTTTAATAGACCATTTTAATTCCTTTATCATTTCTTTTCCTATATTTTTGAGTTATTTTTTTTAATGATCACCCTAGGGATTATAATTAACATCTTAACATATAACAATCTATTTCAGATTAATGTCAACTTAATTTCAATAGTATATGAAAACTTTGCTCTTATATAGCTCCATTCCCTCCCCCCTCCCTTCTGTTGCATTATCATACAAATTGCATTTTATACATTATAAGCCCATCAACACAGATTTATAATTATTGTTTTATGCAGTTGTCTCTTATAAGAGAAAAAAGAGAAAAAAGAGTTCCAAACAAAACACATTTATGTTTTCTGTTATATTTACCCATGTACTTTCCTTTACCACTGCTCTTTATTTCTTCTTGTGTATTTGAATTACACTCTAGTGTCTTCATTTCAGTCTGAAGGACTCCTTTTGGTATTTCAGACAGGTCTGCTAGCAACAAATTCTCTCAGTTTTATTCACTGATTCTTCTGTGTTGTTCACTGACAATTCAGTGAACTGTTTTCAAATTCACTGTTTTTCTTCTGCCTGCTCAGATCTGTTGTTGGGCTCCTCTAGTGAATATTTTCGTTCCAGGTATTGTACTTTTAAGCTCCAGAAATTCTATTTGGTCATCTTTAAATAATTTATATCTCTTTATTGATAATCCTTTTTTGGGTATGACCTCATTCTCATACTTTCCTTTAGTTCTGCAGACATGGTTTTCTTTAATTTTTTGTTAAAGTAGCATATTTAAAGCTTTTGTGTAGCATGTACAATGTCTAGGCTTCCTCAGGGACAGTTTCCATAGACTGCTTTTTTCCCCTTTATTTTTGCCATACTGTCTTGTTTCTTTGCGTGTCTCATAATTTTGTTGAAAACTGGGCATTTTAATAATAAGATGTAGCAATTCTAGAAGTCAGATTTCCCCCCATCCGAAGTTTATTATTGTTGAGCTTTGTTGTTGTCATTGTGAGTTTGTTTCATGACTTTCTGGACAAATTCTGTAATCTGTATTCTTTATCATGAATGATCACTGAAGTTTCTGCTGTTAGCTTGGTTGTCAGCTAATGATCGGCAGAGATTTCTTTAAATGCCTGGAAAGCCTTCCAGTCATTGCTAAAGGGCTCTGTGTGAATTTTGGGCTAAACCTTCAGCAACCACACAGTTAACAACTCTGCCTTAGCTTTTCCTGCTTCCTTGCACAGAGCCTCAAGGTTAGCCAGTGGTGAGATTTAGGGCTTTCCCAGGTCTTATCTGAGTGTGTTCACAGCCCTACACATGCACGTGGCCCTCTAGAATCTCAGCAATATTTCTGTGCTTTTCAAGGCTCCCTGTGGACATCACATTTCCCAGTTTTTTCTTTTAAGCTTTTTGAGTAGTCTTTTGTTTACCCCAACTGTTATCCACCTCCTCAGGCAGCTGTGATGTTTAACAATTGCCTCTGATTGTTTTTTACAAATGCCCCCAGGGAAAAGGTTGTTCCTACTGAGCAAGCTCCACGTCAGGTCAAATAACAACAGGCCTTGTGAGTGGGATCTTCCAGGGAATATAAGACAGTTCAGATGTTTGCAGTTCTCTGGGAATTAGGCTTTGAGGGTGCTGCTCCAACCCTGTTCTGCCCATTCTAGTGGCTGCCAGGATGCTCATTTTCACCGTGATTGTAGGATGTTAAATCTTTGGATAGGAGATATCAAGGATACTGCTGATCTAGGGGTAAAGGTTGGAACTGGAAATAGGGAAGTTAAAATGCCATAATGCTCACTGGCATGTTTCAAGCCTTTGGTTAGTTTCTAGAGTTTTGAAAAAGTTAATTCTTGCCAGTGTTCCAGTTAATTTTATGGAGGAGAGGATTTTTAGATGTGCTTACTCTGCCAAATTTGCTGACCATCACTGGATGGTTTCTTCATAAGGTAGAAGTAAGTACAATGATGATGAATTCCAAGGGGTACACCACAAGGCAGAAATGGTTGTAGCTAAGGAGGGGCTTAGTGTGGGGGGTGCCTTAAACAAATTTTAAAAGAGGGAAGGCTTACACCTAGATAGAAAAGGGGAGGGAGTTTTCATGTGATTTGAGAGCCAGCCAGGCTCCCAGGCTCCTAAAATGGGGCGTGTCATCTAGAGAATGATGGCTAAACTTGTCATCTTGGAAATACGTTCTCATCCTTAAAAGAAAAACTTTCATGATGGTATCTCACCTTCCAGTTACTACTACCTCTTTCTCTTATTTTCTCATGTATACTTCTTCAAAGAGTGATATACTGTCATGCGTCACCTAATGACAAGGATACGTCCTGATAAATGTGTTGTTAGGCGATTTTGTTGTGCTAACATCATAGAGTGTACTAAAGGAACAAAATTTGCCACCCCAAAATATGTCTCTTTAAACAGGAGGATTATTTTAGGCTGATTATTTTTAGGAAACAAAAGACTCAAAGTTTTTCTTGTTACCTCCCCCTTAACTGCCTAAAAGAGTTCAGATACAAAAATCTGTTTCAGGAAGTGAGCTATCACCTTAGTATAATATGAACTAGGTGATAGACAGGGAGGAACCTAGGAAAGCCTATTTGTTGGGCTGCCCTCCGTGTTCTTCTGTTTCCATGTGGCCAAACACTTGTTTTCCAAACATTTACTCCTTTTCACCTACCTGTGAATTACCTTCTTTCCCTTTGAAGTCCCTGAGTCTCCCCATCCCCAACATCTTTTTTTGTCTTTAGTGGAGGATGGTATTTAAGGTGAGGGCTTTGGCCATTTTGTTGAATTACTTGGTTTTCCTGGATTTCTTCTATGTATACATGTTATTAAACTTCTGTTTTTCTCCTGTTAATCTGTCTCATGTCAATTTAATTCTTAGACAAGCTAGAAGGACCTAGAAGGGTAGAGGAAAATTTCTTCCTCCCCTACACTGCTTACACAAACCTTGCTGGTATAGCCTACCACACACCTAGGCTGTATGGTACTAATCTTATGGGACCACCATCGTATATGCAGTTCGTCATTGACTGAAATGTCTTATTCTGTACAGTCTTTCTCACTATGTGTCATCTTCAACGCACTCCACTTTGGCTTCTCCTTCTGTCCAGAGGGGCTGGAGGAAGGAAGGCCAGATAGAGAGTCATCCCAGCTTGGGATGGTTCCAGTAGAGAGTATGAATTTGGGCTCTGGACATGGTGAGAAAAGGGTAGATAGGGAAGGATCCTCAGAGGACGAGTTAGCCTAATTCTGAGATTAACCACCTGAGGAAAGAGAGAGGTCTGATCTCTCTCTTTAGTGAAATGTTTTTTAGTGAAATGGAGCTAGAGAAACAAATAAGCTAATTAACATGCATTAAGAAATGAAACCAAGGAAATAATATTCTCATCTTTACTCTTTGAGTATATTGCTGTTCATGTTTTCAACTGTGAGGTGTTTTCTAAATCAAGGCTCATATTAGGGGGAGGACATCTCTTTCAGCTTTCCCGTTTGGCCAGGATAAAATTAGACTGAAGGTCAGAGCAGCCTTGATATAAGGGACTGAGTGGAGAGTTGTAGTCTTGCTGATGGATAGTTAGGTGAGGGCTGATGTTCAACTCAGCCTGGCTCCTGTCATCTCCTGTTTCCCTTTCTCTGCCTCAGCTCAAGGGAAAGATGAACTTGTTTTTCCTGAACCCCTACTATATGTCAGGCATTGGGCTAAGGTGCTCTAAATCTGTTCCCCACCAAATCTTCACATTAACCCTAAGGGATGGGAATCATTGTTCTCACTTTACAGATGAGCAAACTGAGGCTTAGAAAGATTTTTATTTGCCCAAGGTCATGCAGTGAATAAAAAAAAAATACAACAGGGTTGTAAATCTAGGGCTGACTAATTGAAAGTTTGTTGTATTTATTCGCTATCGCTTCTTTCTTTTTTTTTACTTTCTGTCTTCAGAGAGTGACTCTATGTCAGGTGCCAGGGATGCAAAGAGTGCAAAGATAAATAAGCCCTGGACCTTATGTAAATACTCCCTTCTCTTGTCTATGAGGGCCACAGCCCCTTCCTTCTTTTTGGTTTGGAAAAAGGGAAGAGCAATTTGGGCTCAATTTCCTCTCTGTCTCTGTTCCGGGGGCTTGACTCAGAGCACTGCAGAGTTTCATTCCTGGAAGGAAGGGCTGGTACATTTGGACAAAAATAAAGAAAGAGAGAGAGAGACTTTCAGACTTTGAGAAATACGGAGATAGCAAGACTAAGGTAGCAAAAGGACCTGCTGAATCTGTCTTCTTCACGGCAGATGGTGGGCACAGAGCCATTACAAGGTCACAAACTCAAACTGCCCACAGGGCCAGGACAGGTCACAATGAGAAAGGCAGGCAAGACATAGAAAACATGTGGCCCACTTGGTCAATCTTGGGTTCTCCCACTTTTGGTGTACACATGGGGGAAAGAAATATTTTACTCTCTTCTCTCTAAATAAATAACAGATCAAGTGCAATGATAAATGACACTGACTCCCGGCTGCCCTGTAGGGAAGACAATGGGACAAGGCGGGCGGTCTAGGGTGATGGGAAAGCAGGTGTCCCACTTGAGGTTGGCAGGAATATTGACTGGGGCAGTGTGTTGTCATGTAGAAACATGGGCGCAGTTTTTCCAAATCTTTTGATTTTTCAAGAGAAGCTTGGAAAGCCAAATTTTTAAGTGAAATAACTCAATTTTTAAGTCTGAGCACCCAATTCAATTTTTTTTTTTAAGACTAGGTAGGCTGTTGATCTGTAGGCCAAACATAATAAATCTGCATGCCACTAGTTTCAACTCTCTTCAGATCATTTTGCAACGAGGACCCAGCCATTGTTGGGCTTGAGGACCAGCTTTCAAAGCATATGGGAGTCCAGGGTACCTTTACCCCTTAGGGAACAGAAGAGCTTCTGTGCTGGAGTGGGAGTTGTTCTCCTTTCTGAGATCAGACTGACATGCCCTTCGTTCTGTTCCTGGCTCCTGGGGCACACCACACTTTATGCTTTTGGTTTCCCCAGAACCCCTTCTTCCTTACTCACTCATACACCTGAAGCAGGCATCTCTAGAATGACGGGGGAACATAAAAGAATGCAACTCTCTGAGAATCCCACCAGAACTATGCTATTCAATACAGTAGCCGCTAGGTGCATGTGACTATTGAGCAATTAAAATATGGCTAGTCCAAATTGAGAGGTGCTGTAAAAGTAAAATATATACAGATTTCAAAGCCCTTGCTATGAAAAAAGGAATGTAAAATATCTCAGTAACTTTTTATATTGCTTACATGTTGAAATGATATTTTGGATAGATTGACTTAAATAAAATATGTTATTAAAATTAGTTTGCCTGTTTTCCACATTGTTTTTTAGTGTAGTTACTAGAAAATTAAAAATTACATATATAGGTCACATTTTTTTCCCCACAATTTTCTATACATTGGACAGCGCAGTACTAGGCCCCTCCCATTCCTAGGGTAAACTGGAAAAATTGATTGTTCATTCTATTCTCATTGTCGAGAGAACAACCACTCTGAAGCTCATGGGAGATGATGGGGCTGTTGTGAGGGAATAACCAGGCCCAGCAGTGTCGGGCATCACTTCAGGTAGCTGTGCCTTTAAGTGGCAGGAAACGCCCATGGAGTGGCCACTGCACCGTCAACTCTCACCCTGGATTCTACCTCTCAGTACTCTCTTAGGATGTGACATTTGTCATAGCCCCACATGTCTGGACTTGAGGGAGTGGCCAAGGCTATTTTGAATAACAGCCCTTCCGTGTACAGTCAACACTGAACTGAGCCAAAGGCTGTTTGAGTGTGGGTGAGCAAGTTCAGGGATAAGGGATCCTTCTATCACCTCATGGCCAGAGCACCAGCACAGGAGTCCCCTTTCCTGGCTGGTGTCACAGGATGGATAGTGGCCTCCCAACCACTGCGCCTCTGGATGAGAGATTTATAGTCCTTTATACTCCTGACAGAAGTTAGGAATCTGTGCAGTTGAGACCCCACCATACTCCCCACCCCATGGGACAAGGGGTATCTGAAGGATACCAACAGAGGCAAGGAAAACCTAGAGCCACAGTGTGCTCCGTCAACTGCGAGCACTTGCTGAACACAGTGCTGAACCCTGGGTGTGCCAGCAGGAATTTTACCCAGCCGAGGAATCAAAGCAGTAGGGACTAGAGTGCAAGTGTTGGATGAAAACATCAGAAATCACTTTTAAAAACACTTTGCTGGGGCCGGCCTAGTGGCGTAGCCGTTGAGTGCACGCGATCCGCTGCTGGCGACCCGGGTTCAGATCCCGGGCATGCACCGATGCACCGCCTGTCAGGCCATGCTGTGGTGGCGTCCCATATAAAGTGGAGGAAGATGGGCACAGATGTTAGCCCAGGGCCAGTCTTCCTCAGCACAAAAAGAGGAGGATTGGCATGGATGTTAGCTCAGGGTTGATCTTCCTCACCAAAAAAAAAAAAAAAAAAAAAAAAAAAACTTTGTTGCATGTTACCACCAGGATTATCGTAGAAAGTTCCTCTTCTTTCCCTCCTTCTTTCCTCCCTGTCCCTCCCCTCCACCCCTTTCTTTCTTTTTTTCTTCTTTCTCTGTGCTCGTGCACAAACCTGCCAACACGTCTTTGCAATCTATCAGAGTCCTGATTTACACCACTCAGATGTTTTGCATGGCTGTCACCTCATTAAGGTATTCATGTCCTGGCAGAGCCTGAACTTGAATCTACCTTGAAGGTGTAATTGTGTGTTGCTAATATAATGGCTGGAGCTGCCCATGCAAAGAGCAACACGAGAAAGGTCATGGGGAGGAATGCAAGGTTACAGAGCTACCTGAGGCGTGCTCAGAGCTGATTTGCTCATTTCCTCCAATCCCAGGGAGGAAAAGTCTCACGACGGCAGGCAGGGCCTGTAGAGGGGAATGACTGTGGCATGGGCTTGTGCAGATGGGAGTGGAGAGGAGCTTATTGTGCTTTCCAAATGGCTGAAAGCCTTCGCTGATAATCTGGGCACACACGCAGCAATAGCCCTAACCCAGATGCCCATAAATATGGATGAATCAATGGGAGAGGTGGTTGCCTCTCCACTAAAGATGGCTTGCTGTTTCCCCAGCATTAGCAAATTTGTCTGCAAAACAATATAGGAAGATATTTTTCTTTTTAGAACTAGATACAAAATTCAAGCTTGCCCTCTTGCATTTGACCTACCTCCCAGGTTCCTTGGGGTACGTGGCATGAGAGATATGGCCAGATGGGCCATTGTGACACTTTTCTTCTCCTACCACACAGGGAGGGGTGGCTGACTGTGCCGTGGAGGCCTCTGGCCCCCTAGATTATATCACAGTTATAAATTCAGTGAATATTTGTTAAGCACTTGCTATGAGATGTACCAGGTGCTGGGAATAAGACAAGCATGGAGCCTGCCCCAGTGCTCACTGGCTAGGTGAGAAGACAGGCAACAGCAAACAATGTGGTAAGTGCTGTTATGAAGGACAGAGGAGGGTGCCATGGCTGGACAGATAAGGGACGTCTCACCTAGACCAGGTGGCACATGGAAATCTTCCCAGAGCAGAAGGCCCTGTGAATCCTACATTATCACGAATGGGACCTTAGAATTCATCTCATCTAATATTTGCAACAATGAAGAAATGGAGACCCAGAGAAGTGAAGTAAAACCCCAAGTTTATACAGCTGGTAAGTGGAAGACCAACTGAGGTCAGGTCTCTTTACTTCAGTCTTTTACTCCGATCCACTGAAGTTACGTATTTCTCTTTTCATAATGTTGGGTGTTAAACCAATTGAACTTTAAGACATAAGATGAAAGAGTTGATGGGAACCAAAATATTGCCGTTATTAATTATATAATGGATATTGGAGAATATGGTCTTAGGCGAAGGCTGAACCCCAGGATTAGGCAGACCTGTCCAGCCTGTCCTAGAGGTGCTGGAGCCAAGTGAATACATGCACCTGTGGGCAGCTCACTTTGAAGAGAAAGATGAGAGGAAAGGGCTAGGTGACCCTCTCCAGATTCGTTTCCCAAATGCAGCAACGGAATGGGCCATGCAACACCTCCCAGGGCTCAGAGAGTGTGGGGAGGGAAGAAGCCAGGAGAGCTATGTTAATGAGCTCCCTTCACAAAAAAGTAAGACCAGGAGAGGGGAAGAAACACACTCTCAAAACTCACCTTCCTTCCTCATTCATTTGTCCATTAAACATATTTTTGAGCACTTTCTCCTAGGTGACAAGGATTTAAAGATGTCCTCTTAGCTATCAGAGAAGTCATTACCTAGAAACGAATAGTATTTTCCCTGAAGTTTAACATTGGGAGAGGAGGGGTTATTAAATGTAGATTCTAAGCGACGCAGTCAGTAGTCCACAAAGGGCCCTTTTCTCTCCTTTGAGTCTGTTGGAGAGAATCCACATGAGGCATCACTTGCTGTAATAATGCTCTCATCTCGGCTTTGTACAATCCAAATCACCATGAGGAAGTGGAAAGGAATGGAGTTCTATCTTTCTGTGGTGAGATCTTTCTGTTTCTATCTTTCAGTTTCTCTCTTGCCTCTGGTTGCCAGCTGGTCCTGTCATGTAGTCACACCTTGTGTCCCCCCCACCTCTCCTTCCCTCTCCCTTTCCAGTAAACAGCATCTCTTCTCCATCTTCCCCCCATAAAGAAGGACTACCAACCTTTGACTCACCTCTCTTCCAAAATTTCAATGACTAGTCTTCTCAGAGTACATTTGACTGATGTCACAGACCCCTGAGTTTGGAAGGGTCTCAATATAAGTGGGCATTGACCTTAATATAAGTGAGTTTTCTATTCTTTTATTTTTGGTTCCCCCAAAAGGAAACCCTGAGACAAGTAATTTATTTGGGGGGCAGTTCCAGGAAGTACCAGTAGGGGAGTGAGGAAGCTATAGAGGGAAAGGGAACAAAGCCAGCCAAGTGTGGGTTAATGAGCAAGTTTTTGTTGTGGGCACCTGGGGCTCTGTTCCTAGGCCCTGAGAGAGCCTGTGTGCAACATGCCTCAGATTGTCCCTGAAGGATTAGGAAGTCAGGGTATTTATCCACCAACTTCCATCCTTCTCTAGGAAAAGGTTGTTCCTGGAGCACCAACTCCCTGGAACTTCTGGCCTCCCCCAAAGCAGACTGGAGGCCAGAAAATGTCCTGAAGAAGAGAGACAATGCAGAAAGCCATCCACATGGACTGAACTGTGTACAGTGACCTCTGGGGTAGGCTGGGGGTACAGGCAGGGCACTGACCCACTTGGCCATGTCTCTGCTAGCCTTTTTTTTTGGTGAGGAAAATTGGCCCTGAGTTAACATCCGTTGCCCATCTTCCTCTTTTTGATTGAGGAAGAGTGGTCCTGAGCTAATATCTGTGCTAGTCTTCCTCTGTTTTGTATGTGGGATGCTGCCACAGAATGGCTTGATGAGTGGTGTAGGTCCGCACCTGGGATTTGAACAGATAAACCCCAGGCGACCGAAGCAGAGCATGCTAAACTTAACCACTACACCACCGGGCCAGCCCCAGCTGCTAGTCTCTTAAGCCACTCTTTTTTAAAGAATGTACTGTACTTATCACACTTTTCAATTTTACATTAATTTGCAAGTTCATATGTCTAATGTTTGTCTTATTTACTACCATATACCTAATACCTAGCTCAGTGCCTGAAACCTAGGAGATCCTCAGTAATTATTTCTTAGTTAAATGATTGAATGAATGAGTGACTCCATGCCCCTGCATCAGCATTCAATCCTTGGGACATGTCTGGGACCTCTGGGGCTTCAGTAACTGGGTGTAGGGGGAAGGTTGGAAATTATGCCTGATTCCAGGTAGTTCTTTCCCTGAGAATCTCTATAGAAACAGAGTATGGCAATCCTTCAAAGTATGTCCCTTCCCCACGCCTGGAACTTAAATCTGTCTGGACACTCTAAGATCCTATCAATGGCTCATTCATTTGACAAGTATCAAGCACCCACTGTGGGCAGTGCACTATGTTCAGAGCTGTAAGAAATACAAGAGAAGTACAAGACACAAGTCTTGTCCTCACAGAGCTTACAATCAAGTTGGGGGTAATAAAATAAACCATGTGAATTACAAAACAGCTTGTAATTAAGTGATAGATTGCATTTCTCACTCTATTTGTAGGGTTCAGAATCACCGAGGGGTTTCAATAAAGCAAAGGGGAATGGAACAAGCTGCGGACTTGTGGTGAAGAGCCCTGGATTTGAGTCCCTTCTCTATCACTAGACTCTAAGACTCTGGAGGGCACATACTAGAGTTGATCTAATCTGAAAGAAGAACTAATCACAGTACTTAGGGCCCATGGAAGCCACCTTATTCTCAGCCCCAAGGCTGAGCTATATGAATTACCTTAATGGTGCTGATGCTTTCTGGTTCCTGGTTGGCCAATGGAGAACCCAGTCAGAGGGAGGAGAGTGAGGCTGTGATATTGGTATTCCATGGCTCCCTCCCTATGGTCGCCTCGGCCTGGCTATTGACTCTACCCTACTCTTTCCATTTGGGATCCATTTACCCAACCCTCTCTCATCTCTTTGGGTTTCTGCTAGGTCTGGATTTCCTCACTATCCTTTGAGGTTCCTTATATCTTTCCCACACCTTTGTAAATTAGTCCCTTGGTAAGTAAATCCTCCTTGCATTATCCAGTTTCAATGTGCCATCAGTTTCCTATTGGGACCTGACTGTTACAGAAAAACTCAGGCCCTGCCCTTAAGAAACTTACAGTCTAGTAGGAGAGAGAGCTCTAGACAAGTCTACTCATAATCAGAGGCAGACTGAGGGTAACACGCTGATGGCAACATGCTGAAGGTGTGATGATTCACATTACAGGTTTCTAGAGGGCCTTTCCAAATGTACTTTGGGATATACGGGTGATAGGAACCCTTAGAGAAGAGGTTCTTTCCTATAATTACACTAATTTAACTGTGGTAACATGATTTACTGAAATAGCAGTTGAGGCTTTGTTGTTAATGCTATACAGTTGGCATTTTACATACCCCACCAAGGCCTCTGTTTCCTTACTCCAGGAGCTTCTGCAGGAAGCAGAAGTTCCCAGCACTGCCCCCACCATGACCACCTATCCCCCCACCACCAGCAGACAGTGGCTCTCCTGGCTTTTGTTTTGCCCAAGTCTGTGCTCCAGAGGGGAATGTGCTGAGCTGCAAGGGAAGGGAAGAAGGTGGAGGCAGGTGCTTGTCATCCAACATCATCTAAGAAGACGTTGAGGCTGCCATAGGAAAAAGAGGATTTTAGAACATTTCCTAAGACCAGGAGGGAAAGAAAAGTTTTCAGGTTCACAAGGTAGTAGACACCAGCGGCTGGCCCCTGAGGTACTACAGGGAAGTGGCAGGATCTTAGGAGAGAATGACTCTTTCGGTGCCCCAAGGAGGCTGGACTTGGCAGTCTGGACACTCAGCGTTGGCCATGAGCCCAGGACAGAGGAGATGCTCATCTTTGTGGGATTTCACGGGCGTTTGGACAATGACTATATTAGTGATGGACGATGGACCAGAGAGCCATTCCTGAATGACACGTACTATGCCAGTTCCCTGGGAACTTTGCCAACCCTGAGTGAGGAAAGTATGCTCCCACAGTGACTAAAGTTAAGTTTGCTACCAACCCAGTGGGATGGGAGCCCAAAAAAGATTAAATTTTATTTCCGGAGATAAAAATAATGTGATATTTCTTATGTTCCACATCGTAGAATAAAATTTGTACCTGCTACATGTGGGGACCTCGTCTAGGACTACTAAGAATTCCAGTGCAGAACGTATCTGTCCGCAGGTTGATTACTGCCCTAGCAGTGGGACCAATTGGTTTTGAGGAAATGGCTGTTTCTCTATTGGAAAACTAGTGGGCACAGATGAGTGTGGACTCTCAGAAGTCACAGCTGATTTGGGGAGTACCATGTACTAGTGATGAAACTGAGTTTGAAAGAGTGCTATAGAATGCTTTAAACCTCTGGGTTGTTACAGAGTGGCTTATCAATGTTTGGAAGGAAGGAAGCACAAGTGTAGTTTTGTAATCTAGGTTACACTGACAATATTAATTTCTCTGAAATTCCCAAGAGGATACAAAGACATTTTAGACTCACAGAAGGAGAAATTTAATGCCCTATCTCTGATTTTATTTTTAAAAACAAACAAACAGGGGCTGGCCTGGTGGTGTAGTGGTTAAGTTCACATGCTCCACTTCAGCGGCCCAGGATTCGTGGGTTTGGATTCCAGGCGCGGACCTACACACTGCTCATCAAGCCATGCTGTGGCAGCATCCTACGTAGAAAAAATAGAGGAAGATTGGAACAGGTGTTAGCTCAGGGACAAACTTCCTCACCAAAAACAAACAAATAAACTCCCCCCCCAAAAAAAACAAACGAAATTTAACCTCTTTCCAGCATAGAGAGACATCAGAGACTCATATCACCAGAGCCCTCCGTAAGAGAACTCTCTGTTTCCCAAGAGTTATGATGGGTAAAGAGCAGACATCCATGGATAATTTTAGTGGCAGTCTTTCTGGCTGGGGCACATGGGGTCTTAAAACAGAAGGTAGACTACCAGGGAGAGGAAGAGGCCTACATCTCATTTGATGAGGCCACTAAGAAGAGGTGGGCTGAATATGCATTTGACAGCTACCCCCTGCTGTGCTCCTTAATGAAAGGGGTTATAGCCTCAGGCTCCAGTTCCACCAAAGGGGCCCAAAGAAGTCCAAATGAATTTAGGGACCACTTGCCCCCCAAGTTTGGCCCAGAGCCTGGGGCAGAGTGATGACTTAGAAGATGTAGAGTGCATGGTTTTATATTCGATTGGAAAGACTCATTTATTCATGCAATAAAAATATTTATTGAGCACTCATTATGTGCTAAATGCTCTTCTAGGTTCTGGAGATACAACAGTACACAAAATATGCAAACATCCCCGCCCTTATAAAGTGTGGCAGATTGCATTTGCTAAAAGTGACTCAATGTTTTTAAGATATCAATTCTCCCAAACTTGATCTGTAAATTCAATGAAATCCTAATCAAAGTCCCAGCAAGTTATTTTATGGATATTGACAAACTGATTCTAAAGTTTATGTGGAAAGGCAAAAGACTCAGAATAGCCAACACAGTACTGAAGAAGAACAACAAAGTTGGAGAACTGGTACTACCTGACTTCGGGTACAGCAACCAAGACAGGGTGATATTTATGAAAACATAGACAAATAGATCAATTGAACAGAATAGAGAGCTCAGAAATAGACCCACACAAATACAGTCAGCTGATGTTTGACAAAGAGCAAAGGCAATTCAGTGGAGAAAGAATTGTCTTTTCAACAGATGGTGGAACAACAGGATATGCACATGCAAAAAGTTGAATCTAGACACTGACCTTACACCCTACACAAAATTCATTCAAAATGCATCATAGACCTAAATGTAAAATGCAAGACTATAAAACTTCTAGAAGTTAATGTAGGAGAAAATCTAAGTGACCTTGGGTTTGGTGATGCGTTTTTAGAAGCAACACCAAAAAGTATAATCCATGAAAAAAAATTGCTAAACTGGACTTTACTAAAATTTAAAACTTCTGCTCTGTGAAAGACACTGTTAAGAGAATAAAAATATCAGCTAAAGACTTGGAAAAAATATTTACAAAAAACCTATCTAATAAAGGACTTATATCCAAAATACAATCATGTGTTGCTTAACAACAGGGATACATTCTGAGAAATGCATCGTTAGGCAATTTCATTGTTGTGTGAACATTACACAAACCTAGATGGTATAGCCTACTACATACCTAGTCTAATGGGACCATCATCATATATTGTCTCTCATTGGCTTGAACATTATACAGTGCATGACCATATCCAAAGAACTCTTAAAACTCAGCAATAAGAAAACAAACAACCCAATTCAAAAATGGGCAAAAGATTTGAACAAACATCTCACTAAAGAATATGTGCCTATGGCAAACAAGTATATGAAAAAGATGCTCAACATCATATGTCATTGGGGCATTACAAATTAAAACAATAATGAGATATCACTATACACCTATTAGAATGACTAAAATCCAAGAAACTGACAACACCAAGTGCTGATGAGAATGTGGAGCAACAGAAACTATCATTTATTACTGGTGGGAATGCAAAATGGCACAGCCACTTTGGAAGACAGTTTGGCAGTTTCTTACAAAGCTAAACATAGTCTTGTCATATGGTCCAGTAATTGTGCTCCTAGGTATTTACCCAAATGAGTTGAAATCTTATATCCATATGAAAACCTACACATGAATGTTTACAGCAGCTTTGTTCATAATTGCCAAAAACTGGAAGCAACCAATATGTCCTTCAAAAGGAGAATGGATAAACAAATTGTGGTATATCCATGCAATGGAATATTATTTGGCAATAAAAAGAAATGAGCTATCAAGTCACGAAAAGACATGGAAGAAACTTAAATGCATATTGCTTAGTGAAAGAAGTCAGTTTAAAAAGGTTATATACTGTATGATTCCAACTGTATGACATTCTAGAAAAGCCACCACATTGTAAGGAAATTCCAGCTATGTGGAGACATCATATGATGGTGTTCCAGCCAACAGTGCCAGCTAGATGACAGACAGCATCAACTACTAGATATATGAGTACATGAACCTTCACGTAATTCTAGCCCTCAGCTGTCAAGATACCATTAGCCTTCTAGTCTTCCAGCTGAGGACCCAGATATCATGAGCAGAGGCAAATCATCCCCACTGTGCCCTGTCTGAACGCCTGACCCACAGAACATAATAAATGCTTGTTTTGTACTTTAAATGGCAGGAAAATTTGCAATAAAAAACTCTACCATATATCTCAATAGCAATAGATAACTGGAACATATATTGTATATTCTGGCTACCATTTCATTTGTAGAAAATTCTTACATGGTGGCTGCCAAGGAAGTCTCAGAGACAAAAACATTTAGAAAAGAAAAGAGATTTACTTGCAAAGAAGTGCAAGATAATCAGAAGGACTGGCTCTCCAAATTACAAAAAACAAATGAACTAAATTCCTATATTAGTTTCCTATGGCTGCTGTGACAAATCATCGAAAACTTAATGGCTTAAAAAAGCACAATGTATTATCTTGAATTCTGGAGGTCAGAGGTTTGAAATGGGTCTTATTAGGCTAAAATCAAGGAAAGTGTCAGCAGAGCTTCATTCCTTCTGGAGGCTCTAGGGGAGAATCTACTTTATTGTCTTTTCTAGCTTCTTAAGGCTGCCCACATTCCTTGGCTCATGGCCCCATTCTTTCATTTTCAAAGCCAGCAACATCAGGCCAAGTCTTTCTCATTCTGCCATCTCTCTGGTTCCTTTTGCCTCCTTCTTCCGCTTATAAGGACCTTGTGATTACATTGGGCCCACCCATATAATCCAGGATAATCTTCCCATCTCAAGGTCAGCTGATTAGCAACCTTAATTCCATCTGCAACCTTAATTCTCCTTTGTTATATAACCTTACATATCCACAGGTTCTGGAGTTTAGCACATAGATATCTTTGAGGCCATTATTCTGCATGCCAAAGATCCAAACTAGCTTTATTATCAATTATGGGATGGAAATTTTGGTAGGTATTTCCATTCTCTAAGGTGGTTGAGAGTATGTTTTACATACTTTTGTCTCTCTCTGCAAACTTTGCCTGTAGTAGATTCTCGATAAATGTTTGTGGACTGCCTCCACTTCAAAAAAAAGTTCAAGTAGGGAAAGTAAGCATATTCACATACCAGTTACTTTGTTTTATGGAGAGAGAAAAGTTAAGATGACATGCAGACCAATCTGAAACCCACCCGGGATACATTAACCTGCTCTTTTAGTTCTGGTTTATCTCACTGAACTCTTAGCTTAACTTTGTGTAGCAGGTGGGATGGGTCTGTTATCCCTATTTTAGAGATGGGAAAGGAAGTTGCAGGGAGGACAAATGACCTCTCTAAAGTCACCCAGGGGTAACTAGAGAGCGAGACTTGAGCTCTGTCTCATGTTTCCAAATCCAGTGCTTTTCTCTTACCCACTCTGATGCCTCAGCATCCCCTTGGCCTCTTTCTCAGAGGGTCAATTGCCTACTTGTGTCAATACCTTATGTTTGCTTTTGTTTTCCCCTTTTCTCTCTTGGCATAGGGGATTTCTGTTTTCCCTACTCTGTCCTATGATTTCATGTCCAGCTTATTCTTCATATGAAGCTTGATATTTTGGGGCACTCTCAGGAACCAGCCAAGGAAAGCCAGCACAGGGCAGCTGTGTGAGCTTTTTATCTCGCTCTGCTCTACTGCATGCAGATGTTTTAAATTCCACGCTTTTATACCAGTATGTTTGGACTGGCAGCAGCTGATGAAAGATGAAAGATGATCACTCTTTAAGTCATGATCAAACTTCCAACTGTCTTTTAGGGTTATCAAGGGCAGAGAGAGCCAAAGTCACCACTAGCCCCCTCAATTGAGTATTTGCTAATTTAGTCATCCATCTAGCTATTTAAAAATATTTATGGACATATTTAGAGAAATGGAATTGTTCAAGATTTCTCAGCCAGTTAGAGCCAGACACGGGTTTAGAACCCAGTCTACTTTGCCAGCTACACTGATCACCATTGTCAAACCATTAACAGGGAACATCATGGCAAGATGATGTGGTCAGGCTATGAGGGTTGCTCGTCTCCATCAGTCCTCAGATGCCATTTTCTAAGTGTTTTCAAGTTCAGGGGTTTGTTGATGCTGGGAGATATCAGGGTTCAGAGGAAAGGGCAGAGCTTGGAGTGAGACTGGGGTTTGAATCCCAGCTTTAGAAGTTATTAGCTCTGTGCAAGTAAGTTAAATAATTCTGAACCTTACTTTCTTCTTTGTGTAGTGAGAATAATGATACTATCTTTCTAAGACTTGTGAAGAATAAATGATATGGTTCACATGAACCATGTGGCAAAGTCTGTGACATATAGCAAGTACTCAGTAAATACCTGCTTCCTCCCCTCTTTCTGTCTGCAGTGCATTCAGCTATTCCTCAGCCCTGTCCCCAAGGAAGAAGACATTGAGGGTAGGTAAGGCATACCTGGTAACTGAAATTGTAGTCTTGGTTCTGCCCTTGTTGCCCTGGAAAAGTTGCAGCCTCATTCTGTATATTGACTTTTTTATATCCATAAAAATGTGGGTAGTCAAGCCTACCCCTCCTAACCTCATGAGGCTTGGTGAATGCACTAAGCTTCTAGAACTGAAAAATCTATAGCACAATGAGAAAAAAGAAGAGACTCTGCCTCTAATATCGCTGTACCAGTGAGTAGAAAATAAGCAACCAGAGCAACTTGCCAATGATTGAGAACTGTAAATATTTCAAGAGGAAATGAATTTAGAATTGGTCAAAAAGCATTTGATTAATAGCTCCCAGGATTGAAATCCTTTATCAATGTAGTTACTATAGTTAATAGACTTGTATTGAACAACAGCTATGCTCTAGGCAGGCTACAAATAAGAGTAGTTAAACACAGCCCCTCCCCAGTGTCTACAATTAAATGAGATTGAAAAACAAGCCAAACATGAATAAATGAGAGATGTACTCAGGGGGAGAAATGCGTGGGATTAGATTCACTATGAATCAGGAGACTGCCTGAGCACTACATATGCCATGGGGCCCAAAGTCTGAGAAAAGAGATGGGTAGCTGGTCCAAAAGAAAGCAGTGAAAATGGTAAAACGAATTCTGAAGGAAGGGTAAATGCTTTGGGTGATTCCCCTGCAGAAGTAAGGGTTCAGGTTTATGAGAATCTGACTGTCCATTGCACACACATACATCCATCTTCCTCTCACCTATTTCCTCCTCTTCCTCTCCACACTCTTTGTGGTCAGTTTCCAGTTTTACTAGACTGCAAGTCCTCTGAGGATAAGAATCATATCTTATTTGTCTTTGAATGAAATCCACCGGTGCTTGTACAGAGTAAGGTGCTTATTGCATGTTTATTGGACTATTGAGTGATTGA
Organism: Diceros bicornis minor; assembly: GCF_020826845.1. Lineage (NCBI taxonomy): Eukaryota > Metazoa > Chordata > Mammalia > Perissodactyla > Rhinocerotidae > Diceros > Diceros bicornis. The sequence continues at coordinate 53,148,427 of NC_080751.1, forward strand.
AAGGGTGGACGGATGTGGAGTGGCCAGGCCACAGTCGGCTCAGAGGAATAAGAAAGTACAGGCTGTTTGTCACTACTCAGAAAAGTGTCCTGACACATTTGCAGGTGGGATAATGATTTGGAATCGCAGTGGACATCTGTTGATCACTTACCTAGCAACCGGTGCTGCCTTCACCTCTTTCTAATAGCACGCAGAGTTTCCTTCCTGTGGCTGAGGTATGGATTACCTCACCCTTAGGCCAATCAGTGTAATCTCATCTTCCTTGCCTGGGTGTTGGTCTAGGGCCAGGTGATAACCCAGGCCTAAGCTAATCAGCACATGGACATAACTTGGCCACTCTGATTCTTTCAGGTTGGTCCAAATCAGAGTGAGCCTTATTAGTCTGCTCCAAGTTTTGAGCACGAGAAGGTTCATGTCTCTCTCTTCCCTCTGAATGATGTAGAGCATGAACATTGTGTTGGAATCACTATAACCACTTTGCTTCAGTCAGAGATGAAGCAAGTGCATGGGTAAGGGCAGAACCAGAGAAAGGGAACACAAGCTTGGATCAAACTGCACTAAAGACAGCTCTACATTGTGCCTTTCTGTGTGAATCAATATATTCCCTTCATGTTTAAGTCAATTTGATTTGGATTTTATTAATATTCATAACACAATGCATGCTAAGTGATGCAGCCACAATTCTACCATCAAAGTTGGAAACTGAGAGGCAGTGGCATGGTGATTAGGAATTCCGGTATGGCTCCACCACTCCCTCACCAGCTCTGACACTGTGCAAGTTATTTGCACTTTCTGAAACTCAGTGTTTTTCATATGTAGAGTAAGAATAGGCTTGTGAGGATTAAATGAGATAATGCACGTACACTCCTGAGCACATAATGGGAGCTCAGAAGAGAGTAGCACAGCAGCACTGACATAAACTGTACAACCTTGGAGGGTCCTACCTGGGATTTTTAGTGTAAAAATGACATGTCCTGAGTTATAATTGAACTTTCTTGTCACATTTCTCTACCTTAGGCTTGCTTACCTTAAGTTCTTTGTGTCTACTTCTTAGAAGGTTAAGTCAACTCAAATGGCTTCTTATTAATTACACTGTCCATTTTATTATGCTTTACTCGTTGTACTTTAGTCAGGGTTCTCAAGAGAAACAGAACCAATAGGATATAGACATATTTATCTAGATACCTATCTATAGCTCTCTATATTTGTATATATATCCAGATATTTATTATAAGGAATTGGTTCACACAATTATAGAGGCTGAGAAGTCTCAAGATCTTCAGTCAGCAAACTGGAGACTTAAGAGAGCTGGTGGTATAAGTTCTAGTCTGAGTCCAAAAGCCTCAGAACCAGGAGAGTTGACGGTGTAAGTTCCAGTCCAAGGGCGGGGGAAGACCAATGTCCCAACTCAAGCCAGCAGGCAGGTGAAGTTCACTCTTACTCAGCCTTTTTGTTCTATTCAGTTCTTCAACTGATTGGATGAGGCCCTCCCACGTTAGGGAGGGCAATCTATTTTACTCAGTCCATCATTTCAAATGTTAATCTCATCCAGAAACACCCTCACAAACACACCCAGAATAATGTTTGACCAAATATCTGGGCACTCTGTGGCAGTCAAGTTGACACACACAATTAACACTCATTAATTGAAAAATACTTATTAAGTACCTCCTGTGTGCCAGGTATTGTTCTAGGCACTGGGGATGTGGGAGTGGAAAAAAAGAAAGAAATCGCTCCTCTCGTGAAGATGTTTTTTTGTGAAAGTTCCTTATAGCTTAGCAAGTTCTTTCTCCTTATGGTCTCGTTTAATCCTCATAATAATCCTGTGAGGTTGTTCCGACAAGCATTATATCTTCACCATACGAAGTAGGAGATGGAGACACAGAGAGATTAATTTGTTGACTTGGCCAAGGTCATGCAGGTCCTAAGCAGTAGAAACAAGATGAGAATAGAAATCCCCTGAATCCAATGTAATGCTATTTTCACTATACTGGATTTTTATGTACCTATTCACCCACAGAGAGCTGCAAGGTTGAGAGGAGTCCATTTACAGAATTACCTATCTCCATTCTGCAATGTGTTTAGGGATGGACAGCGCAATATGAATTGTCGGATCATGTGTAATTACTATTGTTACTCATTCGCCAACACAGTCTAACAGCCTTTCATGCCTTTGCCCAATGAGCAACTGCATTTGAGAAACACACTTGGGTTCGCATCAGCTGACCACTTAATTCTCAATCCAAGACGAGCTCTTGCTTCGTTTAATGGCCCTCAAAATGTTAACATGCATGGGAGCACGAAACAACACTCTTTCTTGTTTTACCCTCCTTCTAAAAACGCAAGAAATTATTTAAGGAAGTTTTAATGAAATGCATCTGTCACTTATTAAGATGGATGGCTAGAGTGCAGCTTTCCATTACTGGAAATGGCAGAATCAAATTAGGAAATAACAATCCTCAGCATCTTCTCCAATTGGCTTTTGCATAATGTGTTGGGAAAAATGCCACCTCGACGGAAAACTGCTGTTGTGAGCGCCAAGTTTCTTTCCCCAGAGAGATTGTGTTTACTAGTGAGGTTCCTCTTCCCCTTTGGCTCATGAAATGGCTGGGCTTGAGAGTGAATCTTCCTTGCCCAGGACACTTTGGTATTTGGAGATTGGAGTCTTTTTCCCAGTCCAAGACGCTCAGAGAACCTCTTATGCTCTATGCTTCTCTCAGTCAGAAGCCCTGGCTTTAGATATGACTTTTGAAGGATCAAATTTCTCATTTCTTATTGGACCCAACAGCACCCATTCAACAAATACTGGATGTCTTCTACGTGGCCAGCACTCTTTTGATACTGGTGTTGCCAGTGAGAGCAAAACAAAGTGCCTGCTTCACGTTGCTACTACACTAGATGGGGACACAGTAAATAAAGTTCAGAAAGTGTTTCATGCTATCATGGTAATAAAGCAGAGCCACAAAGTCAAGAGTAGGTAGAAGAGGGGTTTATTAGAAAGAATAAAATCTCTTTTACAAGTCATGAAACCCAGGCCCTTATTTCAGGATAACCACTGTATTTTTATGTCTCCTGGGAGAAACTGTGCAGTTAGTGTTTTTTGCTGTTGTTGTTAAAAAGGATATTGAGATCATTTAATTCATCTTCCATCTAAACACAGGAGTCTGTTTTTCAGCAACCCAATAAACGATAGTGGACTAGTCACCTTTTCCTGAGTACATCTAAGTTCAATTTTCATTTCCCCAGGAGGAAGTCAAATCACCTCAAAATTTTTGTTAATCCATATAATCTTTCAGCAAACATTTATTGAGCCTGTCCTATGTGCCAGGCACAGCGCGAGGCACCTGGGAGACAGCAGTGAACAAGGCGCAGAACATCAGCAGCATACCCTTCGTTTCCTTAGCACTTGATCGTTATGAAGAACTTTCATGCACGTGATTTTATCCTCTCACCCATCCTGCAAGGTAGTCAGGACGATATAGTCAAGACATTGAAGTTTATGATTGTCATTAGTGCTATTCTTTAAATATTTCTGGCTCTCTTCTTTCAGAGCACAACTCTTTTAAGTAGTTGTGCTGATGTGACACGCTCTGGCCAATGAAATATGAAGAAGAAGGATCATGTCACTAATGAACAGAGGCTCTAAGAGGACCTTTCCCTTCCTGCTTTGGTGGTGATCATGGATGCTCATGTGCCCATCACCAGCTCACTGAGGAACTACAGTGAGCAAAGATCCCTCCTGCCCCACATGGGATGTGTAGTGTGAGTGAGAAATTAAAATTTTACCATATTAAGCTACTGAATTGTGCAGTGTTGTAACTGCCCCATAACTTGGCCCCGAGTAGTACAAGATTCCATCTGATCACTTTTCCTTACTGGGGGCTTACTCTCTTGTGAGGGAACTTAGCATCTCTGGGAGAGTCCATCCCACTGCTAGAAAGTTCTAACTGTTGGGAAGTTCTTCCTTCAAAATCGAAATAAAATCTTCTTCCCCATCATTTACTCTGACTTCTCACTCTTTCTTCTGGAATATCAAAGGAGAAACCTACACCTCCTTCTACATGGCTGCTTTTCACATAATATGACAGCTGTCATATCTCCCCTCAGAGCTCTCTTCTCCAGGCAAAATGTGACTGATACCCTCAAACTTGTTCTTTAATGACACGATTTTCAGTTGCCTGGTTACTCTTGTTTGCAGTCTCTTGATATACCCTAACTTACTAGTGTAGCTTTTAAGTAGGGAAATCATAATTTCAAATGTTTTATGACCAAATATACTACAATGAAACCTCTATTTTTTTAATGCTTAGGTACTAAAACTAAAAAAAAAAAAAAAAAAAAAGAAAAGATTTAGTAATCTTTTAAGACAAATTCAATCATATACTTCCTGCTCGAAACCCTTCAATAGCTCCCCATTGTGCTTTGGATAAAGCACTCACAAGACCTTAAGTGATCTGATCATAGCCTACTTTTTCAGTTTTATCTTTTCCAAGCATCCCTGTGTTAGTCATTTGCCTATTTGCCCTCTGATCCCTTCCTTCCCCTCCTCTGCTCTATATCACAGTGGGGCAGAAAGAATGCATTCCAGGGCTCCTTATCAGCTGGATTCCACCTAGGTTCGGCCCACTGAGGGCGTTGGTGGGAGGGTAGTTTTATTCCCCCACCACTCTGCCTCTACTCCCCCACCAGTCAGCCTCAGGTGGTGTCTCTAGAAATGGCTGCATTTCCTCTGTCTCCTTGTGGCTCCAGCTCCTTCCAGGCTGCCGTGTCCTCTGTTGCCCCACTCCTGCCAAGCAATCACCACTATGCTGTGGCCCCCGCCAGATGGCTCCAGCTCTGGGCTCTCGCAACCCCACTCCTCCCTTGGCTTTCTGCTGTAACTGATTGCTGAGTTGCTTCCTCATCCTCTGTTTATCTTCTCATCTTTTCCATCACAGCTGTAAAAAATTCCCTCTATTGAATTTCCTCTATTTGAAATACCTTGAGAGGTTTCTGTTTTCCTGACTTATCTCCATTTAGCATTCTCTTCTCAACCACAGTGAACATATTTCAGTTCTTGGACTTAAGCCACATTCTCTCTTGCATGTCTGAAACAGTTTTCTCTCTACTATCCTAAACATGACTAACTTTATTCATTCTTCAGTTCTCAGTGTAGATATCTCCCCTCTGGGCTCCCTTAGCACTCCATGCTCACTTTTATCAGTATATTCACTTACTCTTGACTTGACCATTTCCCTTTGGAATTATGAGCTAATGGCAGACAAAGGCCACTTCTGCCTTATTCATTGTTTTCCCAGAACCTAACTTCGTGTCTGGCTCATAGAAGGTGCTCAATGAATAACTAAAGAATAAATGAATTAGTAGTATAATTGTAAAAACACGGTTATGAACCCAACATTATATATTTTGAAAAGTGAAATGAGTACCTTGGTAACTATCAATAATGTCTGGAACTCTGAAGGCCATGGGGAGTATTTTGGTGAGGGCTTGTATTGTGGCTTTAATATGTAGAGAAACATGCGTGACCTTGGTTTATATTTTGGATATCTGTGAGGCAAGAAATTTCCTGAGTTTTTTACTGCAAAGAGGATAACTTTGGATAAGGAATTGTTGTTGCTGCCATTGGTTATACCAGACAACTGTACCATTGGCAACAGCCCAAGATTCTATGAAAATGTGTAGATGGGACTGACAGTTGGCCAGGGCATCCTCTAGTGCTGAGATGACCACTGGAGGTTTGGCCAGTTGTGCTGACCTTGGATCCCACGCTTGATCAGGGATGCCTTGGTTAGGGAATGGAAAACAGCAGCTCTCTAGCAGGCTCTATCACATGTGGTGGTGCCACTACAATCCATAATGTATATTGACTCCCTTTTCTCCTCATTCAGCTGATTCCAAGGGGCTCCCCAGGTGGAAACAGGTCTGGAAGAGGGTTGGCTACCTCTGGTGTCATTGCATCTAGCAAGGGATTGAGGACAGGGGAAGCCATTTCCTCCTGTAGGCAGGATACGCCAGAGGGCCCTGGTTTGGCTTTATCCTATAAGTACTATTTCCATTTCAATAAGGAGGCCTCTGAGGCCCTGCTGAGCCTGTGGAGTGCTGCTCCATGACCCAAGTTATAATATATAGCTGGTAAAGACTGGTCTGGTAAAGCTGGATGAGAGCTGGTCTCAGGGACTTCCATCCATCTCCAGAGGAGCCCAATGTGTGGCCAGCAGTTGCTGCTTTCATGATGTATAGTATGAAGCTGAAGAGTTTCTTGCGCTGGAAGCCCATGAGCAAATTATGGCCATCACGGGTGGTCCAGAAACTTCAGGAGACACAAGAGGAAGTTGCTGATGCCTCCACAGTGAAGGAGTCTCTAGGGAGCACTAATGAGATTGCCTGTTGCATTGCAATTTGGACAGATTTTAGAGACTTTTGTTCTAGAGGGGCCCCATTCAAAGTGGGCTGATTTGCAAGTAACGGATAAATGGGCTTAAGTAAAATTTGTAAGTGAGGAATATGTTGCCTCCAAATCCAAATAGATCGAATAAGTGTTGGGCCTGCCTAAAGCAGTGGGTGCCGACAAGGTGAGGAGTTGATTCCTTGATCAAATAATGCCGAGAAATGTTGTTGAAGTGGTAGATCCTTGACTCTTATGGGGAACAACGGCTCAGCCCTAACTGAAAAAGTTCTATGACAAATGTTTATCTATCCTGTGTGAGTGTATCCTTTGAATCTTCTCAGAGGAGGATGTCATCTGTGTAATGTCATATTTGTGTTCCTGGAGAAAATTGAATGCAGTTAAGATCTTTCTTGCAAAGACTGAGTGTGATAGCAGGGCTGCTGGAATATCCCATGGGGAGGCAAGTGAAAGTATGTTGTGTTCCTTCAAAGATGGCAAATTTTTTTTTATTGAGGTCATAGTAGTTTATAACATTGTGAAATTTCAGTTGTACATTATTATTTGTCAGTCACAATATAGATGTGCCCCTTTACCCCTTATGCGCACCCCCCACTCCCTTCCTCTCTGGTAACCGCTAATCTGTTCTCTTTCTCCATGTGTTTATCTTCCACATATGAGTGAAATCGTGTGGTGATTCTCTTTCTACGTCTGGCTTATTTTCCTTAACATAATACCCTCAAGGTCCATCCATGTTGTTGCAGATGGCACAATTTTGTCTTTTTTGTGGCTGACTAGTATTCCATTGTATATATGTACCACATCTTCTTTATCCATTCATCAGTCAATGGGCATGTGGGTTGCTTCCACATCTTGGCTATTGTGAATAATGCTGCAATGAACATAAGGATACATAAATTTCTTTGAATTTTTAATTTCAAGTTCTTTGGATAAATACCCATTAGTGGGATAGGTGAGTAGTATTGTATTTCTATTTTTAATTTTTTGAGAAATCTCCATACGGTTTTCCATAGTGACTGCACCAGTTTGCATTCCCACCAGCAGTGTATGAGGGTTCCCTTTTCTCCACATCCTCTCTAACATTTGATATTTTTTGTGATTATAGCCATTCTAATGGGTATAGGTGATAGCTCATTTCAGTTTTTATTTACATTTCCCTAGTGATTAGTGATGTTGAACATCTTTTCACGTACCTGTTGGCCATCTGTATATCTTCTTTGGAAAAACGTCTATTCATATCCTCTGCCCATTTTTTGATCAGGTTGTTTGTTTTTTTTTGTTGAGTTGTATGAGTTCTTTATATATTTTGGAGATTCACTCCTTGTCAGATATATTATTTACAAATATTTTTTACGAGTTGGTGGATTGTCCTTTCGTTTTGTTCCTGGTTTCCTTTGCCTTGCAGAAGCTCTTTAGTCTGACGTAGTCCCATTTGTTTATTTTTTCTTTTGTTTCCCTTGCCTGAGTAGACATGGTATTCAAAAAGATGCTTCTAAGACTGATGTCAAAGAGTGTACTCCCTATATTTTCTTCTAGGAGTTTTACGGTTTAGGTCTTACCTTCAAGTCTTTAATCCATTTTGAGTTAATCTTTATGTATGGTGAAATATAATGATCTACTTTCATTATTTTGCATTTGGCTGTCCAGTTTTCCCAACACCATTTATTGAAGAGACTTTCCTTTCTCCATTGTATGTTCTTGGCTCGTTTGTTGAAGATCAGCTGTCCGTAAATGTGTGGTTTTATTTCTGGGCTTTCAATTCTGTTCCATTGACTTGTGTGTCTGTTTTTGTACCAGTACCATGCCGTTTTGATTACTAAAGCTTTGTAGTATATTTTGAAGTCATGGATTATGATGTCTCTAGCTTTGTTCTTTTTTCTCAGGATTGCTGTAGCTATTCGGGGTCTTTTGTTGCCCCATATGAATTTTAGGATTATTTGTTCTATTTCTATGAAGAATGTCATTGAGTTTCTGATTGGGATTGCATTGAATCTGTAGATTGCATTAGGTAGTATGGATATTTTAACTATGTTTATTCTTCCAATCCATGTGCATGGAGTATCATTCCATTTCTTTGTGTCATCATCGATGTCTTTCAATAATGTCTTATAGTTTTCATTGTATAGATCTTTCAGCGACGAGGGCAAATTTTGACTGAGAGGCTGTCAAAATAGGCATGAAGAGAACAGATTAGCCAAATCTGTAACTGCAAAATACTTGCTGATTGGATGGAGTCAGTAATGTCGATATTACGTATGGGGACATTAACTGAGGGTATTGTGGCTTTAAGTTTATGGTAAACCGCTGTTAGGTATAATTTATTTTCATCAGGTTTGAACACTAGCCAAATTGGGCCCATAAAGAGGGAGACAGTAGGAACAATGACCCCTTCCTTCAATAAGTCTTGTATAATGGCTCTTAATTCCTGAAGGCCTTGTTTCAAAATATACTGGACTATATTAAGTGTTTTAACCAGGTAGAACAGAAGTGTGAGGAAGGTCTATGGGATCCCATTTTGTGAAACCAACTATAAGTGCCAAAGACTTCATTTTATTCAAATTTATTACTCATTGAGTCAGTGTGTCCATGCCCACTATGGGATATTTTAGGGCAATGAGTTCTATGACCATGGGGAGTTTAGGTAAGGTAAGAGTGCTGATGGTTAAGGTGAAGCATAATTATTTGCCCTACATTTTGTGTCTCATAACTACCCTAAGAGTATAGGGGGTACCTTGTTTAAATTTTGTGAGATCCTAAGTGTAACTGTAACTAAAGCCCAGTGTTGATTAAGCTTGTGAAGATTTGCCAATTGTGGGGAGACTAATGAATCACCAGAGAAGTACAGGGGTAATTGTCCCCAGGTGGTGGCTGGTGCCTGGGGGAGATGCCAACTCCCTAGCAGGCTTGTGGTGGTTGTCACTGGGCCCTTGGGGTGGCAGAGGCCCGGGAGTCATGGAGGTCTGGAGGCAACTTGCTGTATATCTGGTGTGGCCTGGTATTGGAGGACTTCTAGTTTCCCCATAGTCTGCTGCGATAAAGCTTGCAACTCTTCAAGGGTTGTGCCCCAAATTAAATGATTTGGGAAACCCAGATTTTAGAGTCTGCAGTATCAGGCCTTTTGATGAGGATCTCGGTTTTGGGGACACTGATTACCTGGAAGCCCTTTATGAAGACCATTGCCTCCTTTATAGTTCTCATTCTCTTGATTATTTCTGTGATAGGCAAACACTTATTTGGGTTTCATCTTGTTCTTCATGGGTAACTAATAACTCTAGGCCATCTAATGCTTTCTTAATAGTGGCAGCCTGGCTAATATGGGGAAGTAAGCCTGCTTGATAATTTGGGGGTGTGCTTCTTAGAAATAATTGCCTTGTATCAACATCAAAAGGCCCTGCTTGGGGCTAGTAAAGGCCTCTGGTTGATTGGGATGTTCAACAAAATAATAACTCTATTGCATCATGCCAATTTTCCTGAATAGCTGTTGTCCTTCCTCCAAGTTTTCCCAACTGTTGAAAGCATGAGCATTTATGATGGTGGCAGTGTGATGGGCTATTTTCCATGCCATGAACACTCAGTGGATGAGAGAAAGACAGGGAGATGAGCTCTAGAATGCTGCAGAAGTGCATATTATCGGCCCATTTCGATAGATTAAATGAGTTTCTGAATAAATTGTTAATTTTGGGATCATGAGATATGCCTGTTAATTGGCACATCTCAGTAGTAAAGTTAATTCTGAACTAGTGTTATGGAGGTGCAAAAGCCAATTGGTTCCCTTTTCATCTTCCTGTTGAATAAATTCTTTTAGTCAATTTTGGATTTCCAGTCAAGTCAAATCACAGGCTTCTGTTTCAGTTTCTGTTTCCTTCACTTGAATAAAAGTCTTGTGAGCAGTTATAAGGAATACTTTACAGAAAGTCTTGCCCTGTCCTGTCTTTAAGCTTCTCCATCCAGGGAATCCCAGTCAGCGTCATCAAGGTTAGGAATTTCATTCCCCACATAACCTCACCCCACAATACCACCTGTTTTGAAGCCATGGGGTTGGAATGTCACTTAACATGCTGATAGGTGGTGGCACCCAGAGTCTTTGGTGACCACTTTTTCAATTTCCAATAAATTTATAGTTTCTTCTGGCCCCTTTGGGGAAACTGGGCTGAAATATTCTGGTATACTTTCATTAGGGTCTGTGCCTTGGGGTATCAGGGATTTCCCCTCTATAATGCCTAGAATCAGGATTTTTTTTCATGCTAGAAACAAAGCAGCAACAGCAGCAGAGGCACTTTCAGCCTCACAGAGTCCTGGTGAGCAGAGTGCCCTGTGGAGCTTGTACCTCAGTGCGCCACGTACTAGTTGCTCTTCCTCACATGAGCGACCACCTGATGGCCTGTAGATTGCATAGGGTATCAGTTTGTCCCTGAGTGTGTCACCTGGGTGATACATACAAACAACAGTAGGGCAAGAGTCCTTCCCTGGGCCTATAGTCAGTCAGTCTCAGCTCATGATGAAATCAAGACAGCTGAGATGCACAGAGAGATCTGGGTCATGATGCACCATCCAGGGCAACTTTAAGGAGGGCACCAATCCCATTTAGGGACTCCTGTTGCTAAATGCCAGTTATCAAAGCTTGTGATTTAGGCAGTTAAATCTGTAACAGAGTCTTAGTAGGACTCGGCATGTGCAGCACAAACTAACATAGCTCAGTGCAAGCTCGCCAGCAGACAGCAGCACAGCTTCAAGTGTGTGCTTGCCAACAGGCAGCGGAGCTGGTTTGCAAGCCAAATACAAGAGAAGAAACACCCCCCGGTGAGGGGGTGGTCATTGCCTAGACCATTCTGCTTACAGCGCCTCTTGTCTTGTGGTTGCCCATGGAGATTGGGATCAAGCCCCTCCAAGTTTGGCTTGGGAGTCAAGACTGATGATGGCACACATGCACCAAGAGGGTATGAAAAAAATTCATTACTCATGTATTGAGGCTTTCTGGAAAGAGCAGGGTATGCACCCAAGCCACTCTGAAATGGCTTGAGTGAAACAAGGGGATAGTGGCTTTGGTTGTTATTGTGGTTGGGGGCAGGAGCAGGGAGTGTTTCTGTGCATGTCCAGGGCTTCTGTGCTTTGAGCTTCTCTACTGGCACCTAGGGAGAGAGCACCGGAGCTTTCTTATCAGCTTGCCCAGATGTGGGGCACGAGGGTAAGAGAGAAGGGTGGGGCCTGTCAAATATAAGAGATGGAGTCAGACTCTTCATTACACTGATACAAAATGTTTTACAAAGTTCTAATTTTGGCTTGAAAGCTCAAACTGTATCATTAGCAACAAGTATTGTCAGGTATGTTCCAAGATGTGACCGTCTCACTTTGTTTGCTTTTGATGAAGTGTCTGCTAAATACACAAGTCTGAATAACCATAGTTTATTAGCCATTCTTTTAAGGAAAAATAGTGTTCCATGGAAAAAGTAGCTAATGCAGCGTGCAACTCAATCACACAAGTGCTTTTACTCGCGACAACCACGGTACTTGGGTATGTGGCAGAAGTGCTTTCTCCTTACTTCCCATTTCCTCACACAGATTATTAAAAAGACGTTTACTCAGGCATCAAGATTTAATAAAATTAATCCTGTTTACTGCTTCATCAAGGAAATTTTTAGACAAACTGGAGCTTTCTTTTGCCATGAGTTCACGGCTGTGAAGAACACGATGACTGCTGATAGAGTTTGGTGGCACAGCCTTGATTCATGCCAAGGCACCAGCAGTTTTAGCCAATGTTGCCTTGGCACCATCAGTGCAAATGTCAACTCAGTGAAAAGAGCAGGTAATATCTTAGTATTACTATGAAGATAGTTTTGACCTCATAACCCTCCTAAAGTATCTCAGAGACTACCCTGCTCCTTTTCAGGTGTTTGCATTCCACACTTTGAAAACCGCTGGACAAGATCAGAATCAAGCAGCAGGGAAGTATATTTTGCCCTTTCCTGAAGCCGTGAGGCAAAGGTGCTCCACAGGAGGGTGAAGAATTAGGACCAATGAATCAACCCATCCTGATGGGTGTCTTATCAATCTCAGCTTGTCTCTAACCGAACTCACTCACCTAATTTACATTATGTTCCAGGTTTTATTTGGGGGAATCAATAATAAACAATGAATAAGATGTGGCTCCCGATGTGTTCCCAGATCAGTAGAAGCTGAACACACTGCAATAAATGATCATAAAGCACTTATCAACAGCTCTGATGATGGAAGTACATCCTATGTGTTAAGGGAGCACAGTAACTAAATCTCCACAGAGGTCAGAAAAGACTTAACTACAGATGTGATATTTAGACCGAGTCTTGAAGGAAAGTAGAAGCAGTTCATATGGGGAAAGGATAGGAGCTTTCCGCTGAGGGAATGACATGTGTAATGACATGAAGGCCACAGAGAGTCAAACCTGCTGACATTTCTTTAAAACCAGCTCCAACTCTGTCTCAGTGACACCTTTAATCACCCCAGATCACAACTTAAGGCTTATTCTCATCTCTGCCTTCTCCTCTTTAGCCATTCATTCTTTCAGTCATTCATCAAATTTGTTTCAAGCACCTATTATATATTTTTAGAGTTGCATCTTACTCAGAGGTGGAGCTCAAAAGTCAAGCGGAGAAAGTAGGAAATTGCATGGAGTTACAGTTACGTCTGAAAATTCCTTAGATCACCCATAACGTACAATATAAATGGTTTTATGAAGACACAAAGACTTGATTTGGGGATCCATGTTGCATATAAAAAAGCTTTAGTCTTACACAGCCCTGCTGTGAGATGCTCACACTATGAGAGACACATGAGAGCTGAGACCAAGTGAAGGAATCAGATTCATAGCTTCTGGTTTCTGCTCCCTCCCTGAAACATGACCACTGAGAGGAGTAGAGGGCACATGCGCCTGCATGCTTTAAATGTTCTTCCCTCTCTCTCATGCGTGCACACACACTGCCATAGTTGAATCTGTATAGAAAAAGTGCATGTATGACGAGGCTCCCTTCTATTTTGTCCCTGGTCATGTTGCCGTTTATCACTTTCTTTCTGCCACCTCCATCACCACCCTGCTCTGGGCTCCCAGGTTGCTGTTAGAGTCCTGGAAAGCTGGCCTCCTACTTTGATCTCTGTGTGCTTCTATCCATTCTTGGCACTAGAATCAAATGAAGCTCCTAAAACCTCCTAGATTAAAGCCTTCCGTATGGTCCCCTATTGCCAAGTGGACACTCAGAACAGACAACTTTTTACTATATGATTTTTTATCTCTCTGACTTCCTTCCTCAACCAGAATGTGAAGTCTGTAAGGGTACAAATCACCCCTTCTACCCTCTGTATCCGCAGACTCTCCCCATAGTGGGACCCCCATGAATTCTGGTCCTTTTTGATGATGATGAAGACGACATTAAAGTATACATTTTGCCCACTGCATATAAATTGATGTTCACTTGGGTGTGTTTTTTTTTTGTCTCCTGTGTCCACACAGCTCCTCCCTCACTCTACTTTAAGATAGTTAGTTATCTGACAATGATTACTTACTTTGTGAGCTTTGCTTCTAGGAAACCTAAAGCTGTCAATCATTTATCTTTTGCAGATCTGTTTTTCAAACCTGATTCTCTTAAAGTCCCTAAAGCAAGTACAGCCAGTTTGTAAGCATTTACAAGGTTGTTCTCCCGCATGGGAGCGATCACTCCCTGCTTAGTGAGTTCTTCCTTCCGCTTGGTGGGACTGTGTGTGGAATGGAACACCACATGTATTGGGGGGCTTTTCCACGTGCCCTGTCCAGGTGTGTGAGAAAGCAGGGGGCCCTCAGCCATGCAACACTGTGCAGGGTAGAAGTTTAATAAATGTTCCTTATTATTTGTGCCCAACTTCTTTCTAAGAAGAATTCAGGGTAGTTTACTAGGAAAAATAAATTAACCATAAGAGAAAAAGGAGGCAAAGAGAAGGAGAGTTCAACCATGTAAGATGAAAAATAGTTAGTGCAAAAATGCACACCGTGAACCTATACACTTGTAAAGGTGGATCATTTATTTGCTCCTGGCTTTCTTGCCAAGACCCTGCAGTTGGAATTCTTATAGGATCACAAAGCCCGGAGGTGAAAACAATGCATTCAACTGAGAGAAGCACAAGTCCTACCATTGAGTCCAGAGGGAAACTTCTCCTAAGGATTTCCATAAAGAGAATCCCTACAGTAAACAATGTCCTCAAGACTGTTCTTACAATAGATGCAGTAGTGGATTTCTCAGGGCTGTTTCTTATAATGTCCTCAAATGTAGCCTTAGAGAGGGAGTAGGATGTCTTGGAGAAAAAGTCTTCCTTTGAGCCTGGCAGGGGAGGGGATAGTCCTGAACCAGACCAAGGCAGGTCTGGATAGGGCTGGGCAGAGCATGTGGGGCAGGGTAGAGCTAGGCCAGGCAGGGCTGGCTGAGAAAGATTGAGCAGAACATGAGCTGGACTGAGCAGGGCTTAGCTGGGCAAGGCAGAGTTGGGCAGGACCAGACAGTGCTGGGCAGGACCAGACAGTGCTGGGCAGACTGAAGCATGAATGTGCTGTGCTGAGCAGGTCTGGGCAAGGATACCTGGACTGGGCAGAAGTCATCAGAACTGGGCAGGGCTCAGTAGGACTGGGCAGCTCAGTGCAGAGCTGGGCAGGGCTGCCAGGGCTGGGTAGAGCAGGGCAGAGTAAAGCAGAGCTGGGTAGGACTAGACAAGACTGGACAGGTCTGGGCAGGGGACAAGGCATAGCAGGACAGGATCTTGGACTCTAAAAGGAGTTGCTGAAGGAAGGAGAATGTCCTCTGCTCCAGGAGTCCCTAGAAACTGTTGTCCCAGAACTCATCCTACCTGGGTATCCGAAGGCTGCCTGCCATTTAGATTGTGGATTATGAACCCTGGCAAGGGTGGCACAGACTTAGAGACCTCCCCTGAGGATACTGGCTCAATTATTGTGCACTGAACAGAGTAGTGTCATCATAGTTAGCGAAGACCATCTGGATCTAACATGTCCTCTGCCTGAAAGAAACTTCTTCCCTGGAAAACTCCTCCTTGTCCTTCAAGACTCAGTGCAAATGGCACTTCCTCTGTGCTACCTTCCCAATGCCTCAGCTCTGCAATTCTCTGACCCTTCACCTACCTCCACCTTAGAGTACCAATAATTTGTATCTGTGTCATTTCTAGTCTTGGTTGAAATTCAATCCTTTCTCTTCTGTTCATTCATCATCATGAGTGAGAGTGATGTTACTTGAATGGTCTCTAATTTGGCACACCTATTATTAGTGTTGGGGGAAGAGGGAGAATCCCCCTCTGCCCCTTCCCTTAAGGTTCTTATGGCTGGCCAAATAATTAACAAGATAGGTTAGCAGGAGAAAATAATACCAAGTTTAATAACATGTATACATGGGAGAAAGCAGGGGCACTGTGTTTCTCAACACAATAGCAGAAATTCTCATCCTAAATACCATGTTCAGCCAATGACAAAGGAGGATGTTGGGGGTGGGGGGAGTCAGTTACAGGAGATTACCACTAAAGCACTGTAAACAAGAGTAAGGTTATTATGCAGATTTAAGGCCTCACTTTCCACATTGATAAGTTTCTAGAAATGAAGTCATCCCCCCTCTTCCCAATACAGAGAGGGAGATACCTTTACAAATGGAGATTTCCCTTATAAATGTAAATGTTTGTCTGGCAACTCCTCAAAGGGCCATCCAGAGAATGTGGCCAGAGACACAGAACTTCTGATAAGATGAGCTTGTTGGTGCCTTTCCTATTGTAACATCTATTTTACATTATATTACAGCAATCAGATAGAAGATCTGTTCCAGGGAGGAGTTACTATGTCAAATTCTTTAGGCAGTTAGTGGGGGAGGTCAAATGTCCATCAGAGAAAACAATCAAGGTAAAGAGATATATTTCAGGGTGGCCAAATCTTGATCTCCCACATTAGTAACAAACTATTTGTAATATGCTTCACAATTAACATGTCACAATATCTCTACTAGGAGCTGCTTTCATAGGCTAAGATTGATTTGACTATAGGATCAGGGAATACAGTTAGAAGGGTTATTAAGAGGTCTTATTAGGAAACTGAGGCCCAGAGAGGAAATTGACTTACCAGAAGTCACCCAGAGAATTCTGGGGAGAACCTAGGCAAACTTCTTTTCATTCTTGATCTGATATTTTCCCCTACAGGACTTTTCAAAAACATATGACTTTATATCTCAGGGTGCTCTGGGTTAATGGCTCTGAAACCAAGATTCTCAAAATGTGGGTCCATAACTTTCAGGATTTGGGGATTTATAGAAACTTCTCTGGGATGTCATTGCCCAGCCTGAACTCATGACCCCACTCCCTCTTAATCGTATGGTGTCCGCAGGGGCTTCTTCTCCTTTTAACGGTTTTGCTAAGGGAGTAGAGGAGCCCCTGAAGTTGAGTGAGAATCACAAATACACACATCCAGGTCAGCCCGATGGAAAGAGGATGGACACTGGCGTCAGACCTGGGTTTTGATCTGTTTCATAACCTGAGTGAGTCATTTACCATCCCTGAGTCTCAGTTTCCAGTCTATAAACTGGAGATGAGAGTATTTACCTCATTGGACTGTCAGGAGGAATATGAGAGATAATAAATGCAAAATGCCTAGCACAAAGTAGGTCCTCAGTAGGCACATTTTTTTGCCTTTCACCTTAAAAGAGCCCTCACATGTCTTTAGTAGAGCCTGTTCATGCCTGGGAGGCAGTTTAGAACAGCAGACTGCTGAGGAATGCAAGCTCTGAGGTCGACCCCAGCCCTAGTTGGGAGCTTTGCGGCCACCTACAGGCTGTGTCAGCTTGCGTAGGTGAGCCTCACTTTCCACACTGTCCTTCCTTTATAAAACCATTGTGAAGATTAAACGAAATACTGCATACAAACAGTTTAGCAACTCAAGTGCTTAGTACCAATCAAGGCCAGCCATTAATGGCAGTATTATTACCTATTAAAACGCTTTAGACAGATGACAATGAGAATCTTCCAAAGGCTGGAGCTCCCTGCAGCTGACCAGTGACTCCTCCTTGGACCCAGCTCTCCCACCAGGCCTGCTGAGCCCCACAGACACCTCCTGTGTCTAGGCTTGATCCTCCAGCCATTATGAAAAATGAAAGGGCTTCTGGCAGCTGCCTCTCCCTCCCTGGGTGTGGCCAGCCCCATGTTTGTAAAGGGTTCAGAAGCACTCTGAAAACTGTGTATGTAGGAGTAATTCGTGGTTAAACCAAATGCAGGGGTCCTTTCCCCTCTCCCTCCCCAACTGAGGTCCTCCCTCCCCAAGACCCCTCCCCAGGACTGCTGCCACAGCACTGGGTCCAGGACTTCTCCTACCCTCCCCATCGCCCCTCAGTTTGGCCGTCCCTGATTAGCATTGCAGATTTTCCCAGCCAGGATCTGCCTAATCCAGGGTTTGAAGCTTTACCCAGATAAACATTTAATGAGCATGGAGTGCAGTAGACTCCATCCTGAGGGGGTCAGAAGGGAGGAAAGCAGGACCCCTGGGACCTGGAGCTGGAGAAGCAGCTGCTGCTTGCGTCTGTGCTCCACAGCCCACACTCCCCTCCTCTCAGTCTTGGCTGCCCCAGCAGGCTCCATTGGGGTGTGCCTTGGGCTGGCTCCCTGCACCTCAGAGCTGTGATTGCAGGTCTCATCAGGTCTCATCAGGTCATATCCCCTCTGGCTGAGACAGGGGCCTGTTGTTGGGACCAGACACATGGTATAATTGAGGAGCTGCTGGCAGAGCTGGACTAACAGGGCAGGAAGGGGCCCCTCCTTGGCCAATCCCCAACCTTCGAGGTCAGGGCATCAACACTGCATTTTCTCTCCCCACCGAGGTCCCATGCCTGGCTGGCCCCCTGGGGGTTTTGGGGTAACTGAAGGATGATGACTCCCAAGATATAGACATCAAAAGAGAGCATCTCCAGGGACCTATGGAACACAATGAAATGAAACCACCACCGTGGAAACCATTTTCGTATGTGTTATGTATATATAATGTTGAGTTCCATAGTATGCCTGTGAGGTGGGCAGGGCACATTTCCATCCCCAGTTTATGGATGGGGGAACTGAGGCCTGGACAAATGAGTGAAGTGCCTGAGGCTGCCAAGTGAATCAGGCAGGACTAAGACTAGAACCAGATTTTGAAGGTCTTCTGACTTGTGTCAATGGCCTTCCTAAGGGAGCTAGCTGCCCCAGGCAGCTCCACCAGAGGTCTTCTCTGCTCTTGGGGAAGGTCTTCAGAGAGGCCCTAAAAGATAGCTGGGCCTGGATGTCAGCATCTATGGGGTAGGCACTGGGCCTGCTGGACAGAAGAGGAAAAAGAGCTCTGATCCCCACTTGGCCAGGCAGCTTGGGTGGTCAGTTCCTCCACAGAGCCTGTTTTGTCCTCTGAAGAACGGGTACAAAAAGAGCTGCTCCCCAGATATACTGGGATTATTGTGAGAATAAAATGAAATGAGATGAGTGTGAAAATGTTTTGTAAATTGTAAACAGTCATAAAAATGAATAGCATAATTAACACAGAGTCAAGGAACTAGGCTGGGAAAACTTACAGAGGAAAATGACAAGCTAAGAAGAAAGGTGAGTGTTAAAATAGGGCTGGTTTTCTTTCCTTGTCTCCTTCCATCTTCTACAACAGGCTATCTACTCTTTCTGTTTGGAAGGTGCAGACATATTTTGTTTTACCCAGAGGCCCCAAGACCAGCTTTAAGATGAAAATGATTTTATGGGCAAAACCCTAATGTATATTCCTAACTCTCCTTGAATTTCAGATTTTAAGCATGCTATTACATTGATATTTTCAATACCACTCTCTCTACTCACAAGAATACAAATTAGGTATTTATCTGTTTGACACTATGCATTAAAAGAAAAACAATTTAATCTGGATATGCTAATGTAATTTGCACACAGATACCACTTAAAAATCATGTTCTAAAAATGTCAGACTTACCTTGAATAAGTCTTAGTGGGAATGTATTGCAAAGCAGAGGGAATAAATGCATCATATAGAAAGTTGTAAAATATAGAAACCTTAATCAATTGCAAGAGCAAGTTTAGACTCCAATAAAGGAGAATGATTATATGTGAGTGAATAATTATTTTAAATATAGATATAATTGGGATTACCTTTTGGCTCACATAAAACACTGTAAAACATGAGTTTTATGCAGCAAAGACATTTTGTCATCAGTTCCCATTATTCCTCATAGAATATTATTGGAGGAATAAAGAGCTTTGCCAACGACTGCTTGGAAAGATCTAAGGGAATGGGTCAATATCATTAACCCTTACCTGAAGAAGGAACTGAAGCCTGGAGAATTTAAGTAACCCACCCAAGGTCATGCTGTTGGTCAATAGCAGAGGGGATTGTGTAGCCCAAGTGCCCTGACTTCTGAGCTTGTGCACTGGTCTTTAAAGTTTAAGTGCTGCTTTTCACTATTAGTTTCTGTTAGGAATGTCATTTGGTGTTACAATCTCCTTTTTTTTTATCCTTTTAAATCTCATTTATAAAGTTAAATATGTTTTTTTCCTCTCATTAATTTCAGATTATGTTGCAAAGAGACCCAGGGTTCTGTGAATGTGACTTCACCCCAGTGAGTGTGCGGTGGTAGGAAGGACCGGGAGTGGGGAGTGGTGGGAATCAGCAGGTTCCTTCATCCTCAACCCCTCTTTACCCAGAACTGCTCCACTACTATTTGCCATATAGATTGGATTTCAGAAAAAAAAAAATTGAATTTGAAAAGAGGATTCCACTGCCAATAAAAGAATACGAAAACCATGACTGAGAGGAAACCATTCCCTTTGGATTGCCAGGTTTGGGGTTGTGGGGGTCAAGGGTGGATAGCGAAGGGCAGCAGCAGTTGTTATTTCCAGTTCAGGGCAGGCCTGCAAGGAATAGGACCGTGAGTGTTCTCACTCCAGGTGTGAATCTGGAGGAGCCAGGAAGCACCTGCCTCTCCCAGCTGCTCTGGGAGGCTCTGTTTGGCTCAGGGAATCCAGAGCAGCAGCCAAGAGCTGCCTCAGAAACGAACAAGCGGTTTTCTGAAAATAGGACATTTGGTGTCTTTAAAGGCATTATACCCCAAGCTTCCCACTTTGAAAGGGAGCAAGATTACAGAGATGTTCAGGGCTGAAGGAAGGGTTCAGAGACATATACCAATGAGAAGTCCCAAACTCCATGTTTATGGGCCCAAATTCTTTCATTTTAGGATCTCAAAGTACCTTATCTGTTCATTAAAGGTGATTACTTCAGCTGTAATGAGAGAAAATAGAGGCGAGAGAGAACAGGGGCTGCGGGTGAGTCCTGAATAAATCCCGGGGCTGGAGGAGACCTTGACAAGCTGTTGGAAATTTGACGGGATTTATTCCTTTTTCCCCCCTTGTGGAGCTTGAAACTACGAAAAGGGAGACTATGTACCTTTGGATCTGAATTTCATTTTTCATTCTTCAAAATATCACCAATGAAATAATCCTCAAGTGGGGGATAGATGATTATTAAGAAAGCTGAGAAGCAGGCATATTCTACCCTTTGAATAGTTCCTGATAAAAGAATAAAACATACCTTGTGCTTCATTGCTTACACACCACTTCTAACACCACTATTTAGTGCTAAAGCATCAGAAGGGACCCAGCAGACATACCTGTGAGGATGAGCAACAAATCTGAAAAAATAAAATGAAAACTCAGAGTCCAAGAATCAGTGATCACATCATAAAAGGAGGATGGTGGTGACAACTTCATGTACATTTTATATAGGCTATCTCATTTCATCCTCACAATATTCTTTAGAGGCGGGTATCATCATCTCCATTTTACAGGTGCAGAAATTGAGGCCCAGAGAAGTTATGACTTATTTAAGGTCACTTGGTAAAGAAGAAGAAGCATCAAGATTTGAATCCAGGTTTAGTTGCCTCTGAGGTCCATGTTCTCTTTATTCCACCATGGATGAATTCTAATTTGAGGCTACAGTTAAATGCTATTAGGCTTTTAAAAGTGGTTAGGACAGCAAAAAAGGTAAAATATTTTGGTATAAACTTATCAAGAAATGTGCAAATCCTATATGATGAAAACCATAAAACACTTCTGAGAGATACAAGGTAAACTTGAACAAATAGCAACACATCCCTTGTTCTTGGATAGGCTATCTCAATATCATCAATACATGGGTACTCTTTAAGTTAATTTTTAAATTTTTTTTTTAAAGACTTTATTTATTTATTTTTTCCCCCCAAAGCCACCGTAGATAGTTGTATGTCATAGCCGCACATCCTTCTAGTTGCTGTATGTGGGACGCAGCCTCAGCATGGCCGGAGAAGCAGTGCGTCGGTGCGCACCCGGGATCTGAAGCCGGGCTGCCAGCAGCAGAGCACGCGCACTTAACTGCTAAGCCATGGGGCCGGCCCTAATTTTTAAATTTGATGTAATTACAATAAAAATGCTAACATGCATTTTTTCCTATAGCTAGAAAAGATGATATTGAAAGTTCATGTGGGAAAATAAACATGAAAGAATAGCTTATGTGTGTGTGTGTGTGGGGGGGTGGGTTGGGGGAGGTGGAAGGAGGGACTGGGTCTACCAGATATTAAGACACACTACAATGTCTCTATAATTAAAATAGTGTAGTACTGAAACATAAATTGACAAATCAATGAAATAAAACAGAAATTCCAAAATAGAAACAAATCAAATACATATAGAAATTTAGTATGTATGATAACGGTGACATCTAAAAATCACTGGGGAAAAGATAGATATTTTAATAAATAATGTGAGACAAATATATAGGCATACAGTAAAAGATAAAACTAGATCCATATAATGTGCAAGAATAAAGTTCAAAAGGATCAGATGGAGAGTGGAACTTCTGGCTATGGTGGCATCAAGAAATTGGCATATTCTTTTTGCCCCTAAATAAGTATAAAACTGGACAAAATTGTAAGAAAAGTCATTTAAAGGAGTTAGAAATTGGCCACAGGCAGGCAAAATATTAAGCATTTATTCTTAAAAAACTACTAGAGTTTTGGATGAGAACACTGGAGTCTGCAACCTACTTGCTGGGGCTGCTATCATCCTCCCCTCTCCATCCCTGCCTCCACACACAGATATGTTGGCAAGAATTGTAATTTCATCATTGTGGAATTGGCCAGGACAAACAGCAGGTTTGCTGCCAAGGGGGTTGAATTCAATAAGAGGCAGAGGGCAAAAACTCAGGGTGTAGTCAGTAAAAGTACAAAAGGTATAAAATGAACAGGGAAACCTACAACTCTGCCTACTTGAGGTTGTGGTTCCAGGACAAGTAAGGGCAAGTGGCAGCTCAGTCAGATATTTAAGAGGGAGACCCTGGAAATGAGAGTCATAGAAGGGCTACATAAGCTCTCCATCTACCCTTGACTGACTATGAAAAAAGGTGCATGCTCAGGAGAGCCTCAAGAGAGTCCAGTGGAAAATGAAAGTCAAGGCAGACTTAAGAACTGGCTGAACTTTGAACTCTTCCTAACTCATAACTCATAACCTAACTCATAACCTAGATAAATCAGTAGAGGAGTAGATAGAAGCCTTAAGGGATCAAGGTGTTTGAGAACAACCTCTACTCAGATTGTTGGTCATCCACTAAGCTATATAATCCCTAGAAAGCCAGGTTAAAAAAATGAAAGTAAGAATAAGAAAACTGATGGGAGACATAAGTGTTTGCTCATTATGGTGGAGAGAGATTCTGCAGCTGAAGTCCAGGCAAGGTACTCCCCTCCACTAAGAGGGAAAAAAAAACCCTCAGGAAAGAAGTCAGAATCTAGAGTTGTTATAAAATATTAACTAAAATGACATTTCCAACAAAATTTGCAAAACATGCAAAGAAACAGGAAAGTGTGATTCATATTCAAGAAAAAAAAAAGAAGTCAATAGAAATGGATTCTGAGTGGGCCTAGAATGTTAGTTTTAGCAAACAAAACTTTAAAAGGCAATTATAAATATGTTCAAAGGATTAAGGAAACTGTTTCCAAAGAATTAAAGGAAAATATAGTGACAATGACACAAACAATAGAAAACTTCAATAGAGAAGAAAAAACTATAAAAAGAACCAAATGTAATATTCAGGATTGAAAAATATAATAATTAAAAAACTACTATGTTGCTCAATAGAATATTTGAGATAACAGAAGAAGGAATCAATGAAATAAAAAATAGTTCAGCAAAATTATCTAAGCTGAAAAGCAGAAAAAAAATTATTGAAGAGAAATTAACAGAGTCTCAGAGACATCTGGGACAATATCAAACATACCAATATATCTGTAAAGAGAGTCCCAAAATGAGAAGAGAGAAAAGAGCAGAAGACATATTTAAAGAAATAATAATTGAAAACTCCCCAAATCAGATTTAAAAGATGAATCTACAGATCCAAGAGACTCAACTAACCCCAAGTAGAATAAATACAAAAAGAACCATACCTAGACACGTCATAGTCAATGATAAAATCCAAAGACAAAGAACATCTTGTAAGCAGCAAGAGAAAAATGATTCATCATATGAAGGGAACAATTTAATTGGCTGACTTCTCATCGGAAAAAATGAAAGTCATAAGGTAGTGTAATGACATATTATAAAAGTGCTGAGAGAAAAAAGAAGTGTCAACCAAGAATTCTATATCCAGCAACACTATCCTTCAAATATGAAGACAAAAATAAAGTTTTCCCCAGATAAACAAAAACTGAGAGAATTCATTACTAGCAGACCTACTCTACAAGAAACTCTAAAAATGTCCTTCAGACTGAAAGGAAGTGATACCAGATGTTAACTGAATACATAAGAAGAAATGAAGAGTGCTAGAAATGATAAATGTGTAGGTAAAGTATAAAGGAGAACAGAGGAAATTGAGCTATATTGGAGTAAATGCTATATTTTACTGGAATTAAGACAATATTAACTTGAGTTAGATTATGATAAATTAAAGAAATATAATGCAATACTTAAAGTGACCACTAACAAAATAACTAAAAAAATGTAGCTGAAAAGAAATTGAGGAACTAAAATGGTACACTAAAAATATTTGTTTACTATAACAGCCGCTAAAGGTGGAAACAAAAGGAAGCAGGAGATATATGGAAAATAAATAGCAAAATGGCAGACATAAATCCAATCCTATCAATAATTACATTAGATATAAATGTGTGAACATTCCACTTAAAAGGCAGGGGTTATCAAATTGAATTTCAAAAGCAAGATACAACTCTACGCTATTTACAAGACAGCCATCTTAGATTCAAAGACACAAATAAGATGGAAAGAATACACCATGCAAACAATAACTATAAAAGAACTGGAGTGGCTACAAATAATATTAGACAAAGTAGACTTGAAGGCAAGAACTATAACTGGAGACAATGAGGGAAATTTCATAATGATACAAGGGTGAATACATCAGGAAGATATCACAATTATAAACACCTAACAACAGAGCCCCAAAAGATGTAAAGCAAAAAATGGCAGAATTGAATGGAGAAATGGACAATTCAATAATAATAGTTGGAGGTTTCAGTATCCCACCATCAATAATAAAAAGAACTAGACAGGGAATTGATAAGGATATAGAAGACTTAACCAGATATTTTTAGAGCATGCCATCAAACAATAGCAGATTACACATTATTTTCCAGTGCACAATAGACTATTCTCTAGGATAGAATTTATGCTAGGCCACAAAACAAGTCTTAATAAATTTACAAGGATTGAAATCATACAAATTATGTTCTCTAATCACAATGGAAATAAATTAGAAATCTGTAACAGAAAGAAATTTTTAAAATCCTCCAATTTTGAAAATTAAGCACACTTCTAAAGAACCCATGGGTCAATGAAGGAAAAATTAGAAAATATCTTGAAGAGACTGAAAATAAAAACACAACATATCAAAAGTTTTAGGCTGCATTAAACAGTGTTTAGAGGAAAATAGCTTTAAAATGTTCGTATTAGAAAGGAAGAAAGATCCAAAATGAACAATCTAAATTTCCACTTTGAGGGACTAGAAACAGAAGAATAAATCAAACTCAAAGTAAGTAGAAGGAAAGGAATAATACATTTTCAATGAAATAGAAAAACAATACAGAAAATTAATGAAATCAAAAGTGGTTTCCTTAAAAAGATTTTTTTTAAAAGATAAATCGTTAGGTAGACCAAGAAAAAGAGAAAACACAAATTGCCAAAAATCATGAAATGAAAAAGGGACACCATTAGAAATGTTAGAGGAATTAAAGGAATTATACGGGAACATTATGCCAACAAATCAACAATTTAGATGAAATGAATGAATTCCTAGACACAAATTACCAAAACTGACTCTAGAATAAATAGAAAATTTGAATAGACATGTAAAGAGTAAAAAAGTTGAATTAGTCATTAAAAATGATCTTGCAAAGAAAAACCCAGGCCTGGATGAATTGAATTCAGTCTACTGAATTCAATCGAATATATGTCAATCTTACACAAACATTTTCAGAAAATAGAGGAGAAGGGAATACTTCTCAACTCATTCTTTGAGGCCAGTATTATCCTGATACCAAAGCCAAACAATGACATCACAAGGAAAGAAAACTACAGAGCATTATTCCTTATGAAAATAGATGCAAAAATCCTTAACATGGTGAATCCAGCAACACGTAAAAGGATTTTGGACAATGACCACGTGGGATTTATTCCAGGAATCCAAATGGATTAGAGACTTGCATGTGAAAAACAAAACTACACAAGTGCTAGAATAAAATATGGGTGAAAATATTCTGTTAGGACCTGGGTATATGCCTATTAATTCTGCTTTGAACTTTGTAAAATTCAGAGGTACTAAAAGAAAAGATTGATAAATTTGACTGCCTGAAAATAAAAAAGAAACTTTTCAATGATAAAAAGGGAAAAAAACTGCATGCAATTTTATTCATAATAAGAGACATTAAAATTAAAATTATACTTAGATACCATTTCTCACCCTTCAGATATAGGATTGGAAAATAGAAACTTGCATTCATTGCTAGTAAGAATGTGAAATGGTACAACCCCTATGGAGTGAATTTGGTAATATCTAACAAAACTACATAAATATTTACCTTTGATCTAGATATCCTTTAATATACACCTCCAACAGTAAAGAATACCTATGTACTAGGTTATTCGTTGCAGCATTTTTTAATTGCAGGATATTGGAAAAAGGAGACTGGTTGAATAAAGTACAGTACACTCACATAATGTAGTACTATGCAGTTGTTAAAAAAGAGTGAGGAAGATCTCTATAAACTGACATGGAATGATTTCAAGGCTATATTGTTAAGTTTAAAAAAGTGCTGTGGAAGAAAGCAGGTACAAATATGGAACGGGGAAGGTTAGGAAGAACCTGTGGGTTTGGTTGGATTGAAATAGGAGCTATCAGTATAAACTCATTGTGTCTGTCTATCTCCCTGTCTCTGTCTCTATCTCTCTGTCTCTGTCTCTCTCTCTCTCAGTCTTCATCTTTCTATCTATCTATCTGTCTTCATCTACCTATCTATCTATCCTAGCTCTGCCTGCTGAAAGGGCCTGAACGCAATGGCTCCCAAGGACCAGTACTTAGTATACCTAGAACACAGATCTTATATTTCTCAATATTATTTCCCACTAAAAGGAAATAAGGCTCTTTGGAAAAATGACTGATTCCACAGTTGGGGCAGGAAAGGTACTAGATGGGCCTGGAAGCTGTTGTGCTAGAAAATTAAAAACTGCTAAAAAAAAAAAAAAAAAAAAATGAGGACATGTCGAAAAGACACTGAGGGCTTCATTGACTGTTGAATGGATAAATAAAATGTGATATAACCATACAATGAAATATTATTCAGCAATAAAAAGGAATGAAGTGCTGATTCATGCTACAACATGGATGAACTTTGAAAACAATATGCTAAATGAAAGAAGCCAGTCACAAGACCCTACATATTATGTGATTCTATTTATATGAAATATCCAGAATAAGGAAATTTATAGAGATAGGAAGTAGATTAATGATTGCCTAGGGCTGGGAGGGTTGAGGAGGAATTGGGAGTGACTGCTAACGAGTACAGAGTTTCTTTTTGGGGTGAAGAAAATATTCTACAGTTGATTGTGGTGATGGTTGCACAACTCGATAAATGTATTAAGACTAGAATTGTATGCTTTAAATGGGTGAATTATATAGCATACGAATTATATTTCAATATAGCTGTTATATTTGTTTATTAAAAAAGACATTGGGGGTCAGCTTGAAGGGACTCCTACCAGTCAAATTTGGGAAATTTGAACATCCAAGTAAATTAGGACAGAAACGGATTATAACCTATTGAATAAAATAAGTAGCCATGAGTCCATAATGATAATAAATATGTAAATAAATAAGTAAATTAGAGAAAAAGGAAAGCTCTCTTTAAGTAGAAAGTCAACTATTAAAGATAGAAGAAATAATGGTGTTAGAAAATCAGCATTTTGCAACCATTATAATACAAATTGATTGAAGCAAGTATCATCAATTATTCTAAATCTGGCAAGGGTGGGGTGAGGAAGTTCTATGAAGAACAGAATACTTTTGTAGTCTCAATGTATCTCCCCACAATCATATATTAACTTGTAAAAGGAAAAATATTAAACATAGAGTGACCAAAATGAACAACACTTTAACCAAGTGATCAAAATGAACATAGCTGAATGAGGAGTAAATTGATACACAGCACGAGACGTGATGCCTGCGAATGTGTGCCTGAGAAGGGCACGTAACTTATACAGTATTCAGCCAAAAATATATAACATGAATCTAATCATGAGGAAACATCAAACAAACCCAAATCAAGAGAAATTCTGTAAAATAATTGACCTGTAATCTTCAAAAATATCGATATCATAAATGGCAAAGAAAGACCGAGGAACTGTTGCAGGTTAAAAAAGACTCAAGAAACATGGCAACTAAATGCAATATGTGATCTTGGCCTGGATCCTTTTCTGGAAAAAAATGATTGTAAGGACATTATTGGGACAATTGATGAAATTCGAAAGCAATCTATAGTTAGATAAAAATATATTAATGTTAAATTTTTGGAATTTGATTTCTATGGCTTTATAAGAGGATATCCTTGTTCTTAGGAAAGATACACTGAAATATTACGGGTTAAAGGGACATGATATATGTAACCTACTCTCAAATGGTTCAGAAAAAAATTATTAAATATATGTAATATATAACAATTTATATATTAAAAAAGTATTAATTATTATCAGTACTTTAATGATATATATATTATAAATAATATATATGATATCTATGTGTATATATATATATAGAGAGAATGATAAAACAAATATGGCACAATGTTAAAAATATGAGTAAAGGCTGTATGGAAGTTTTGTGCTGTTCTTGCAACTTTTCTGTAAGCTTGAAATTATTTGAAAATACAAAATTAACAACAAAATTAATATGGCTAAGAATAATATTCAAAACTCTGTTAAGGCCTGCACTGTATTATGTGTGAATTAGAGAATTAGATTGTCCTTTAGTTAAAAATCAGTGATGCACCACCCTTTTCATGGACTCTGGATTATAAGATTTTTAATAACCCTTTTGGAAATAATCTTTTTTATTTTAAAATAAAACAATAGCAAAACTAATATACACACATGGTTTATAGTGAAACCAACCCCCCTGGCCCACTCCCTGCCCTTCCCACCCTTAACCTTGGCTCTGCTCCTCAGAAGCAATCCCTTTGAACCCTTCTTGGATTTAGTCTGCCTCCCACCATATGTTATATGGCACGGTAATGCCACTCTCACCTCGAGAAAGTGTCATTTGACTTCCTCCTGTGGTGAAGGAGGATGTAGCTTATTTATACTCTCCTCCCCTTTTCATTCTTCTAGAAGAAGGATGTCACTGGTTTCAGTTCCTTTAGCTTTTTCCCCCTCCGGCTTTTTTACATTGTTATCCTGGGTTGTATCTATGTTTTCCTGGGTCCCATAGCTTCCCCTTTATTTCCACCCCAAATTTGTTGGCGTACACCCTAAAGTAACTTTTTTTTTTTTTTTTTTGTGAGGAAGACCAGCCCAGAGCTAACATCCAATGCCAATCATCCTCTTTTTGCTGAGGAAGACTGGCCCTGTGCTAACATCCGTGCCCATCTTCCTCTACTTTATATGGGATGCTGCCAGAGCATGGCTTGACAAGCAGTGCATCGGTGCATGCCCGGGATTTGAACCCCGGGGCCACTGCAGCAGAGTGCGTGCACTTAACTGCTGCGCCACCGGGCTGGCCCCTAAAGTAACTTTTTAAGAGAGGATACATGGAATATTAACTTTCTGAGGTTTTGCATGTATCACAATACTTTTATTCTAATTTCACACTTGATTAATTAATTTCCTGGATATAAAATTCTAGATTAAAAATAATTTTTTCTCAGCCTTTAAGATATTCTTTCATTATATTCTAGCATCTAGTGTTCCTAATGAGAAATAGGGTGTCAATCTCATTTTTTTTTCTTTTGTAGGTAAACTTTTCTCCCCCTCTGGATAATTTTATTAGCTTCTCTTTAGGTTTGGTGGTCATGTGTCTGGATGTGGGTCCATTTCTTTCATCCTCCTTAACACTATGTTTTCTCCTCTAGGAAGCCTCTCAATTGAATCTAGACTTTCTGAATTGACCATGTCTCTTTTTTCTCTCATATTTTACATCTCTTTGGTTTTCTTGTTCTCCATTCTGAAAGTGGACCTTGACTTGATGGTCTAATGATTCTATTTGTGTAATTTTTCTTTGGGAAATTATATTTTTGATTTCTAAGAGATATTTATTGCTCTCTGATATTTAAAAATGGCATCCTGATCGTGTTTTATTAGTGCAGTATTTTCTTGAATTCCACTGGGGACATTTTCTTTTAATCTTGATGTTTCTTCATTATGGTGTAGGCTTTGCCTGTCCAGTCGTTTTTTGATTGAGACTGGGAAAAGGCTGATTGGGAACTCGCTGCGTGTCTGGGCTTCCTGACTGACAGCTTTTCTTAGGGCGTGGAGACTTAGGAGCCTTTATCCTGGGGGCTCCCGTAATGCCCAAATGAGGAGGACTGTACTTAGGGATACAAATCTTCACAAGAAAGGCTCTATCTAGTCCTCCCCACGTAGTTTGTTCTAATTCATTAGAACTAATTCATTAGACACTTTCTTTTTTTCTTCTTTGCTTGGGGCAAATGCTAACACCCGGTATTCTGTAAATGAGAGTGGAGGTAAATTGTTCCATGAACACACCTCAATCTTTGCTCCATTCTGACTCCACGTTCCACTGTACTTGTCCCCCCTTTGGAGTTTGCCTGAAAATTTAACTCCTTCCTCATCTGTAGCCAACTCTAAGTGTATTCTAGGCTGCAGTTTCACCTGTGGACAGTCAGTACTTACCAAATGATTTCCTTGTCCCTTTGTTGAGTACTCTGGTCTGCTGGGGGTCCCTCCTGTTCTGTTTGATCTTTAATGAGGTCTTGGGAGGAATAAGACATGTGTTCTGTCCACTATCTTTGGGAATGAGTTTTTTTTTTGGAGGAAGATTAGCCCTGAGTTAACATCTGTTGCCAATCCTCCCCTTTTTGCTGAGGAAGATTGGCCCTGGGCTAACATCTGTGCCCATCTTCTTCTACTTTATATGGGATGCCACCACAGCATGGCTTGATGAGCGATGCATAGGTCTGCGCCTGGAATCCGAACCTGTGAACCCTGGGCCGCCAACATGGAGCGTGTGAATTTAACTGCTATGCCACCGGGCTGGCCCAGGAATAAGTTTTAATTACCAACATTTTGTTAACAAGGGTCATTGCCCAAGCTCTCTTAGGCAGTTTGGACTAATCTTTATTTTAAATTTAGACATGGCAGTTCCACAAACATTTTTTTCTAGCACACTATTAATGCATTCTGTTTTTAACTTTCCTCATTTCTGAATTAGTGATTCTCTTTTCACCAAAGATCAATATTTACCATTTGATAAATAATCTTGGCTTTTAGGAACTTCCCTAAATCCTTGACTTTCCTGAGGCCAAGCCATGATCACATAATCTGGATTGGTTGCTTTGTCCTGAGCATTGCTGTCTCCAAGGCTTTGCCTGTTTTTTCCACCGGAATCTTCCCTTCTTTCTCCTGCAGCCCGCCTGTTTTCTCCTCCCATATAAATCCCACCTAAGCTTCAAGGCTAGATGGGCAGGCCAGTCAAAGTGGTGCCCTATCAATATCCTCCTTCTAACAGAGTCTCTGCCCAGAGCCCTGCCGAGGGAGGTGGTCACCAGAGGTGACCATGTGACCCTGTCCCTCTTACACAACATGTACCATGTTGTACCATGTGACCCCGTCCCTCTCTTCCATCACAGTTGATTGTATGAGGCTTGGCCAGGACCCAAGGGAAACCAATCTATAGATGCAGCAGCAGCCTATGAGGTGATTTTACCTTGTTTTACCTGATCAGACTGATGGTGACTGAACTGAATCTTTTACTCTCTACTGGGTAGTTAGTTGATAGCTAAGAGGGTGAGCAGAGTCAGAAACACATGGCGAGAAGCAAACACAGGCACAAGCTGAGTCACATTAATGGTGGGGCATTAGTGAGTGACAAAACAAGACAAGGCAATTGCTGGCAGTGTCTTGGGCCCTGAGTGACCTTTATCTAGCCCCAGACTCTATTCGCTGGGCTGTGCCACGGGCCTGTTCTCCCATGAGGTCTGCCTGGGAAATGTTTCCCGATTTCAGCGAAGCCTGGCTCATGGCTAGGCGTCTTTTTTCCTCAGACCTGCCTGCATTCTAATCACTAGCATCCCGTCACTTGGGATAGAAAACTTTCAGAATTCAGGCCAGAAGTGAAACAAACCCAAACGCAGTCTTGAAAGGCCTTGTGCTTCGTGAAACTGCTACTGCAACCCCAGGGATCTCTCTTCCTCTCAACTCAAGAACACTTGGAACAGTGTAGACAGTCCTTACAGGACGTGGCCCATGCCCCGTACTTTGGCTTTCGGACCTACGCTATTAGTCTGACAGGATTAGCAGAGCACGAGAACGAAGCCTTCTGCACCATTGTGTCCTCCATCATGCCTGGAGTGGGGAGGACACATAAGAACTGTTCACTGAATGTTTGCTGAAACAGCGAATGAAAACATAGAAGGTCAAGAAAAGGAGAGAGCCGTGGAGGAAAAGATTTTAATTAAATACACATGGGAATTTCTTTCTAGCTATTATTTATTCCACTAAGCACATGGATGCATGAATTCATTTAACGAATCTTTTTTTTTTTTGGCACATTTGCTATGTATTAAGTGTTAGCTATACAAAGAAAGATAACAAAGCTACAACATTCCTTCTTAAGGAGTTCTAAATCAAATGTGAAAAGGGGAGTTATAAAGTAAGAATTACAATAAAATAAATGTTGTGTTCCGATAGTCCTCTGAAAGTAAAAGAGAATCATGCATAAACAAGGAAGTCTTCACCAAAGGGGAGGAGAGATTAATCTCCTACTGTGTGTCTGCCCGCTGCATAGATGAACTCAGGTGATTCTCAGAGTAAGGTTTTCATCGTCTATATAGTACATCATTTGTTCATCTTATAGATGAAGAAATCAGGCTAAGGGAA
Source organism: Diceros bicornis minor (assembly GCF_020826845.1). Lineage (NCBI taxonomy): Eukaryota > Metazoa > Chordata > Mammalia > Perissodactyla > Rhinocerotidae > Diceros > Diceros bicornis. The sequence goes on from NC_080751.1 coordinate 53,181,467, forward strand.
GTTTGGGCTGTGCCTTGGGTCCCACGGCCAGCAAGACTGAGGCATCACTCCATCCATCTCTTCTGACTTGAAACCCTCCTGCTCTCTCGAGTGTCGGGTGTCTGCCACAGGTAACCGTCTTCTGGAGCTTAACCCTGCTCAGACATAAGATTGGAGGCCAGAAAACATAGGGTTTGATTTAAGAAGATTGTTCTGACTGTAACCAACACCCTTGGGACCTTTAGGGGAAAACAAACCCACTGTATATTGGCCTCACAAGACTCTTTAGGCTCCGCAGCTGGTTTCTGTTCTAAGGAGGCCTGGTTTCCCCATCTCGCATCTGGCCCTCAGACCCACACGGCCCGGCCCCAGCTGCTGGGCCCAAAGGGAGGCGCATACACAGGCTCCAACCCGCAGCTCGGCCGGCTGCCCTGGACCTGGGCTTTGCATCAGTTCTGCCTGCAGGGCTTTGTTTAATTATTGCAAACCTGCTGACTCTGGGTGTTGAGTTTTTTTTTTTTTCCCAGTACTGGACACTTAAATTCAGCAAGGGGCCTGGAAAAAGGATTGTATCTTTGGCAATGTCGTTACCAACAGCAGTTGGCAATTACCAGGTCAAAGTTGTGCTAGAGCCAATCTGGAGCTCAGCCTGGCTCCACGAGAGGAAAATGGAGACAGATATAAGAGGAGGGGGAGCTGGGAGCCCTGAGGGACTGCAGAGCCACCTGTTGCTACCGGTCAGCAAATATCCAAACACCCAGGTATAAGGCAAGGGCCTTGCAGTGGTGGGAGGGAGACACAGGCCCGAAGTGCCAGTCTAAGAGACCCAGCACAGATGCCAGAGTGTGGCAGAGAGAGAGTGTAAACATGTTACATTGCCCTTGAGCGTCACATACCTTTCTTGCTGTGCCACAGAGCGGAAAGAACACTTCTGGGGGGGCACAGCTGCTCTTGCCCTTCCCGACAATTTGCCCTCAGGGTTCATCTCTTCAGGGTAACTCTCTTGAACATATCATATTCCATCCCCAACCCTACCTCTTATGAGCGCTCTGAGTGAATGATGGATAAGTATGTCCCAAGTTGGAAGAGAGAAGCTCACAGTGCTCCAGGGAGGGCAGAAATGTATGTAGAGGTGAGGAGCACAGGCTTGAAAATCAGAACAAGCACCTTTCCAGCTCCACCTCTGTCACTTCCTATCTGCAGGAACTTGGGCAAGGAACTTAGTTTCTCTAAGCCCCAGTGATCTATACAATGGGGCTAATTCTATCTACCTACTAGTTTGTTGTAAAGATTAAATGAAGTAACACTTAAAGGGCACAAGGTATGGAGTAAGCACTCACTGAATGGTGGCTATTGTATTAGTAAAGGACCCTTAGTCTCACCCCATGAATAGACTCAAGAGATTCATTTATCCTCAGTGGACTGAGAGTCCGTGCCTGTTAGACTGTCAGCGTGAACCCACACCTTCTTCTGATTCCTGAGTTTGGATAGGTCTTACTGATCCTACAATACTCAGCTTAAGCATTTCTTTCTCTGGAACTTTCCTTGACCCCTTCTAGGCTGAGCCAAATGTCCCTCCTCTGGGCTTCATATTTTGCTTATATCTCACATTGTTTTGAAATGATCTATTTCTGTGTTTTTCTCTCCCACTAGATGGTAAACTCCAGGAAGGCAGGGACTGTATTTTTCTCTTAGTAGTCAAGCATCACTCATGGTATGTGGCATAGAAAGGTCCAATATGAACAGAACTGAATTCCGGGTCCAAGTTTGTCCCTTTCTACAAGTCAGGGCCAGGTGCCTGCTGAAAGAGGTAGGGTTGACAGAATCAACTGCATCTTTGACAGAACAGGATCCAAAGGGAAGCAAACTCTTGTTCCAGCATACCTTAGCTGAGCTGGCAGTACCTGTGGGGGCTTTGGGCAGATCTAAGCCATGAAAGGGAATAGAACAAAATGAGAGAAGAGAAAAAAAGAGGAGAAACAGGAAAAGGAAAAGTAGATTTTTAATGGTCTATTATAGATCTTTGCTGATTGAGCAAAAAAATTTTTGCTTGGTTGAGCATGAAAGTAGAAGAGAAAGAGGAGATTATTAGGGAGATGACAAACAGGTAATGCCTCACAGACTCACACCCACATCTGTGAAAAGACTTGGCTCTGTGCCATGTAGTAGATAAGCCTCATGAAGTTTCAACAGTGGGACGAGGAGAGTGTGGGGGTCAAGGGCTCTAGTTTTAGAGTCAGATTGTCTGGTTGGGATCCCAGTTCTACCAAATGGCCATTCACCTGGCTCTTTAAACCCTATTTTCTGCATTATACAATGTGGATAATAATAACATCTGTTTTATTGTTGTTATAAAGATTAAATGAGATGATCAGTGTAGAAGCAGTTGTCAGAGTGCTTGGTGCATAGTAAGTGATCAATAAATTATATCAATGATATAGATGTTGGTAATTTTTTCTGAACACCCCAGGCCTGACTCTGGAGCCTCAGAGAGTTGAGGGGAAAGTGGGATGAAGGGGAATCCTTGGATATAGGATAATATGGCCTAGAAAAGATCTTCTCCTTTCCCAGTTTATGTTCATTAAGATACTCAAAACATTTTACTATGGATCTAAGGGAATTAGCCATGTGGAGGGGGAAAATAAAAACAACAACAGGAAAGAATGACCCTGGAGTCAGGACATCTGAGTTCTGGTCTAAATCCCACCACTGCTCAGTTTTGTGACCTTGGGCAAGTTCCGTAAGCTCTCTGGGTCTCTGCTCACTCATCTGTCAAATAGAGGAATTGGTCTGTAAGCTCTTTTTTTTGGCTACAACAACCATTGATTCTAATATCTAGCCAAACTGAGTCGAAACATTTTTTTCCTTCTTGTCCACATTTACTTGTTACCCTACCCAGTTGTCTGGGGGCTATAAAGTGATTAATAGGCAAAGCAAACCTCATCAGACAGGCTCTTCATAAAAGGAATTGATGGCTGAATAAACACAAGTTATATCTAGCACTATAGGTTTAAGTGCTTAAGTTTAAGAACCCAAAGATTTCTGGGGCAGAGGTAGGGGAGGGGTGAGAGTGGGCATGAGAAATGCAGAGCTTCCTCAGGATGCAGAGCATAATCAGGCTTGGGTGTGCATGGGTCCCTCTCTAAAATACAAGCAGTGACTGAATAAGGCAAGCATTTCCATCTCAGGGAAGAGAGAACCAAGAGCAAACCACAATGATTGATTATACATAACCAAAGGGTTGTCTGATGCAAGAGGGTAGAGAGCTGTCTAATGGAGGAGGGCACAGCCTTCCATAGCACTCCAGGGGAGAATGATGACCAACAGGGCAGATTGCAGATTTCACTGTAAGTTAAGAAAACTCAACCATTTCATTAAAAGCAAGGGTTGAGAGACTTTTTATGTAGAGGAACGGATAGTAGATATTCTATGCCTTATGGGCCATACAGTCTTTGTCACAATTACTCAGCTCTCTAGAGTGCAAAACGACCAATAGACAGTACATAATAAGCATAGCTGTGTGACAATAAAACATTATTTACAAAAGCAAGTAGCAGGCCAGATTTGGCCCATGGGCCATAGTTTGCTGACCCTGGCATTAGAGGAACACCTGTAGGATTGGGTAGCTGTTGGAAGTAAGTAGTAAGTACCCCCCACCCCAACACCACTGGGAAGACAGGGTTCCAGTAGAGATTGAAAGACCCTCTTAATAGTGCCAGGGTGTATATCCCTGCCTTGCGGAGGGAATCTGGTTAGCTGGCCTGTGGGGTCCCTTTTAACACCAAATCCCACACTTAGAGGGTGGACATAGGGGGAGACCATAGGGTCCTAAGTGTCTGTGAGGGGGCAGAAGACCTTGGAAGGAGAAGCTGGGGCTCATAAGACAAACTCCACAATTAACATGGAGCTGCTGCAGTCTAGTTTGATACTTTCAACTTTGCTTCCTTTCTCTTTGGAGGAACGTCATCTGGGAAGGATTTTCTGTTCTTACAATTTTGGCAGATTTGAAGGGGATCTCATGGAGATGGTGATTGACTAATACCTGCTGGTATTAGTCATGGACATGCCTGCTCTGTTCCTGCCTTGTTTCATGCCTGCCTCTATCTGGTCCTGGGGCTTATTTCCATTTTTGTTTCATCTTCACTCTAGCCAGCTATTTCCAGCTGCTCCTGGCTTCTCCCACCTGCGTGAACTGCCTTTCTGCTACCCCTCCTGCCAAGGCTCTGACAGTGCCATCTGATTCCAAGAAGAGGTGGCACCAGGTAGTGAGAGAACATTGAATTGAGAATTAAGCAGACATGGGTTCTGGCCCTGTTCCCACCTCTCGTTATCTGGGTGTTCTTTGCATGTCTTTTATTTTTCTGTGCCCCTGTTTTCCCATCTGTAAAATGAAAGGGTTGATTAGATCACTGAGGGCTTTTTCCAGCATTCGCATTTTATGATGCTATGAGTCTTTGGCAGGGAGATGGGTGGGATGCACCTGATTTGTCCACAGGTGGATAACTGATTTCAATTGGCTCCAGAGCTAATGAAAAATCTGCTGCATGACTGTTTGGTTGAACAAGTTCAGCCTACACATCTATATTTCCTCAGGCTTGGTGATGATGACACCCCTGTGAGTGCCGTCGGCAAAAATGAAAATTAGGCAAAAGCAACGACAATATGGAGGGTACATTATTTGATTTTCATAGTAATCTCACATTCATTCATTACTCATCTTTTGGAGGAGAAAAACCTCTCAGGGTATCAGAGAAAGCCTTACTGCTCAATTTTGTAATGCTGCTTGGTGGTTCAGAGATTAGCTCAAAAAGGAAACACAAGCAGCCAAATGCCCATGAATCAAGGGAAGAGAATGTTCACTAATTAGGGGTGTTTATAATTTAAAATGAGGATACATAATAATAATGATGAGGATGGTGTTGGTGATGATGAGGATGGTGGTGGTGGTGATGATGATAATGCTAACAATAGCCAGCACATACAGAGCATATATATTATGTGCTAGGGCCTGTGCTAAGTCTATACACATACTATTTCATTTAATCCTCGGATCCACATTGTATTATCCAAGGTCATACTAAGATATAAACAATGATGTTGTAGAAACATCAGACCTGCTTAGGAGACAATATTAATGTCAGTAATAATAGTGTTTTACATTTACTCCCAGTTTATAAGCCATTGCTCCTCTGTGATACCTTTTCTGTTTTGACTTTGGAAACAACCCTAAGACATGGAAAGAGTGGACATGTCTCATGTTATAAACAAGGAAATTGAGACTGGCAAAGGTAAACTAATAGGCTAACAAATACCTAAGAAGGAACGATAAAGATCACTTCAAGGGGATTGCATTGGGGTTTTGAGAGAGACAATCTCATCCTTGAAATTTGTACAACAGAAAGAAAGCAAAGTGTTTACTCAGTCGCAAAAGCATTTGCTTAATTGCATGCCCTTTGGCTGTGTCAAAACCTGATTTGGAAATATTTAAGACTCTGAAAAGCTCCCAAAATTCTTTACAAAGAAAGAAGTTCCCCTTTCCTTCTATGACCCTGGGCTTACTGTTTTTCTGTCTGTTTTTCTGTCCTGGTGGGACTCTGGCCTTGCGGGCCCAAATCTCATTCCTTGGGTCAGTGGAGGGGGGTTTGTGGTATCATTGCAGCTACTGCTGCTCTCTGCCCTTCAGTGATGGCTGTTTTTTCTGCTGAGTTTTTCTTTGAAATATTGACCTTTGAAATTCTAGGCCTGCTTAATCTCCAGTCTGTGTTGCCTTGGCTGTGGCCAACCCTTAACCCAGGTGCTATGCAGTCTGCAGCTATGGCCAGTGGCATGGCGTCTGAAAATGGGGCCCTTCTCCTCCCCATGTTGCTTTTGTTCCCCCCAAGGTCAGCCAAAGGGCTCAGACAAGAATAAAAGATGATCTCAGTGTGCTTGCTTCCAGTTTCTACACTCAAGAACTTTATGAACTCATTCTTTTAATCTTTCTTCACATTTCTGCCTTGTCTCAGCTGGGTACCATATGCCCTTCTGAGTAACTTTATTCTTATTTCGTCTTCTAGGTCATTCATAAGGATGTTAATCATTTAGAAGGATGGGAGCTTTCCCTACCTGGAGAATGCTTTTTCCTGAACTCATCGAAAGTCTGTTTGATTTGCCCAAGAACTAAGAAAATAAAATCTAGACTAAGTGGGAAAATATTCTGTGTGAATAACATATTTATAAGCTCTGGGTGTTATATCAAAATCCCCACATTGCAGAGAGGCCTGCTAGCTGCTCCCACTGGCGGAATGCGTAGATGCCTATATAGTGTGTTTTAAAGTTTGCTAGAAAAAGTTTCCCACCTCTAAATATATTGCCTTGGATTCTGCCATTACAGATATGTAGCTTAGTGTTAAATATTGCCCTCTGTGTTCGTGTGATAGGGGTGAGAGCCTCTGTTAAAATCAGAATACTCCTAGGGTGGTTTTCAGCTAGAACTGTGTTTGGGATAACAGAATCCATACTGAGTTTTACCAGGTGTAGCAGATGCTTTCAGTACCCCACTCATGCCTGTCTTCAAGGGTCTTATTGCTACTGCAGTGTCCCCAGTTTTGTCCTCAGGCTTTTTCAGGGTGCAGGGACATGTGTGGCCTGCTTGCAGGGCAAGCTGGTGTGCTGGAGTATTAATGCGCTACAGAAGTAGCCTGGATGGGATTTAATGGCTGTGTACCCCAGCCCCTGTCCCCTCAGTTGGATAATTCTGGTACGTGTTCTATTTGGTCCCCAAGGCTTCTCCAGTTCCAGTTTCCCATTGTGGTAATTGGCTTGATGACACCGTTCTTGGCTTCCTTCCCTTCCCTGTGTCACTTCTCATCCTCCTACTGGTGTTTCCTGAGATTTCTTCCTAAATAAACTACAATTGAAATCTTGTCTCAGGCTGCTTCTGGGGAAAACCTAAACTGAGACACCAGGTAACAGCAAGTAGGCACAATCCACGAGGCATGAAGGACCAGGCTGCTTCTCCCAGCTCTAACATCTCAAGTCTGTGGTTTTCAATGTCATGGTGGCAAGAGAGCTGCTGTCCCTCTGGGCATTAGGTCCATGTTTCAGGCAGTAAAAAGGAGAAAACACCAAAAGCCAAGATGGAGACCAAAACCGTCTCCACCAGAGGCTTTGTCATTTTAAACAAGAAGGGATGCCTTCTCTAGAAAATTCTACCTACACCTCTTTTGTCAGAATTAAGTCACCCGCACCCCCACCCCAACTACCGTGGTTACTGGGGAACTGGACAGTTTTATCTGATCATATTGCCCTGCCTAACAAAACTGGGAGTCTCATTGTAAAATAAAAGGAGAACGGATATTGAGTAGGCAGTATATATCACAGAAGTTAATGCCTTATAATGTAATACTAACATCTGAGTGTGGCATAGGTTTATTAGATCCATGCTACTCGAAGTATGTGATGAGCAGCATTGGCATCACCTGGGAGCTTGTTAGAAATGCAGGATCTCAGGTCTACTGAATCAGAAGCTGCTTTTTAACAAGAACCCCCTACCAATAATTGTATGCACAATCAAGTTTGAGAAGCTTTGTCTTAAATCACTTTCCTTGGTGTCAAGACGAACAAGGGAATCCCATCTTGGTATCCTTTTCTTGGCCTTGCCCGGTGCCTTGTCAGTGGCCAATTTCTGCTGAATGACTGACAACTCATGCCAACCCAGGGTTGGGGGAGAAGCTTCCTCCCTGGTCCCTCACAATCAAAGTGATTGTGATCCTCTCTCCTTTGGATGACCCCCATACTCCTCAATATCCTTTGCCTCTCTCTTTTCTGTATCATAGTCAGGTTCGAACTTCTCTCATTGTTCTCTTGGATCCAAAAGTTTAGGATCTTACTTCATTCATCTTGGCATCCTTCGTACCCCATCCCCTCCTAACACCCAGCTGGGTGCTTTGCTAGGTTAAATTGAGCTGAATTGAGCATTCTTCTATACCTAGTTTCACCTTTGTTTTTATTGTTGCTTTGACTATTCATTTCCGTGTTCCTATTCTTAAAATAAAGCAACTCCCACAACTAACAAGGTAGTGTTTTCTTTCTGGATTTTCCTAGTATTGTTTTAAATGGCTGTGGTGTTTGAATAAACAGAAAAGTGTAGTGCAGAGATTTCAAACATTTTTTGGCAACAGGATTCTTTCTGCAAACATAGAAACTCAGTGTGTGCTCAGATTTGAGGCAAGCCGCTGTGCTTAAACGAAGTGGTGGGGGCGCCTGGACCCCCAGCCCTGGGCTTCCCCACAGTGCCCCTCCCAACCCCCATAGTCCTTAAATGTTTTTGAAAAGTCCTTAAATGTTTGGAAAAAGACTCCACGGCCCACCCATTCCCTCTGTCAGTGATGATAGCAGTTGGTGAGGATAAAAGAGAATTAGAGAAAAACAAAATCAACAAATTGCGAATAACTTATTGCTAGCAAGAAATACATATTGCATATTATTCACGTTGTAAAAGAAGAAGGTGAGCGTATACAAGTCTATATTTGCTAAAGCAATGCCCTGTGATCTTAAAACAACCCAGTGATTTTATTACACCTTCTTTGATAGAAGGTTCAAGTTATTCAAATGGCGCAAATTCACAGGCAGCACATTACAAATTAAATGTCCTTATAAAAGCAAATTAGCACAGGGATATAGATGATTAATATTAAACTTTAATTATTGGAAAAATTATAGGCCTGAAAGACTGTTAATGCAACTATATATCACTACACACGGTAGCGTTACCCAAATAATTGATATTCTCTAAATTGATAATAATGAAACTAAATGAACAGCAATTTATATATTTAAAAGATCAAAATCTCTGAAAAACCTCACCAGCTCACAATAGTTGTGGTAATCTTGTTGCTAGTAAGAAATCACATGGAGTATTATTTGCATTGTGAGTGCAACTCACATTAGCACTGGAGACCCAGTGACAAGAAAACCGACTTCCTCAAAATTGTTGGAGTACAACCACCCATAAGGCATTGCATGCACAGGAAGAAGCAGCTGAGAAATGTGGCCAAGCAGTGCAAGGCGTCCTCACTTTTTCATGGATACTAAATTAAACTTCTCTGCAAACTCTAATAATGAGCTATTTTTAGTTTATGCGCCAACATTTAATAACCTCGATAACTCAATTTAAGGTGTTACTAAGTAGCCCACAGTCCCATGTCAAGATGAAAGTCTAGAGAACAGCTCATCATTTCCTGGAAGAAAGGGAGATCTCTTGCATTTGCCAGGCTTTGAAAATCCCTGCTGTAAAGAAGGCGGAGAGACAGGCTGGGAAAATGCTTTGCGTCCCTCAAAGGAGCTTCCTTCATTATGTTGTGCTGCTGGAGATAGAAGCTAAACTCACCAGATGGGCTCCCTTGATGGGCCAGGCGTGCATTCGTGTCCCTGCAAACTCGCCTTGATGTAGTGTGACTTGCGGGGAAGTAACTGGCGACGGTGCTGGAGGTTCATTAGCGGAGTCCCTGAAGGCCCCAGGAGGCATGTCGGTGGGATGGCTTCTGAGTGAGGGTTCCTTAATGGGCTGAGCTGCTTTACTCTTTTGCTTAAAGACCAATTTAAAAGCAGTTCAGCAGTTCTGCCACTTCTCGCCACCCTTGACTCTAACCACAGGAGCTGCCTGTGGGTCTCCTCAGTGGCCTTGACTCTATGCATATGAGCAGCAGGCAGTTTGTAAATGTGATTGTTCGTCTCCAGGGATGCTTGTCCTTACCTGTGGCCATAGCTCAGGTGGGCTGTAGGGGAGACCTGCTCAGCATCATCAGACTGTAGGGAAAAGGAAGAAGTAGGAAGAGGGCACAGATGGGTGTGGAGCAACCAACCCTCTCCCACAAAAATGGAAGCCAGCAGATCACTGACTGGGGCAACAGGGGTGCAGCAGATGCCATCTTGCCTCCTGTTAGCCTTAATGTCTGAGGCAGTCTGAGTCAGGAACAAGTGTGGGGTTGTAAGACACTGTGGAATTAGAGCAGGCTTTCTCCGTGGATATGGGGGTACAGAGCCAGCCTTGGGGACATTCTCTCTATAGCCAGAAAGATCTCATTGTCATAGGCTCTCATGGCCCGTCCCAATAAAGAAGGTTCTCTACAGAAGGTTCCAAGTTACCTCATCTAGTTCTGAGTTTAATGGACATGTTTTATCTACTTCCTTCAGAATGTCCATTAGAATCCATCTAGGGATGATTTGAGTGTGTCTCCATCTTCCCATAAATGCATGGGAATCCTTGGAGACTCTGGGTCCAGATAGTTCAGAAATAGCGTTTATTCCCTTTAGGGAATAAGCACACTTAAATAGTTGTCGGGACAGCCTAATGATGTAACTTGGACCTGAAAGAGTTGAGGAAGAAGGGTTAGACCTTCTAGGCCTTGGGGGGGAATTTCATCAGTTTTTGTGACACAGTTGGAACTATAAGGCAGTGATTCTCCTCAAATGTTGGTGTGCATAAGAATTGGCAGGTCTTGGGTAGAGCCCAGGATTCTAAAGTTTTAAGCAAGAATCCTGGGTTATTCTTATGTTTCTTGGGAAACACTGCTATGAAGCGTGGTTTTACAGCCTGCACAGGGGCGACATTAGCTGGTTTGGGGTCAGGATAGAGAATGTGTCTGAAACGACTCTGGGGCCAGGGCTTAGCTATGCTTTGTGAATCAGAGACAAGCAAGGACTTAGGAGACTCAGGAGGGAGAGAGCTCAGATAGATCAATAATGTATGAATAGGTTTGGGTCTGAAGATTTTGCAGGCACAGTTTCCATTCCTTAAATGTTCCTTCAAAACTAGACAGGCCCCAATAGTAACTTCTCACTCATCCCAAACCGAAATTTGTATAGTGCCTCTTTTTTGGTAATCCTCTTTAGAGGATAATGTTTAAAAATACCCTATCTTGGTCCTCAGGCCAGGATTTACCACCTGACTTGAGACAACACACTCATTCCTCCAATTTGAGATGTACACACACACTGTCTGGCAGGTGCAGGATGGCAGCCACAATGATTGATGGAGGGATCTGAAATTTTGGTGGAAGCATGGAGTTTGGAAATATAAGAGTGTGATTCAATAACAAATATATATTTCTCAAGGAAAATCTCAGCATCAGGCATAACAGTAAGATAGTAGAATCGTTCCCATAAAGTCAAGAACAACAGGAAGCTCTACACTACCCTCACTATGATTTGATTTTGTTTTTGGAGGAGCTAGCGAATAAAACAGGATGAGAGAAGCAAAGGTGGTATAAAAGTTGGAGACAAAGAGCAACATTATCATTGTTTGCGAGTGATACAGTTGTATACTTGGAAAATCCAAGAGGATCAACTGAAAAGCTGTTACAAGCAACAAGTGTATCTGGTAAAAAGGCTGAATACAAAATGAATATAGAGAAATCAATAGCATCCCAATATATAATGCCAATAACTAGTTAGATACTATATTTTTAAAAAATCCCATTTACAATAGCAAAAGAAATAATAGGAATAAACATTACAAGGAATATGCAGGAACTATTTGAAGAAATTGTTAAATAGTATTAAGAACATGGTTAAAAAGACCTCCTATATTCTTGAATAGAAAGATTCAATACTATAAAGATGTAGATCTCCCTGTGTTAATCTGTAAATTTCAAGTGATTTCAGTAAATAAAATAACAGGATTTTTAAACTAGTGGAAGCAGTTCTAAAATTCATATGGCAAAATAAAGAGCAAGAATAGATAGGTAAATTCTGTAAATGAAGAATAATTGGGAGGAGGGAAGAGCTTTCTACCTATTAACCCTTAGGAGGGGTAGACAGATGGATCCATGAACAGAATGGGGGAACCAGAAAGAGATCCATATACAGGCAAATAATTATTTTATAATAAAGGTGGCATTTCTTATCAGTGGGGAAAAGGTTTTTTATGAAATAAATAGTGTTGGGACAATGAGTCCCATGTAGGGAGAAAATAAAAATTAAAGTTTAATTCTAATCTATTCTTTACCAAAAATATCCAAATGCTTTAAAAACATTAAAATATAAAAACTCATGAAAATACTAGAAGAAAGTATAGGATAAAATTTGAAATATCATGTGTGTGTTTGCAGGACGAGGGAGGAACGTATAACTAGAAGCTAAGAAGAGATTATTAATTTAATAGTTGCAAAATTTATTTTGCATGATAAGATAAAATAATCAAAAGGCAAAAGACAGAAATGTGCTAAGTTTTTTAATATATAAAGAAATCCTACTAATCAATAAGAAAGAACCAACAAATCAAAAGACAAAGGGGCGGCCGGTCCGGTGGCTTAGTGGTTGAGTGCGCGTGCTTCGCTATTGGTGGCCCCGGTTCGGATCCCGGGCGCGCACCGACGCAACGCTTCTCTGGCCATGCTGAGGCCGTGTCCCACATACAGCAACAAGAAGGATGTGCAACTATGACATACAACTAACTACTGGGGCTTTGGGGAAAAAAAAGGAGGAGGATTGGCAATAGATGTTAGCTCAGAGCCAGTCTTCCTCAGCAAAAAAAGGAGGATTAGCATGGATGTTAGCTCAGGGCTGATCTTCCTTACAAAAAAAAAGACAAAACAAAGGGGCAAAGTACATAAGCAGAGACTTTGCAGAGATGAAGATACGAAAGACTTTTCGAGTAGGAAAATATGCTTGATCTACTCATAATAGGAGAAATGGAATTTAAAAGTACAATGGGATAACATTTTTTTTTGTGTGTGGGGAAGACTGGGTCTGAGCTAACATCCATTGCCAATCCTACTCTTTTTGTTGAGGAAGATTAGCCCTGAGCTAACATATGTGCCCAGCTTCCTCCATTTTGTATGTGGGTTGCCACCACAGCATGGCTTGATGAGTAATGCGTAGGTCCACGCCCAGGATCCAAATGTGCAAACACCAGGCCACCAAAGCAGAGCGGCTGAACTTAACCACTATGCCACCGGGCTGGCCCAGGATACCATATTTTTAATCATCAGATTTTAGTGATTGAAAATTTGATAACACTGTGATGGTGAAGCTGTGAGGAAACAATCACTCTCAACTATCTTAGGTATAAAAACTGAGATATTCTCTGTGGAAGGTAATTTGGCAGTACCTATTTTCAATGTGCATACCCTTTGAGCCAGCAATTCCATCGCTAATGAATTTATTATAGAGATATACCTGCATTTGTACAAAATGAAGAGCACAGAAGGTTATTCTGTGCACTATTTATTTTATGTAATAGTAATAATGAAAGAAAAGATTTGAAAAAAACCTAAATCCCGTCAATAGGAACTGGTTGAATATATATGGAACAACCATAAAACGGAATGAAATACAGTCACTTAAAAACACCAAAGCTGTTTTATAGGTGCCGAGATGAAATAATCTCAAAGATATATTGTCATATTAAAAAAAACCTATAGAGTAATGTGTATAGCATGCTAACAATTGCGTGTGTGTGTGTGTGTGTGTGTTTTAAGGTCTGTACCGACGGATCTCAAACATTTTGATTTCAGGAGGCCTTTACACTCTTAAAAACTACTGAGGATCCCAATCTAGGATTGTCTTAGAAAATTCTAGAAAACTCAAGAATACACAAGTACACATTCCATTAGCTGTCAAAGTGATGATGTCATCACGTGTCACGTAGCCTTTGGAAAACTCCACCATACACTTGTGAGGGAATAAAAGTGAAACAGGTGAATAATGCCTTGGTATTATTATGAGAATAGTTTTGACCTTATGGATTTCCTGAAAGGGTCTTGAGGACCCCGAGGGGTCCATGGACCACACTTTGAGAACCACTGATCTACACATATGTAATTGTATACACATAGAAAAGTTTTGCATGAATACCCCAGCATGGGTAAAAATTGTTGCCTCTGGAGAAAGGCACTGGGAGGACCAGGGAAAGATGCACTTTCACTGCATAACCTTTTGTAACTTTTCAATTCTCTGCATGTGTTAGTAGTTACATTTTTTACAAAGAAACTTAAGGATCTAAAGAAATGAACTGAAATGCAAACAGAGATTTATGAGCTATAGAATTAATCAGAGTCATGGACTAAGATTGATGCACATGAATATTTGTCACAGCGTTATTTATAACAGCAAAGACTTGGAAACAACCCACATGTCCAAAAATAGAGACTGGTTAAACAAATTATGGTACATCTATATATTGTAATTCTATGCAGTCATTAAAAATCATAAATCCCTAGAATGTTCTGCTATATGGGAAAATGCTCACAATATAATGTTAAGTTTAAAAATATAGTGCAGGATATAATATTGCATGGACCAAATTATACTAACTTAGAACCATACTAGAAGGAAATATACCAAAATTTTCAGTTACTATTTTTGGATGATGAGACTATGGGTTATTTAAACTTCCTTTTTAATGTATTTTTGAAATTTCCAAATTTCCTGTAATTAATATATATCGCTTTTATAATCAGAAAGAAAATGCTATAAAAGAAAGAAAAAAAATGGAAAGGATTCGGGGCTGGCCTGGTGGCTTAGCGGTTAAGTTCCCATGCTCCGCTTTGGCGGCCTGGGGTTCACAAGTTCGGATCCCAGGCGCAGACCGACGCACCGCTTGTCAAGTCATGCTGTGGCTGCGTCCCATATAGAGTAGAGGAAGATAGACACAGATGTTAGCCCAGGGCCAATCTTCCTCAACAAACAAAAAAAAAAAAAGAAGAAGAAGAAGAAGGAAAGGATTCATTCCCAGGGCTATGAGGGGTTGTGCAGCTTGTTGCAGGTGCTGATGGAACAATGAAGTGGTTTTGAGGGATATCCTTCCCCTGGCTGCTGAGGCTGAGGGGCTGTGGCCTGTAGTGATGAACCCTATTTTGGGGATGTTTGGGCACTGGTGGCACTAGCTGTGGTGGATTGGCCTGCAATGGCATGGCTTGGCTGGGGAAGCAGGTAAAAGGGGAGATAGAGGAAACTGGTGAATTGGAAGGGGTGATGTATTTATTGTCTAGTACAACAAATTAATCCAAAACTTAGCAACCTAAAATAACAATAAACATTATCATCTCATAGGTTATATGAGTCAAGAATTTGACTTAGCTAAGTGGTTCCGGCTCAGGGTCTCTTGTGAGGTTACAGTCAAGGTATCAGCTGAGGCTGCAGGCATCTGAAGGCTTTACCTGGCTAGAGGGTCCACTTCCAAGTCGACTTATTCCCATGCCTGGTAAGTTAGGGCTGGCTACTGGCCGGAGTCCTTTGTTCCTTGCCACATAGACCTCTCTATAGGGTTTATTGAATATCCTTATAAGGCAGCTGGCTTCCCCCAGAGCAAGTGATCCAAGAAAGCCACAGTGTCTTTTACAACCAAACTCATAAGTCATTCACTGTCATTTCCATATATCCTATCAGTGACACTGGTCAGCCCTACTCAGAGTGGAAGGGAAATGCACAAGGGTGCAAATATAAGGAGATAGGGCTATCTTTGATGGTGGACACTTGCTGTTCAAAGTAACAGGGAAGGCTCCAGAGCTCAGCTAGTGTCCCATGGCCAGGCATTGTGGACTGGTGGGAGGTTTGAGGGTCTGTTTTGCAGAGTGGGGACTGACTAGCTGGGCCGTACTGAGGCTGCTAAGCCACCAGGAGCCATCAGGCAAGGTTTGGGACTTGGAAATTGGAAGGAGGTCTAGAAGAGGCTCTTCCCTCCTGAAACTAGGTGGCTCTCCCTTTGTATAGAACTGCTATCATGTGCTGGAGGCCCAAATATGGGTCACTGGTATTATAACCTTGCATGCTGAATGCTTTGGATCAGCATGATGTAAACTTTTTGCCATAAAGCCTTGAAATATCTGCAAAATGTGAACATTGTAGAATCCAAATTGCCTCTTATGTGGAAGCCTGCCATACACAGAAGTCATACCAGACCACATGTCCAGATTTGTGGCTTTGAAAATATGGTCCTTGTGAACCTAGGTTTCCCCAGTGCTGTCCAAATCCACCTGGGTAATCAGTTCACCATCAGCACAGAAGTGAAAGCAGAGGACTCTGGGGCTTAGTCTTAATGGGATAAACCAAGCCAGTCCTGGATAGCAGGGTGAACAGCGCTGGGGGTCAGATATTCCTGGGCTTAGAGAATAGTATCTAGGTAGGACCTATGCAGAAAATCAGTACCAGGAAGGACCAGCGAGAGGGAAAGGGCAAGTGTTCTGGCTTGTCTTAGTTTGATTTGCCAGGAGCAAAATCCTTCCCAAATTTGCTCAAAAAAGTGAGATGATCATTATAAGGTTATAGATCTGATGGGAGCCATCAGTCCTCAGGAAAGGGGGCATTCTAGTGCCTCACTATTAACATGACTCAAACGTCAGTTCCACAGTCTCTGCTTCCTAGTTCAAATTTTGGAGAGGGAAGCTGACTGGCTCAAGGTATCCTGGGGATTGGCCTCTCTAGAGTCAAGTGTTCACCTCTGGTCTAATCAGCCAAGGCCATGGCCTGTGTCCCGTGGTAATTAGTGATGCTCCCTCTTGGCTATGGGCCCAAACAGAAGAAGAGGGAAAGGGAGGAGAAATGGGCCTCTCGAGGTCACATCACTGGGAGAGAGGACTGGGAATTAGTATACACACTGCTGGGCTGGCAAGGGATTGGCATCAGGGAAGCCAGTCAGTGGAGAGAGGACTTCAGAGAAAGGGTATTGCCTGGAGGGAGGGTCCTATAAGAACAAGGCTAAGTCCAGCCCTTTCAGAAACTGGGGATATGGTATGGCTTGGTCACAGGGGCAAGAAAGGGGTTCAGTCAGCTCTGGGTCTGGATAAGAAAGGAAGGCAGGGACAGAGGACCAGACAGGACAATGCAAATGTGAAATGATGGATCAGATAGGACTGGCCAGTGGGAACTGTCCGTTATTTTGATCATTAAGACAACCAGAGCAAGTCAATTAGATGTAATCCATTGCTCAGAAATTGACTTGCCTATGGTTGATCTGATCCATCATGTACACGTGATTAGGCTCTAAGATACCAAAGCCTTCTCCTTGATGCCACTAAAAGTCACAGGCGAGGGCACTAACCTCTCTTGGCTGAAAGTCAGAAAGAACTAAATGGAATGGATACTGTGCATTAAAAGGCTTTTCAAGAAGACTATATTGATAACCAAATTACTCCAAAAGTTATTTTTTCATATTCCTCAGTCAAAAATGATATTTAAAAAGATGATAAAATATTAGGATAGCAGCAGGTGATAAGACCAACAAGTGTTGGTTACGATAATAGCTTACATCCTTCTTCCCTAATGTACCGGGCTTCGCTAAACACCGGGATTGCTGTGAAATACACAGTGGTGAACTGTTTGCTTTGATCTCTCTCTTGTTGTTTCTCTCTCTTCAGTAAATGTGACATTGTTTATAGTTTCCAAGAGAGAACTGTCACTCTTTAGTGTTTGAGAAGGGCTTTTTCTGTGTCTGTGTGGCCTCTCATAGCGTGCCTTGGGAGGGATGAGAGCTGTCTGAGCTCTTGTGTTGTTTCCCCTATGATGTATGCACAGACTGAGAGGCTGTGCTATCTGTTGGTGACTGGGATCCCAGGGGAATAAGGTCATTTTCCTCCGGGTATCTCTAGTCTGCTAGACCCCTCCTGGTCTAAGTTATCTAATGCAACACTTGCAGGTTTTCTCCTTCCTTGGGAGTCAATGAAGTTGTTTGCTAGACATTTCTAACTCTCTACCTTGTGGGCCCTTCATGATAGGGTAGGACCACATGGATATTTCCAGCAAGAGCTGTGAGTGGAAATGACAAGTGCCCTTTCCAGGCTGGAGTATTTAGTTCTTGGTGCAAGACCCTCCAAGTTTACTATAGTGGCGGCTCCATCAGCCTGGATCCCTAAATGATTATGATGATCAGAGCCCTCTGCTCACCCGAAGTGGATATGGACTATGAGAAGAATATATTTTATTGTTTTTGAGTTATTGAGATTTGAGGGTGGTTTTTTATTATTACAACGTAACCTGGCTATCCTGACTGATAAATTTTCTTTGTAGGAATCAAATTCTATTATTATATAAAACCATTAAAAGTCATTTGTATAAAGAAAAAAAATCACCCACAATTCTGCCACCCCAGTAAGTCTATTTTTCAATGTTTTCCTCTGGTTATGTTTTTTTTTTTTTTTGTATTTGTAATTTTTGCTTAACTGTAAGATAGGCATGAATTCAATTTTGTATTCTGGGTTTTTTTCATTTAATTTTATCAAGGCCTCATGATGGTAAGAACCTTGACTGTTTTGTTCACCACAGTATCTCCCCTCCACACCTTATGGAAAGCCAAGCATACAGTAGGTGCCTAATAAATAATGGTTGAATTAATAACTTTGCTTTCTTCTTAGCATGATGATTATTAGAAGACTGCAGACTATAGATTCAGAGCTCAGGTTTGTCTAGTGGCAGAGACATTTTCTCAAAGGAGTTTTTGTTTTGTTTTATTTTTCCTCTGGCCAGTGATAGGTCCAAGTTCTTTTCCTGGTTCCCCTGAAAGTTCATAGTCTCCTTCTAGTTCCTGTCCCCAGTCTTGGACGAGAGCTTTTAGTCACTTGGAGAATCTCACACAGAATTTCAGAGTGGACATGTGTCTTAAAGACTATATCTGGTCCTTCTAATTTGATACATGAGCCCAGAGGAGCCAAGGGTTTTCCCAAAGTCATAGAGCCTCTGAGAGGCAAGGCTGTGATTGAAATCCACTTTCCTGAACCCAAATCCCCAGTTCATTGGAATGTTTCTTGTGGGTCCCAATTCCTGCTCTTGGCCCTGGGTAAGCTACGCTGGTTGTGGGTTTCCAATGTCTTAGCAGTAAGCATCTTCTCATGCCTTACTTCAGCTTCACTTACTGATTGTTCTCTTGTCTTTTTTCTCTTCCTTCTCCTTCCTCTTTCTCCTGCTCGTCTTCCTCTTTTCCTTCTTTCTCTCCCTTTTCTCCTCCCCCTCCTCCTTTTTCTTGACCAACTGAATGCCTGACTTAATTAATCATCTAGGTCTCAGTCAGATTTTGCAGTTCTGAGATGTGTTTTGCCTTAAGTCATACTGCTTGGATTTGAAATGCCGTTTATATTACTGCTTCCCCTATAGAGAATTCAGACCCCTCCTTAACTGAGTGGTCCACTTCTCCCTTTCCAGAAGTGGGGGATTTCCTGAGGTGGGTCTTGCTGCTCTCAGCATCCACCTTGACCCTTTCCTCTCTTGGTACCTGGTCTTCTCATTTTCCTCCCTCCTCAACTTAACTGCCCAAGTCATTGCCAAGGTGACCCAGAGCAGCTCACCTTATTAGCTGTGTCCTCGGGGCTCCCAGTATCTCCTGTCTGTTCTCCCCGCCACTCCCACCCTCTGTGTGTCTCTTTTTGAGTCAGGCTTTCAATTTCTTCCTCTGTTCACCGCTGCCCATCTCAGCCTATTCCACCCACTCCGTTTTTTGTCTTATGAGGTTGCCCAGGATTTGAGAGCATGGACTTCTTAGTCAGATATCCAGGTTCAAATCGTGTAACAGATCTTGTCACCTGTGTGGTCTTGTTGTTGGGAAGTTGCCCTCTCTGGGCCATTCCATTTGTAATCTGTAAAATAGAGATATTATTACTTCCCCTCAGAGTGTTAATGTGAATATTAAATGAGATAATGCATGAGAATTATTTTGAAATATGCTGGTCCATAATAAGTGCACAAGACGTGTTAGCTATCACTTATGCTCACACTTTTTATCTTTCTATCTCTGTTTGCCCCACTTGCTCTTTCCCATCTTCTGCACATTCTCATCTATACTTTCTTATCTCCCATCCTCTAGATGGCAACGATATAGGATAGAGGTGTCAAAATTATAGCTGTAGGCATAAGGAAAAAGCCTAATTCATTCCAGTGGGACATGTAAATTTTGGAGGAAAAGAATCATTGGTTCGAATTCCAATTTTGTTATTTACTTGCTGTTTGACCATGGGCAAATTATTTTGCCTTTCTGAGCCTTAACTGTTTTGTCTCTTTAATGGAAATAATAATATATATCTTCCTCCAAAAGGCCACTGTGTGATGTGATACACAAACATGTACACACACACAGGCACACACTCCTACAGATACATAAGTATAGTAACCAATAGAGTCTATCAATATTTGTTCCTGCCTCCTTTTTTAAATTAACAAAAAGGGAACAACATTTTTGAGATTAGGTGTGATTTAATCTACAGGGAGAAGCACTTGTCCTTCCTTGGGGGAAATTTGAGAGAATTTATAAAAGTATGAGAATTAATTGAGACCCATGTGTCCACTAGGTGCAAAGGTAAATGGTCATGGATGTTATCTGGGAGAATGTTAAACCCTGGCAGCTCATCTGAAGTTTCAAGTCTCTGCAGCCCCCTAGTGGCCATTGATTATAGCAGAAAATTTATAGTTATTGATAAATTACTAGAGTCAATTTGACTTTGGATAAGAATTATATACAGAAGTAAGAGATGGAGTGGGGAGTGCAACAGCCTGCATTTTAGTACTTTTAGTATTTCAAATAGAAGATTATTCTTCCACCAGTGTGCATGCCAGCGAAATGAAAATGCAAACATATATGCTCACATACTAGGGAAGTGTTCATCTCCACACCCTTTCTTTCCTCTTCTCTTTCTCATTCTCCCTCCCTCCCGCCTTCCTCCACCAAGGTAGGAGCATCATTTCTTCTACTTGGGTCAGATCATTCTTTGTCCTTGAACTTGTGAAGTCAGTGTATCCAGTTTAAGTTTCAAGGAGAGGCCAGTTGCTTGTCAAATTCAGTGAGTTGTCAAACATAGAGGCAGAAGCAAGTCATTCTGAGAATCAATATTCTTTTGTTATTAGGTCTTCCAACTGCCAAAGGCAATAGCACAATGCTCAGAGGAGCCAAGCCTGGGAAAGCAGAGGTCTGCTTGGCCACCACCTCCTGTGGGGCGGTGGGCAAGTTACTGCAGCCCTTTGCGGCTCACTGAGGGAGCTTCAACTCCGCTCTGTGCTCCGACTCTGTGACGAAGCTCTTCTGCTACCTGCCAGGCTTTGAGCTCCTCAAGGGGGGACCTTGCCTTATTTTTAGCTCTGTCAGTTTTCACAAGGCCTGACAATCAACTTTTGAGAAGAAGGAAGGGAAGGATTTGTGTGAACCAGAGATTGTAGTTTTGTCTCAGGTTCTAGTGAACCACTTGTTATAAACACAGCCATTGTCTGAGTTCTGTGTTGGCAGCTCATGAGAGATGAAGGGAAAGAGAGACCAGAGTTACAGTCCTTACTTCACAGGTGAGTTAAAAAAGGCCTGCAGTTCTGACCTCTTACTCCCAAGGCTATGAGCAAGAGTGTCTGATCATTATCCCTTCTAGGTAAGTCACCACGAGATCTTCTTGGCCTCTCGCTAGTGGAGAGATATAGCAGAGCAGTGGTGAGAGCACATGAGTAAGGGCTTGGGAGGCACATATGACTATGTGACCCAAGGAAAATCAATTAAGATCTCTGTGACTCATATTTCTCATCTCTAAAACTGGAATTTCAAATACTTACATTGCAGAGACTAAAGGATACATGTTCAAGCACCATTCTGAGAAAACGCAGGGTGACTGAAAGGTCTGAAATATATTAGTTGTAGCTGAAGAACTCTGCCAGATCGCGGCCGCTCCACACTCTCACCCTGCCAACTTTTCTTGCGTAGATGGTGGGACCACCAGGTTCCCAGGAATGCTTTCAAATAGTGGAAGGGTTAGAGAAGATTCTGTCTCAGGGCCCTAATCCAAGCTGTTCTGGGATTTGGCAATGTCGTGCTGCCCCTCCTCCCTTCCCCTCGCCACCAGTTTTATTCCATAACCCGCTTTTCCAAAGTGGGACCCATTTAATCTCCTAAATGCATAATTAGAAAGAGTGGTTGATTACAAAGGCCCCTTGCAGGCCTCCCATTTATCCAAAACAGGCTCCTGTTCACACAGCGGAGAAATAGGGCAGGGAATCTGGAGGAGGGGAAGGAAGGAGAGAGGGGAGAGGGATGCAGGGCGGGGCGGGCTGTGTGCTTTTCTCAATGAATGCCAAGGCCTCTGCAGATTTGCATAGGAGCCGACCTCGGCGCGCCATTGGTTGGCGGGTGCGAGCGGGGCGGGGCGGGCCTGCGTGAGCCAGGCAGCGGCGCGGAGTTGGCGTTCGAGCCCCGCCCCCGCTGCGGCCGCGGCCCCGCCCCCTCCCAGCGCGCGCTCGCGGCTCCGCCAGCTGCAAGTGGCGGGCACCCAGGCAGATGCGATCGAGCGGCTCTGGGGGCGGCAACGGCGGTAGCAGCTGGCACCTCCCGCCGCCGCTGTCCGGAGGGTCGCGGGGCACCGGGCCGCCTTCTGGCCGCCCTCTGGCCAGCTACCCGAAGTCGCAGAGGCTGCCGATGGATGAGGAGGGGGCCGCGAGATTTCGGCTTCTCTTTCCGCTTTCGTTCCGCTTCTGCCTCCGGGGCCGCTTTGGTGTCGGAGAACTCTAAGGAGACGAGACGCGGGAGGAGAGCAAGGACGCTGCAAACTTGCGAGGCAGCGGCCTGAGCATCTGCTTCACAGCGCGGGGGTTCAATTCTGGCCCAGAAGTTCAGCGAGCAGTGCAGTCCGAAGACTCCCCGCTGCGGAAGGTCGCAGGAGGGTGCGCCAGAAAGCAGCCCGTACCCTCGGTTCCTCCCCAGACGAGAGAGAGGAGCTCAGAGGAACGGAAAGGAGCGCAGGAGGCGTCCAGGACAGCAGACACCAGCTCGGAGCCGCCGTTCCCAGCTGGAAAGTTGCTGAGGCTTGGAGGCTGCTCGAGAGCGGACAGACCGCAGCTCAGGCCGCGGGGGGCGGGACAGGACGCTACCCAATTGCCACCTCCCTTCGACCATAGTAGTTGCTCTCTTTCCAGAGCGCAGCGAGCCACAGACGGGGGCGCGGCTCTCGGCGCGGCGCGCGAAAGGCACAGGGTCCCAGCTGCGAAGCCCTTCGCGCTTCAGGGTCTCTTGACACGCCCCTGAGCTTCCAGACCCGCTTTATTGAGACTCCTGCTCGCCTCCTTGCAATTGGTGGAAAGCAAGAGAATCCAGTGCACGCACAATCCCCCAGAGATCAGGTGGAAGGAGCCATTCAGGACCAAGGACTGTTAGGAGCCCCTTCCCATTTCGGGGGAAGCGAAGGCGAGGCTGGATCCCGGAGAGTCAGGAGACTAGTATAAGCAACCCTCCTCTGGCGGGATGGGAGCTATAGGACTCCTATGGCTGCTGCTACCGCTGCTTCCAGCGGCAGCTTCGGGCTCCGGGACCGGGACGGGGACCGGAATCGGCCAGCTCGTGGGCTCACCAGCCGTGGGGCCGGCGCTGCAGCCCCGGGAGCCGCTCAGCTACTCGCGCCTGCAGAGGAAGAGCCTGGCCGTGGACTTCGTGGTGCCCTCGCTCTTCCGCGTCTATGCCCGGGACCTGCTGCTGCCGCCGCCGTCCTCCTCGGAGCCGAGGGCCGGCCGGCTGGAGGCGCGCGGCTCGCTGGCTCTCGACTGCGCCCCACTGCTTAGGCTGCTGGGGCCACGGCCGGGGGTCTCCGGCTCGCCTGCCCCGGCCCCGGCACGGACGCTGTCCAGGGTGCTGAAGGGCGGCTCCGTTCGCAAGCTCCGGCGCGCTAAGCAGCTGGTGCTGGAGCTGGGAGAGGCGGCGATCCTTGAGGGCTGCGCCGGGCCCCCAGAGGAGGCTGCTGCGGGGCTGCTCCAATTCAACCTCAGCGAGCTGTTCAGCTGGTGGATTCGCCACGGCGAAGGGCGGCTGAGGATCCGCCTGATGCCTGAGAAGAAGGCGTCGGAAGTGGGCAGAGAGGGAAGGCTGTCCGCGGCGATCCGTGCTTCCCAGCCCCGCCTTCTCTTCCAGATCTTTGGGACCGGTGAGCAGCTCTCGCATGAGCGTGTCGGGATTTGATTTTTAGTCACATCAATTTGCAATCACTATCAACTAACCCCCGTTTCCAAAACCTCAGCCTCTGGTTCTTAGCCCTCTTTCCCTCTTTCGCAAACCTTCTCCCCCAGTTAGATCATATTTTCTCCCCGAACGCAGTCAGTCCCCAGGGTCTTCCTTCCTCTCCAGCAACCAAGTTGGGAGAAAAGTTTCCTGGCAGAATTGCAGAATGCCTCCTTCTACCGACTTATACAAGGTCCCAGCCAAAACTGGGTTTCCTTGTTCCAGGGCCCCTGGGACAGTTGAAATGCCCCTATTACTTCGATGTTCCAAGCTTAGTTCTAGATCTCAAAACTATTGCCCTTCTTCCCTCCTCCTATTCCTCTTTTCTGTCAGCACAGATTTGGGGAATTTGGTACACTTTCTCAGGGAATATAGAATTCCTCTTCATATTTTGAATCCTACTCAGCTGTCCCCTCCAAATGCTGGCTTACCTAGGGATTGCCTCTGCTTCATTAATTCATTCTGCCCACCCCTCCACCCCAGTCTGCTATCCATTCTCAGACTCTTGTTCTTCCTCTCAGATGTCGTTGAGAGAACCCCAGAGGAACTAAGGGGCAGGGGACTGGAGGGAGATGTGGAGAGAGGGGGCTAAGTTGCCAAGATTGTCTTGCTTTCGGGGAGTTACTGTGAAGCCAGGGAGAGACAATAGTTGATTTCCCTGCCTTTCTTCCCCTGCCCCCTCCCTTCCCTCCAATTCTTAGCTTGAATGTCTGCAGCAGCAGCTCTGGATGACAGTCTCTGGCAGGCCTGTTTCACTGCAGATCTCTCTGCTGGAGACTCCTGAAATGAGGTTTCTGTTTCATCTCCTTCTCATTTTCTTCTCATATTCACTGAGTTGGGGGTGTGTGTACAGGCACTTACTTCTAACTCTTCCCATAGTATCCTTTGACTGGAAATCCAGGTGGTTTTCAATGGATATTTCTCTTGTAAGACCACTGGGGAAAGACTTGTGAATGAAATATACAATGTAAATGAAGGAGACAGCACAGAAAAGAAATCATGCCTTTTAAAAGCCTACACTAATTCCATTGAGCAAACCCAGTTTCTTTTCTATCATTCTCATCGCCAGAAATAAATGAAATTCTTATGCTCCACTGGTTACTAATGTCTAGTATTAATTGGATGGAAAGCATTGAAAAAGGCCCATTGTAGAGCTACAAGTATCTCCCATGCTTGTCCCAACACACACACACATTCCCACATACACCCAATACTCTCATGCAGGAGAGATATTCAGAAGCTGAGGTTCCTCAGCCATTGCACAGAACACATACTGGTATGTGGTCCCCAAGGAAAACAGAGTATGGATGCATATTTCAGCATTGGCATTAGTGGCATTGGCCTCTAAAATGACCCCTTTGTGTTCAATGTTTGAATTTATATTAGTCCATAGTAAGAGGCAGGGTCTGATGAGTTTAATAGTGCCTTCTGTGAGCTGAGATAGGAGACCAATACTGTTGTCTCACCACAGATACTTTTGTAAAGAACAGCAGTGCTTTAAAGTCATTGTGGCTTCTGTGGTTTATACATGCAACATTCTCTTTTAGTGCCTAATGTTTTTGTAATGGATATAAAAATGACTTCTCTAAAAATGCAGATTTTCTTTCACTTTCATGTCTATGAGCATCTCTGGAGCTTTCCCATCATCTCTTGTTAAATGACCATAGGTCCCAGTAGTCTATATCAGCTATTGTCAGATGTTGGTGACAGGAAAAAGGGGTCTTTTCTGCAGCCCTGAACTTGCCTACTGTATACAAGCAGGTAGCGTGAAGTTATCAGTGGATGTCTCTAAAGAGTCCCACGCTTAGTGCATTTGAAGAATATATTCCAGTCAAGCCTTAGATAAGGAGTTGAAGCTGCTGAGTGGGAGAGTTTCATGTAGAAAGGAGTGTGCTCCAAGAGCTGCTCTCCCACTGGCAGTAGGGAAGCACTATGAGCATCCCAAGTCCTCCCTCAGCAGCTCAGTCCACTTGGCAGCTGGACGAAGCCCTTATGCATCATTTGACACATCTAGCAATGCTGGTTTCAGAAAGAGCCAGGATTCTGCCATTAAAAGGCTAGAAATTTTGGCTAAGCATTTTTCAGTAGGATTGGGATCAAATGATTATTGATGGGATCAAATAAGACACTAAGTGTAACTGGATGAGCTCCCCGTGACCTCGAGAGATACAAGCAGTTTGTTGAAAAGCACTTCGGGCCTTGTGGTGATCACACTTGGAACAGGCTGGACTCTCCTGCTCTGAGACATATGCTGTCTTCAGTTAGGCAGCTGGCCATGCAGGACTAGCATCTCACCTTACCACTGCCTCCCTAGCCTCATTCGGATACAGCCTCCACTGCAGACCTCCCCATGGAGGGGGTACACACACCCCGCTATATCATGTTTCATGTTTGGGGCAACATATATCATTGTGGTTCCATTCATTTTCTTGTATGAAAATTCAAGCTTAGGTTCTCTCACTTGGATTGATTTTGCTATTTATCATGTTTGAGGAAATGGGTTTTTTCTTTTTATATAGGCTCTGATTTATAGAAAAGGCATTTAACTCTTCTGTAACATAGGATCTTCAATTATACAAAGGGAAAATAGGCACAACTCAGCTTATTTCTCCCTGCTTCTGCCCAAGTGATTGGTGGTCTTGTCTAGAGGAACACAGGCATGCTGATGGGGCTATATGTGGGGAGGGAAGAGAGGAGGATGGGTGTTCTGCCACTCCTTGTGGTGAGGGGCTTAGGGCAGCCCATTTTTCTCACACTAAAGAGAGCTTCCTAAACCTGAGCAGGACCATGACTAGGGATGTGGTAAAAATGGAAAAGCAGCCAGTCAGGACAAAGCAATACCTTCATATTTCTTGTGGTTTGGGCTGTCTGAGAGGACAAAAGGATGTCTGAGAGGCCTTATAATGCATGACATGCTAATGGTTTTTCTTTGTGGGCTGCTTTGAATTTGTAAATGGGATCAGTGTTTCAAAGTCTGAGGCAGTTCCCCAGAGCACCTGTTCATGGAGAAGAGGTAGAGAGACAGTTGCTGGGACTGTATGAATGGTAGTGCTCCATCCTGGGACAGCCCAAACCTCAGAAAAGATGTTTGCCTGGAGGCTACCACATTGCCTACAGCTCCGCTTTGTATTCTGTTTTGTAGATGTTCTGACACCTTGCTTCTGTCATCCCCCAGGCTGATGATGACCTGTGGGATAGGAGGGCTTGTTTCCCTGTAAACACCTCCCTTCTCACTCCAGGAAAGGGGATATATGACTGGGGACTTTACATGTACTATGGAGAGGCCTGAGCAATTTAGAGAGGATGTATGCAATGCAATATACCTGACCATTGACCTCACATGTCTGTCAGTCCCTTCCCATTTCATTTCTGGAGAGGGCAAAGAGAGCAAAGGAAGATAGAGAGGAAATTGGAGCTCTCAGAAGGGATATCAGTTATTGGAGGTGAATTGGGAGAGTTGGAACTAATCCAGAGAAGAGCAGAAAGCTGATTTAAGAGTTGAAGGGACTGATTTATGATGAAAGATGAAAAGAATTAAATATATATGGCTGGGCTAAGAGGTGATGAAGGGAAAGCCATGGTAACAATCTACAAATCTCTGAGGAGGGAGAGTGGCAGTGAAGGAGATGAGTTATTTAGTGTGGCCCATAGAAGTAACAGGATGAGACTTGCGGAAGGAAACTTCAGGTTGAATATCAGGGAAAGCTTATTTTCTGAAATTGATATTCCTCTGACTATGGAATGGAATTCCAAGAGGGCAAAGAGTAAGGTGAGATGTGGGTCAGACAAGCCACAGCATTCATAATTAATCAGTTCTGTATTTTCAAATGCTGAGAAGCCGCAACAGACAGGAGAGCTGGGATAGGGAACAGCAGCAGGAACCAGGATATTTTGGGATACAACTGTTGAGAGCCTTTGGGTATTGGTGTTTCCAGGGGGAGAAGAAAAGAATTTCATATGTACGTTTGAAGTTGGTAGGAAGCACTTACAGAAGAATTGTTAGTGGAAAAAATATTTTGAAATTACTGGGCTTATTCTTCCCTACCCCCAGATTAAACACAGAGTATCTTTATGGGGTGCTGTCTGTACATCCAGTCAGGGGAGGCACACTCACCAGAGCATTATACGTCTAATACACAGCTATAGGTGTGTGCGGCATTGAGTCATTGGGCAAGGCAGAAGATACCTGGGTCTTGAGATGATGAGATCAGTTCTAGATTTAGTGGACTCCTACTGGCTACCTGAAAACCCTTTGAAATGCTGAGAATATAAATGGCCATGTAAAAGATGAAGTTCATCTAAATCCAGTTGATCCCTTCACAAATCAAAACCTGGAAAAAGAAGGTCCATAAGGAGTTCGTGTGTGGGGTGTGGGAGGAGAGTGTTATCATTAATAAAAATGAATGCCTTTATAAGGAAGTTTGTCTGCTGAAGGTCGGGAGGGACTGGCCTGCAGGTGGGAGAAGAGAGGGAGAGTTGGGTCAGCAGAAGTTGCAGCTCCCTGCCGCTCTTAGGATTACTGCCCGATAACCTCACTTCATGGAAATTTGCCCAGCCTGACTGATAAAGGACATTTTGCTTTCCTTTATAACCATTATTAATGTCCTGTTACAGTTGTGTGGAACTTTACAATTTATAAAGTACTTTCACATTTATTATTTTTACCAATCCTACAGTAGGCAGGGCAAGTATTTGCTTTATTTTATAAATGGAGTAACTGGAATCCAGACATTTGATAACATTTTCTAAGGTTATACATGTAGAAAGTGGTAGACCTGACACTTTCATTTATGTGTTGAGAAGCTTTGAGATGCTAGGTGCTGTGCTAGGTACTCACTAGGACCACAGATCTCCTGGCCTTCATATCAAGCCTCTTCCCACTAAGGGAATCATCTCAAGGTGCCCATTATAAACAACCAAGACATGTAAATAGATGAAAAGCTTTACATTATCCTTGTCAAAAGGCCATGCAACAAATATTTGGTGGTCAATAACCATGACTTGGAAAAATTCTTTAAGATCTTTGAGGCCCAGTTTCATCATTAGAAAAATGGGGATCGTCGTCTCAAGATGTTGTCGTGGAGAGTAAATTAGATGATACACGTAAATCCTTAACCCAGTGCCTGACACATAATAAATATGAAGCTCTATCAATATGAAGCATATGGTTTTCCCTAGCAGCAGCAAAACCCCAGTGTCTGGTTGAGTAGATTTTGCACTCTACAACTCCAAGAGTTGCATGTACATTTTAGTCTATTTGAATGGTGCCATCTGGAGTGGTGCACTTCCATTGTGTGGCCGTATGTGGCAGCAGTTGTGATTCTATGGGTTCCCCATGCAACTAGTTTCTATTGTCTCACCACGGAAGGCCTGTCTTTCCCAGAAATGTGGACGAAGAGGAAGATCGAGGTGTGGTATTTACTTCATTTCTATTAACTAATATCCTCTTGTAGGTCTTTTGATCCTGGATTCAGTCCAAAGATTCAAGCAACATATTCACAATCCAATTCTTTTTTCTTCTACAGAAAGAAACTAAGCCTTAACTTTATGAAAGTATGAAATTGAACACTGATGAAGAACAAGATAGAGGCATTACAGAAGAGTAGTTTTGTCAAGCGGAAAGCAAGGGAGAGATGGAAAGCACCAACTGGTTAATGGACATAAGCCCATTAAGAGCAGTTAAATCTTTGAGATTTCATGGAGACACACAGCCCAGGGACTTGAGTGGGAGGCTGCCTCATGAAAGTGCTTCAACCTAAAAGAGGCTGTTAAGCATCCACACAGCATTTTATAGGGGGCGTTTTTTATGAGCCATAGCTGAGCCATTGCCTCCAAAAGACACACATGAACATCATTTCTGCTTGGGAATAGATGAAGAATAGGGCATGTTGGTGAGGATGGTTATAGGTCCAGGGGTCATATGGAGAGAGCTGCCCTATGGACGCCTTCTTCCTTAGAGACATTGTGTAGTCCTCTGGTCTAGGCTGTGGCCAGTGTTTCTTAACTTAGTGATGGCCTAGGCTCTTTCACACAGGTCAAGGTGTGAGGGAAAAGCAGTTAAAAGACAGTGTTGGCTTGGGGTGAGGTGATGAGAGGGTGGGAGGTACCCCAGCAACTTTTTTGGTGAGCCAGATTTCTCAGAACAACTTCTTTATCTTCAGCAAATCTTGTGGTTAACTTTCCAGCTGGGCTGTTCTGAGTTTGGGTTCTTTCCCAGGAAAATTCTATCAGATTCACTTGGTAATATAACGTCGGCATTCCAGAAAGTGGGAGGTCCCAGAAGAGGGCTCAAGGAGAGCTCCCTTGGGGCAGATACACCCAACCATGTGGTTAATTAAGAGTCTTTGTTCCTTGAACCTTCCCTTTCTGGCTAATTAACAACAGACGCATGGAGAGGTAGGCAGTCAGAATTTCCTGGGGTAAGGAAAAGGCTAAAGGGAAGGTATGAGGGGCCTGCCCCACGGCTTGGAGGTTGAGTGCGCGCGCTCCGCTACTGGAAGCCTGGGTTCGGATCCCCGGTGCACACCAACGCACCGCTTGTCCAGCCATGCTGAGGCGGCATCCCACATACAGCAACTAGAAGGATATGCAACTATGACATACAACTATCTACTGGGCCTTTGGGGAGAAAAAGGGAAAAAAAGGAGGAGGATTGGCAACAGATGTTAGCTCAGGGCTGGTCTTCCTCAGCAAAAGGAGGAGGATTGGCATGGATGTTAGCTCAGGGCTGATCTTCCTCACACACACACACACACACACACACACACGCAAACACACACACACACACACACAAAGGAAATCTAAGCAAGTTTGAAGGAAATCAGGGAAATAGCCAAAGGAAATCGGAAGGAAAATTTAAACCATTAACTATGTTTTTCTTTTCCTCTGATTTATTCAGTTTTCATTGGAATATGGGTTCATGAGGGTGGGTGTGGGCAGGACTCTTCATAGATCCTTTCCACATTCTCAGCCTCGATCATTAAAGTAAGTGTTCTATGGTGGAGAGAACACTAAATTAGGAGGTAGAAGACTTAGATTCTCTTATGATATTTGCCTTTTATTAGCTTTGGAATCTTGTACAACTCCCTTAAACTTGTTGAGCCTCTGGGTCTTTGCTCCTAAAGGAGATAATACAGACCTTGGCTTGGCTACCTCGTGGAGTCACTACGAGCATCGTATGATACAACCTAAGTGGAAAGCTCCAGTCTGGATTATTCAGAAATAAATATATAATGCAGTAGAAAAATGAATACACAAGATCATGAAAAGTGCTGAGATTCTGCTTCATCCATTCACGGTTTCAACCAACTCTTGGCATTAGGAGGAGCAGTACAAGGTCCCAGCTTTGAGGCCAGTGTTGGGGTTCAGTTAATAGCCCAGCAGCCCTGAAAAGGGGTTGTGTGACCCCTCCCCAAGGTTTCTCAGAGTGAGGTCTTTCCATTGAAGTCATTTTGCCCAATTCCAGACTTTTCTGGAAATGAATCTCTGGTAGTGAGACACAGGGACCTGCATTTTAACAACAGAACATGATTTTTTTTTAAATTGAGGGATTACAAATACAATTGAGTGCATTAATCTTGTGTACAGCTTGCTGATCATTCACATATGCAACATTTGTATAATCACCATCCAGATAAAGAAAGAGAACATTTCTAGCACCCCAGAAAGTTCCCTCCTGTCTTTTCCAGTCTGTATCCACGCCCCACCCAAGGTAACTATCCTTCTGATTTCCACATCACCAATTAGTTTTTCCTGTTCTTGAACTTCATGTAGATGGAATCATACTTATGCACTCCTGTTTGTCTGGCTTCTTTTAGTCAGCATGATTTCTGTGAGATTCATCAATGTTGCTGTATGTACCACATTCTTTCTTTTTTTTTAATTGCTGTGTTGTATTCCTTTATATAAATGTAAGACCATTTATTTATCCATTTTCCTTTTTGTTTTTCCTACTAATGAATTAGATTTTTGGGAAATCAAAAGTAAAAGTCTATTGCAATTAATGGGTAGAATAAGTCACAGATGTGGGGTTGAAGCCCTGCTCTACCATTTATTGGCCTAATGCTATTTATTTTCTTTGCTTTGAACTTCAGTTTTCTTATTTGTAAAGTGAGAAAAATAATACCCATCTCCTCGGGTTGTGAGAATTAAAGAGGATAAGACATGTAGTAGGCTCTCACACACACTTGGTATTCAGCAAGTGTTAGTTTTCCCCCCCAGTTCTTCATTACATTTTTTTCCCTTGGTGGCCAGAATAGATCCTTCAAAAACTTCCTGGAGGAGGGAAGCAGAACCTTTTTGCAAGTGAGGTCCTTCACTCACAGAGGGAAAAGGAACAACCAAGGGCTAAGTTACATGTAATAATTTTTAATAAATAAATTTATTTATAAATAAATAAAATAATTTTAATAAAACACAAGTATTTCCTACACTCAGTTTTAAAATTAATAAAGAAAATACACTATTCAATAAATAAATCAAAACTTTAAAAAACTCTCTGATCTTATATTCAGATCAGTTAAGAGAAAAAAGTATAGAGGAGACAGAAAAAGATGGACAGAAACACAACCACATGTACATAAAGAGAGAGACAAAAATGACTGAGAATGACAGAGATACAAGTGGAGACACCGAGAGAAGAATGTATAAGAAGAGGCGACCCAGGAAAATCGAAGACAGGAATTATCTCATGGACACTGAGATGCATAGATATAGAAAAAGAGACTAAAAGAGTGACAGAAAGAGAATGAGAGTAGAAGAGGAAAGCAGAGTGAGGAAACACGTGATTATTTTTGTCCTGGAAGGATTCTGACAAATCTGATTTTGGCGTCAAAATCTGCACTCTGAATCTACGTTCTCAATTTTATTGAGGTATAATCCACTTACAATACAATGCACCTGTTTTAAGTGTACAGTTTGATTTGTTTTATAAATTTATACACCTGTGTAGCCACCATCCTAATTAGGATATAGAACATTTCTGTCAACCCCCAAAAGGTCCTTCTCGACCTTTTGCAGTGAATGCCCTACACTTCCTGCTGTAGGCAACTTCTGATTTGATTTCTATCACAATAGATTAGTTCTGTCTGTTCTGGAGGTTCATATAAATGGAATCATACAGTATATTTTTTTTTCATGTCTGGCTTCTTTCACTTAGAATTCTAACGCTTTTAAGATTTATTTGTGTAGTTGTGTGTATTAGTAGTTCGTTTCTTTTTATTGCTGAATAGTATTCCATTGTATGAGTATACCACAACTTGTTTATCCATTCATCTTGTGATGGTTGATTCCAGTTTGGGGCTTTCATGAATAAAAGCTGTTGTGAACATTTTGTGTACAAGTCCTTTTGTGGACATACGTTGTCACTTCTTTTAAATCCATTATGGAATTGCTGCATTGTATGGTAAATGTATGTTTAATTTTATAAGAAGTTGACAAACTGTTTTTCCAAGTAGTTGTAGCATTTTACATTCCCACCAGTAATGTCTGAGAGTTCCCCTTGCCCCATTTCCTTGAAAATACTTCGTGTTGTCTAAGTGTGGTGGCATCTCATGGTTTTAATTTACATTTCTTCTGTATTGGTTCTCTAATATTGCATAGGAAGTCACCCCAAAAGTTAGTGGCTCAAAATAATAACAATAATAATTTATTATCCTTTATAGTTTCTGTAAGTTAGGAATTCGGGAACAGCTTGGCTGAGTGATGTTTGCTTGGAGTCTTTCGTGATTATAGTCAGATATCAGCCAAGGCTGACGTCATAGTAAACCTTGACTGGGGCTGCAGGATCCTCTTACAAGGCTGGCAAGCTGGTGCTGACTGTGGGTGGGTGGTCTCGGTTCTTCTCCAGGTGGTCCTCTCCACAGTGCTGCGGGAACATCCTTATGACATGGTGTCTGGCTTCCCTCAGAGTGAGCATGTATTGAGATGATCATATAGTTTTTCTTCTTTATTTTGCAAATATGATGACTTACACTGTTTGATTTTCAAATGTGGAGTTAGCTTTACATTCCCAGGATAAACTCCACAGAGTCATGTCATATTATCCTTTTACATATTGCTGGATCCATTCACTAATATCTTGTTGAGGATTTCTGCATATATTCATGATGGTTATTGGCCTGTGACAGGCTCTAGGGTCTGGCTAATGCTGGGCTCGTCAAATGAGTTGGAAAGTGCTCCCTGTTCTATTTTTCTTGGAAGAGAATTGTAATTTTTTCTTTCTTGAATATTTTTTAGTAGAATTTGCCACTGAAGCCACTTTGGCCTGGTGTAGTCTTTGTTGGAAAGTTTTAAATTACTAATTAGATTTATTTAATGATAATTATAGGATTATTCAGGTTATCTATTTCTTTTTGAGTGAACTTTAGTAGTTTGACTCCTTCAAGAAATTGGTTCATCTAAGTTATTGAATGAATTAACGCAAGTTAAGTTGTTCATAATATTCCCTTATTATTTTTTACGTTTGTAAGCTCAGTAGTGATCTCCTCTCTTTCATACTCGATATTGGCAATTACATCCTCTCTCTCTTTTCTTCATGGTCATTCTGGCTAGACCATTGCCAATTTTATTGTTTTGGTTTTTTCCCCCCAAAAAAGGGCTTTTTGTGATAGTGATTTCTTCTATTATTTTTCTTATTTTAATTTCATTGATTTCTTCTCTTATTTTGTTACCTTTCCTTCATTTTGTTTGCCTTTGGTTAAATCTGCTCTTCTTGTTTCTAGTTTCTTGAGGTGAAAGCTTAGATCATTGGGAACATGTAACGCTAAAAATTAACTCCGATAACTATTTTAGCTGCACCTCAAGAATTTCATCATGCTGTGATGAAATTTCATTCGCATTCAATTAAAAATATTTTTGGGGGCCTGCCTGGTGGCGTAGCGGTTAAGTGCGCGCGCTCCACTTCAGCGGCCCAGGGTTCGCAGGATCGCATCCTGGGTGTGCACTGACGCACCGCTTATCAAACCATACTGTGGCGGCATCCCATATAAAGTAGAGGAAGATGGGCATGGATGTTAGCCCGGGACCAATCTTTCTCAGCAAAAAGAGGAGGATTGGCATCGGATGTTAGCTCAGGGCTAATCTTCCTCACAAAAAATATATATATATATATTTTCTAATCTTCCATTTGAGTTTTTCTTTGACCCACGGTTATTTATAAGTGTGCTTTATTTCTGAATATTTGGGGATTTTCCAGATTTCTTTCTTTTACTGATTTCTAGTATAATTCTGATACATCTGAGATCATACTTGGTTTGATTTCAGTTATTTAAAATTTGTTAAGGTTTGTTTTATGGCTCAGAATATGGTCTCTCGTTGAAGGTTCCATGCATACTTGAAAAGAACATATTTTTTGCTGTTGTTGGGTGGAGTGTTCAATCAATGCCAATTAGGTCAATTTGGTTACTAGTGTTGTTTTGGTCTTTTCTATATTTACTGATTTTCTGCGTGTTTGTTACATGTATTACCAATGGAGGAGTGCTAAAGTCTCAAAGTTTTTGTTTGTGTCTCTTTCTCCTTTCAATGCTATCATTTTTTGCTTCATGTATTTCGAAGCTCTATTATTAGGTGCTTACACATGTAGAATTGTGGTGCCTTCTTGGGCCGGCCCCGTGGCTTAGTAGTTAAGTGCGTGCGCTCCACTGCTGGCGGCCTGGGGTTTGGATCCTGGGCGCGCACCGCCACACCGCTTCTCCGGCCATGCTGAGGCCGCGTCCCACATACAGCAACTAGAAGGACGTGCAGCTATGACATACAACTATCTACTGGGGCTTTGGGGGGGGGAAGAAAGAATTGTGGTGCCTTCTTGATGATTTGACTTTTCTATTATTATATAATATCTCTTTTTATCCCTGGTGATATTCATATTTTGAAGGGTTTTTTTTTGATTGATATTAGTATAGCCACTCCAGGTTTCTTTTGATTAGTGCTTGCATGGTATATCTGTTCCATCCTTTTACTTTTAATCTATTTATTTATTTAAAGTGGGGTTTCTTATAGAAAATGTGTAGTTGGATCTAATTTTAATACAACCTCACAAAGTCTGTCTTTTACTTGGTGTATTAGGCCACTTATATTTAATGTTATAATTGACGTGATTGGATTTAGGTCTACCATTTTATTATTATTGTTTTTCTCTCTGCTTTTTGTTCTTCTCTTGTCTCTTTCCTGACATCTTTTGGGTTATTTGAATATTGTTTAGTATTTCAGTTTAATTTATCTATCGTTTTGGCTATATCTCTTCGTATTGTTATTTTAGTGGTTGCTCTGGACGTTACATATATATGTAATATATGTGTGTGTGTATATATATATATATCTTTCATCGTCTACTTTGAGTTGACATTTTACTATTTCACTACACAGTCCTTTACTGCAGGGTCTCTTTACCCTCCCCCTTTATGTTATAGTTGTCATATGTGTTCTATCTACATAATTTAAAACCCTGCTAGACAACTTTTATAAATTTTTTTTTTGCTTTCAGCAGTTATACATATTTTTAAAAACTTAAGAGGAGAAAACTGGTTCTTTATATTTACCCAGATATATACCATTTCTCTTGCTTTTCCTTCTTCCTGAAGTTCCAATTTTCCCTATTTTATCATTTTCTTTTAACATAAGGAACTTCCTTTTGCATTTCTTTTAGAACAAGGCTTCTGGCAATAAATTCTTTTAGTTTTCCTTTATTTGAGAATGTCCTATTTCACTTTTATTTCTGAAGTATATTTTTACTGGGCACAGAATTCTGGGTTGACAGTTCTTTTCTTTTTGCATGTTAAGAATGCTGTTCCTCTGTCCTTCATAATTTCTAATGAGCATTCTACCAGTAAATTGTTCTCTATATGTAGCTGTTTTCAAGATTTTTTTTCTTTGTCTTGGTTTTCAGAAGTTTGATTATGATGAGTTGTGCCTGATTTTATTTGACTTTATCCTGTTTGCAGTTTGTTGAGATTCTTGAATCTTTAAGTTTATGTCTTTCATAAAATTTGGGTAGTTTTCAGCCATTATTTTCTCATTTTTTTCCTGCACCAGTATCTTGCTCCCCATCACTGAGACTCCAATTACACAGCTATTAAACCTTTTGATATTGTCTCACATACTTTTGAGGCTCTGCTAGCTCCTTTTTAATGTTTTTTCTCTCTTCTGCAGATTAGACAGTATCTGTGATCTGTCTTCAAGTTTACTAACTCTTCATTTTGCTATAATTTTTTATTTTAGATATTCTACTTTTCAGTTTAAATTTTCCATTTTTAATTAATTTTATGTAATTTATATGATTTAAATAATTTTAAATAATTTCTGTTTACTCACTGAGAACTACCTTTCCATCCATTTGCCACAATGCTAACTTACACATCATGGAATATAGTTATAATGACTTCTTTAAAGTCTTTGCCTGATAATTCCAACATTTACATCATCTTTTTATTAATATTTGTTGATTATCTTCCCCTTTAAGAATTGATTGCATTTTGTTTTTTTGTTTTTTTGTATATTGAGTAATTTTAGATTGTATCCTGGGAATTTTGGAAATTATGTTGTTTGGTCTGAGACTTGGGTGTGGTTTAAATCTTAGTTTTGTTCTCAAAGCCTTTGTTGTGCTGCTTTGAGTCTGTCCACACAATGTACTGCTCAGAGGTGAGCTGGGACCCTGGGCCAGTTTCTTCCTATAATTAGTATGTTTCTTTCTCCAGCTCTCTTCTCTTTGAGTTTCTCCTTAAACTCAGAGTTTTACACACCTGTACTACTATTGCACAGTTCCTGCAACTGGGGTTGCCTCAGTCAAAACAGACAGATAGTAAAGAGAAAGAAAACAGGAATTTCCTCCATACTCTTTGGCCTAAAGGGGCCCCCTTTCTCAGGCGTCTGGCCTGAAATATGTGATTTCTAACAGGGTTTCTGTTAGAGTTTTGGCTGCTGACATCGCCGGCCATGCTGACTCTGCTGAGGGCTCACCATCATGAGAAGAAAGAAAAAAAGAAATGGAGATTTACCTCCGTACGTTCTGGATCACAAAGCCCCATTTTCTGGCTTTTTGGCCAGAAAGAAAGGATTTCTCTGGGAATTTTAGCCGTTCGTGGGACTACCACCATAGCTTTGCTGGGTGCCCACATTTGGCTCGCAGATGCAAGAGAAAAAAGGTAAAAAACTGAAAATTCACCTCCATATATGTTGCTTTTCCAGGATTTGAATCTCTTCCTCCATATTCTCTGGTTTTATTTACTTTTCAGAGTCCCTTAGTAGTCATGTTTTTGTATTTTGTCCAGAGTTTTTGGTTGTAAGCAGCAGGATAAGTAGGATTTAGTGGGCTTACTCCATCTTGGCTGCACTAGAAGTCCCTCATTCCTTTTTTGAATCAGAGTTTCCATCAACAATATTTTTCTTTCAGCATTTAATAGCTGAGGTTGTGCCATTCTTCTGTATTTAAATTCTTTCAGCTTTTGCTGAAAGTGTCTTTCATTTCTGAAGATTTTCACTGGATATACTTTTAGATTGATGGCACTTTAATGATGTTCCATTGTTGCATGGTTTGCTTTGTTTCTGATCAGAAGTCAGAGACTATCTTTATCTATGTTTCCCCTTATGTCTCCCTTCCTTCTCCCCCCACATGGCTGCTTTAGAATTTTGTCTTTATCATTTCAGCAGTTTGGATTATGATGTATCTGGTAGTTTTATTTGTGTTTTTCTTGCTTAGGATTTGTTGAGAGACTCTTGGTTTTGTGGGTTTATATTTTTCATCACATTTGGAAATTTTTCAAATATTTTTTCTGCTCCCCCTTCTTAGTAATCTCATTACAATTTTGTTATATTATTTAACATGTTCTCACATTTCTTTAAGCTGCTGTTCATTTTTTTTCAGCCCTCTTTCTCTCTGTACTTCAGTTTGGATAGTTTTTATTGCTTGTCTTGAAGTTCACTCTCTTTTCTTCTGCAGTGTCTAATCTGCTGATAAACTAACCCATCTAATACATTTTCAACTCCAGAATTTCCACGTCCATTTTTGTTTCTTTCCTTATCATGTTTATGGTTTCTTTAAGTCCTTGAACATATTTATAATAACTGTTTTAAAGTTTTTTCTTTTTTTTTTAATTTAATTAATTAATTTATTTATTTTTCCCCCAAAGCCCCGATAGATAGTTGTATGTCATAGCTGCACATCCATCTAGTTGTTGTATGTGGGACGCGGCCTCAGCATGGCCGGAGAAGCGGTGCATCGGTGCGCGCCCGGGATCCGAACCCGGGCCGCCAGCAGCGGAGCACGCGCACTTAACCACTAAGCCACAGGGCCGGCCCTTAAAGTTTTTTCTGAGGCAATCTGGTACCATGGGAAAGAGCACAGCCATTAGAGTCAGACTGCGTGGGTTCAGATTTTAGTCTTAATGCTTAGAAGCTGGGTTGACCATAGGTAAGTCAGTTACTGTTTCTGTGCTTTAGTTTCCTTAAAATGGTACAAAGAGATTACCTCCCTTGGGGTTGTTGTGAGAATAAATGGGATAATACATAATGCTCTTAGAACAACAGCACCTTGTACCTAATAAGCACTCAACGAATGTTGATTATTATAAAATTATTTTTAAAGTTCTTTTCTGCTAATGAAATTGTTTCCGTCACTTCTGCGTCTGTTTCTATTGCTCAAATTTTTTCTTGGTTAAAGGTCACATTTTCCTGCTTCTTTGCATACCTAGCAATTTTTTTCTTGGATGTTGTTCGTTATAAATATTACTTTGTTGAGTATGTAGATTTTGTTGTTTTCATTTAAAGACTGTTGTTTTGTTTGCCAGGCAGTTAAATTACTTGTCCATCAGTTTAACACTTTCAAGGATTATTGTCAAGCTTTGTTAGAGGGAGTTTAGAGGCACCTTTATTCTATGGTTAGTTTAGGCCTACTCTTAAAGTTTGGCCGTTTTGGGGCGTCTACTGAATGCCTCAAGTGTTCAGTGAGGTTCTCCACTCCGGTTATTACACACTTAAACATTTCCCAACTCTGTGTGAGCTGCAGAAGTTGTTCAGCTTACAATTCCATGATAGATGTTTTTTGTAGCTGTCCTTTGCCTGGCCTTGTGGAATGTACAACTTAATATTCAGCCAAAGACTTAATGTGGCCCCTATGCAGTTTTATGGAGTGTATTCTCTCTGTCTGTCTCTCTTTCTCTCTCTCACTGCCTCTTCTCTGGTTTGCTGCCTGGAAATTCAAGCTGTGTCAGCCTTCTCAAACTCCACTCTCTGTTACCTTATGCCTGTGAGACCACCATGCTCTATTGGGGTTCCTCCTTCCAGCATGGGTGTGGTAAATGCCTGAAGGCAGAAAATCAGGGCAGTACTAGGGCCTACCATATTTATTTTCCCTCTCTCAAAGATTATATTCCTATGCTACTGATTATCCAATAAAAACAGTTTTTTATATATATTTGTCCCCAATTTTATAGCTGTTTATGATAGATGAGCTAGTCCAATGCTTGTTACTCCATAATAACTGGGTGCCTATATGATGAACTTTGAGATCATGATCATATTGGCTTGTCTCCAGAGACGCCATATAGATCTATATGAGAAGTGCTTACCAAATAGAAATTAGACATCCTTTTTATGGACATCTATAAATTTGGACTTTTGCCTTGAGGAAACGCTTCTTTATCGGTTTGGTTTTTTATACTGAGCACTTACCAAGTTGAATGAAGTACAATCTCTTTCTCCCAGGAGGAGTTCACAAACTAGTAGGGGAGAAAAGGCAGACAAGGCATGCTAATCTATAACTCCAGGGAAAGGCAGCACTTGAATGCTGACCAAATGATGCAAGTGGTTATAGTGGTTCAGCGGAGGCTTGGAGAGTTCAGTTCCTGCTGGGTGATTAGGGGCAGCTTCGCTCTGTGCCTCCAGATCTCAAAACCATTCGCTTAAAGGCTGATGAGCATCACAGTGCGTGACGGGAGGGGTGAAGTTCCTCCGAGACAGGAAATTATAGCTCTGGAACTTTAGAAAGAATAAGCTTATTGCCTTTTGGCATGGAGTCAGGTCAAAGGATATTTACTGAGAATGATGGTTGTCTTTTGGGATTGCGACAGAAGTGAGTTAGAAAAAGCTTTCAGAAAGAGGTGATTTGAGAACAGCATCTTGGAGGGAGTGCAGAATTGGACTTGAAAAAGAGAAGGGCAAAGGACCTTCCAAGTTGGGGCAATAGCACAACGCAGTGCCCAGAGGATGAACAATTGGTTAGATAGAGAGAGACAGACAGACAGACAGACTGACTCTGTGCATGTGTGTTTGTGGATGTGTGTAAGAAAGTAGGACTAGCCAGAGCAGACATGTCTAAGGATTCTTGGAGGTTGAGGCAAGGGGTGTTGAGTCAGATACTCTGAGTGAGAGGCGGGACTGGCTTATTGAGTCAGGAATTTACATTTGATGCTGAAGAAATCAGAAAGTGTTTAGTTCTTGAGTAGGGGTGACACATGTTGACTTCACATTGACTGCAGATTCTTCAGGAAATGTAGTTTGGTCATGGATCTCAGGCCTGGACTGAAGAGAGAGCTGGTAGTTGGACTGGAGCCCTGAGAGGCTGTTCCACTGGCTCAGGAGTGGGGGACTCAGAGCTGGGCCAAGAGATGCCCAGATATGAGAGGAACAGAAAGGAAGGAGTCAAAGTCTAAAGTTTTGGTCTGGAGACCCAGCAGACTGGTGGTATTACTGGTAAAGCAGACAGTTAGGAAGAGGATCAGGTCTAGGAGGAGAGTGGCTGGCGTGATGACTGATGTAGAGGACATCCATCTGAAGATCAAGTTATCTAGTATGCACATGAAGATATGGAACAGAAGCAGGAACAGGTAAGAGGTCCAGGTGGAAGATATGGATGTGGGAGATATTTATATGGACCTGGTGGTTTAATTCTTGAGAGCAGATACATTTTCCTGAGGAAGAAGAAAGAGGAAGGAAGGTCATACTTTTGGTTTATTCAAGTTCATAATTAGTGGAATGGAAGTCAATGATGTTACCAGAAAGAAATTCTTACAAGAAGGAAGACAGATTGAAGACCAATGGATTGTGTGGTGTCATGGAAGCTAAGGGAGGCAGATGTTCCATAGATGGAGTGCAAAGGCCATTGTGTTTGGCCAAGAGCCTTCTGGAGAGCAGGCATAAGCAGAAGTAAGTTTAGAGGGAGTGCTGAAGAAATTAAAGCAAAATGTGCATAAGTAATCATTCAAGGAGTCTATCTGTGAAAGAAAGAAGAGAAGAAAAAGAGAATGAAATGTCAGTGAGATTAGAGGGTTCAGCAGACTGAAGAAAAGATATATTAAAGATATGTGAAACTTCTTAATATTGAAAAATAGAGGAGGAAAAGCTAAAGAGAAAGGAATTTTCAGGTATCAGAAAGGGAGGGGATAATTGTGAGGCAAAACCACTCAATCTAGGCATTGCAGACTCTTATACAGGCCTTAGATGCATTCCATCCAGGCTCCTGTCTGCTTCTGCAGTCTCTTCTTGAAATAGAGTTCCTACCATCTCATCTTTTTACCTAGTTCTGGGAGATGGGGTCACTATTTTGTGAGGCTTCCCTGTGCTTGCTGGACAGATCTGTTGGGAAAATATTTAATAATGGCTGAATTCTACTCCTCTGTAACTTAATACTAATGATAACAGTTACCTCTGAACAGTTTTGCACAGATTACTTTATTTAATCCTCACTATAACGTGGTAAGATTGATTTTATTATTATCCCCATTTTCCAGATAAAGAAACAGAGGCTTGAGAGGTTAAGTAACTGGCCAAGGTCACATAGCTAGTGAGAGGAGGATCTGGTATTTGAATCCCAGCATGTTTAACTCCACTACTATAATCTCTATGTCTTATTGCTCCTACTTGTGACTGTTCTTCTGCCCCCAAGTATTGTTCTTCTTCTAACATGAGAGTCTTTCAAATGTCTGAAGTCAGTTATCCCACGTACTCTGGATAATTTCCTTTGTCTGCTCCTTCTTTTCTTCTTTGTCCTCTTTCTTGCCTTCTTTTCTTTTTTTTTCAATTGTTAATTCAACAAATAGTTATCGACAGCTTCAGTATATCAGACACTGTGTTGGGTGCTGCACAGACAGTAATGAACAAAACAGACCAGGGCTTTGCCCTCATGGGTTTATAGACTGGGGATGGAAACCTATTAAGTGTGCAGATTAACAAATAAAAATATAATAAGAAATGACAATGAGTGCTGTGAAGGAAACAAATGTTTCTAGCCTCCCTTGTCACTCTTCCTCATAAACTTGGAGTTTCAGAGTGCTCGCTATGCTTGCTTCTTTCCTCCTGACGCCCTCCCCTCTTAAAGAGCAGACTTCAAATGAGGACAAGTTTCTGCAGCTGTGATATGACCATCCCAGAGCACAGTGAGGCTCTTGACTGGGAAACCTTCTGTTACTGCAGCTTAGAGGTAGGAATGGGCAGAACCACAGGCAGGTGTGGCCGGAGAGAAGGAACACAACTCCCTCCTCTGAGATGAGAGGACAAAGGTGCAGAGGGCCATACAGAGACCAAGGATGGAGAGCTCAGGCGTGGGGCCAGGTGGTCTCAATCCATTCCATGATGTATGACCAGAGGTCATGCTAAATAGATCACAAAGCCATGCATCCCCTTCTATTCCACAGAACCTGCCTTTTGCTTCACACTTCAGGCTTCCCCCGACTCCCATACCCACACATCTGCTTGAAAAATGCAGCTGAGGAGGAAGCACTAAATATGCATGTGTCACTGTGGGCAGCTAAGGTAGGAAATGTGCTGCAGGGAAGGCTTTCTCCCCTTCCTCCCTTCCCTCCTTCCTTCCCTCCCTTCTTCTCCTGTCCTGTCCCCTTCCCTCCCCTCCATGTCCCTCCACCCTTCCTTCCACCAGCCCGCCCTCCCCCTCTCTCTCTCTTTTTCCCTCTCCCTCTCTCTTTCTTTCTTTCATAGCATTAGTCTCAATACCATAATTTGGAAGAATCTGGTCGGGGAAAAATGTCAAGAAGTACGAATGCAGATTTGGTACATCTGACCTTTCTTGTCTTCAGAACAATAAATGTCAAATAGCTTAAAATGACAGCCAGGATGGCTAGAGATTATTTATATGCTTAAATATTTAGGGAAGAAACACAGTTTAGATTTAGGTCTAATTTACATGAAGATTCTGACCTATGAGGATCATAAGTACTTTTAAGGAGCTAGCATAAACAGTGATGTTTACATTTAAGAAAACAGAAAATGTGAAAAATCAGAGTAGAATGAAGTGGTAAATGATCCCTGATAGATAATGAGAACATTTGATAACATCAAGAAAGTATTTTGCATCACAAAATTGTGTTTGGGTTTATCAAATCTGCGTGGTGTGGTGTGGTGGCATTCCAGAGAAAGACCCACATTCACATTTCCTCTCCTTTGATTAAATACAAAATATTTTATATATGCATGTTTACTTGTATGACTTATCCCCATTTTACTAAAGAAATTTTATTGTTAAAACAGAAAGAGGGAGAATTATCTTGCTCCAGCTGTGCAAATCCTGATAGGAGTATAATCCTCCAGCCTGGAGTGTAATTCTCTGCTCAGCCTCATACCCAATTATCATCAGAAGCAGCAGCGTCCCTTTCAGAGGGGAGGCTCTGAAAGGTGGTTTTTTGTTTTTTAAGAACTGTGAACATTAGTTAACCCATTTTTTTCTGAAAGGAGATGGTATTGCATTGTGTTAAGAAAATAGAATATGGAGTTAGTTCTGGGTTTGGTACCCAGCTCCAGAACCTACTAGTTAAAAGTTCTTAAGGTAGTAGTATAATAACTTTTTTGCTCTTGGCATCCTCATCTATAAAACAGAGATTATTATAGCACTTGCTTTATAGGGTTCTTATGAGAAGTAAATGAGATAATTTTTTTTTATTGATGTTTTAATGGTTTCTAACATTGTGAAATTTTGGGTTGTACATTTTTGTTTGTCCATCACCATATATATGACTCCCTTCACCCCTTGTGCCCACCCCCCACCCCCACTGCCCCTGGTAACCACAGTCCAGTTTTCTCTGTCCATGTGTTGGT
This sequence comes from Diceros bicornis minor, assembly GCF_020826845.1. Classification (NCBI taxonomy): domain Eukaryota; kingdom Metazoa; phylum Chordata; class Mammalia; order Perissodactyla; family Rhinocerotidae; genus Diceros; species Diceros bicornis. The sequence goes on from NC_080751.1 coordinate 53,226,402, forward strand.
TTATATTCCACATATGAGTGAGATCATACAGTGTTTGTCTTTCTCTTTCTGGCTTATTTCACTTAACATAATACGCTCCAGGCCCATCCATGTTGTTGCAAATGGGACGATTTTGTCTTTTTTTATGGCTGAGTAGTATTCCATTGTATATATATACCACATTTTCTTAATCCAATCGTCTGTCGAGGGACACTTAGGTTGCTTCCACTTCTTGGCTATGGTGAATAATGCTGCAATGAACATAGGGGTGCATAAGCCTCTTTGGATTGTTGATTTCAGGTGCGTTGGATAGATTCCCAGTAGTGGGATGGCTGGATCATAGGGCATCTCTATTTTTAATTCTTTGAGGAATCTCCATACCGTTTTCCATAGAGGCTGCACCAATTTGCATTCCCACCAGCTGTGTATGAGGGTTCCTGTTTCTCCACATCCTCTCCAACATTTGTTGTTTTTTGTCTTGGTGATTATAGCCATTCTAACAGGTGTGAGGTGGTATCTTAGTGTTGTTTTGATTTGCATTTTCCTGATGATTAGTGATGTTGAGCATCTTTTCATGTGCCTATTGGCCATCTGTATATCTTCCTTGGAGAAGTGTCTATTCATTTCCTCTGCCCATTTTTTGATCGGGTTGTTTGTTTTTTTGTTGTTCAATTGTGTGAGTTCTTTATATATTATGGAGATCAACCCCTTGTCTGATGTATGTTTTGCAAATATAAATGAGATAATTTTTAAAAAGAGTTTAGTACAGCACCTGGGACATGGCTAAAGCAGTGAAAATATTATCCATTATCTTCTATTTTATTATTAGTGTTGTTTTATTAATAAAGGGGTTTCCTCTAATTATTTTTTTGTGGCTTCCTTTCCATATCATCTTTGGTGAAATCTAACTATACTCAAAATTAGAGTTTATCTTACAGAAAATACAATTAAATAAAGAAAGGGCCCAAAAGAAATCTTTAAATATTGTGGACTAAAGCAGCCTATTTGCTCAAAGTGTAAAGTCATCAGAAAATCAGTGCCATCCCATTGTGCATCACCTAAGGATTCTATATGGAACCAGCAAGGTTTTTTTGTTTTTGTTTTTTTTAGTGTTTTTAATTAAGTCATAAAGATCATTTCTAAACTCTTAAGATATTCCTTATAAGATCTTTTACTTTCATAGCAGAAAAAGTCCTTATTTCAATAATTAACTATAAGGTTTGAAAAACTATAATGTGAGTTGAGGCGGTGGAAGGAGGGAAGAAAGTTCTGGACCAGGAGTCATCGGATTAGGTTTTCATTTTATGATGTGCCAAGTTGTCCTGTTTGAACCTGGGCAAATCACCTAAACTTTCTGTGTCTTAGTTTCTATCATATCAAATAAATGAGTTCTAATCTCTACTATCCCTTTCATATTAAAATTCTGTGATTCTAATGTATTTCCAGGGCTGGTGCTGAAGCATTACGGGAAAGATACTATTTCTATAAACAGTTGCAGGGTCAATTAGAATTTCACAGAGCTGTGACAAGAAATGATAACCTTCTCTGATTCTTACATATTGGTAACTAGCAGATTATGATAAGAGCTGTTTACCTCTAACTAATATGCCTTAGAGACTATGATAAGATTAAAGAAATTTATTTTCATTTCCACCCAAAAGGAAAACCCAAGTTATTTCGGTGCTTTTCTGGATATATAGTAAACTCACTCTGGATGCTGTGTTGTGGTTTTCTGTTGTAATCATTACAGCCAGTCAGGGATCAATTGTGTGGACAGAGGCAATAGATAGATAGATAGATAGATAGATAGATAGATAGATAGATAGATAGATAAATAGATAGATAGACAGATACTTATCCATCTATCTACTTGCATACATAAAAAGTACTTCCATTTCCTTATTTGAGTAGCATTTATGTTAGGGGTGGGATTGAGGGATAAGGGAGTGTTTGACTCATCTATCTCAGAATGAGGGACATAGGAGGTGCTCAGTAAATACTTGGCTGAATCAATGAAGGAAGGAACAAAGAATGAATGAGGAATGAAAATATAGTATATGAAAAGGGCTATTGAGCAAGTTCTTTCCATCTTTAATAACCCACGCCCCAATGAACACAGTGTGTCTTACATTCACGCTCTCACTTCTTGATGGATCATTGACTCTTTCCTTAACTTCAATTCTCCATTCAACAAATAATCAAGTAGATCTCCTGTGTGTTCAGAACTTTGTAAAGTTCTATAGGGTAAAAGACAATAATTAGAAATGTGATCCCTGACTTTAAAGGACTTATAGTCTAATAAACGACACAAAATATGGGATTTGGAGTGAAAAGTTGGGGATTCAAGACTTGACACCGGCATCAATTAGCTTCATGATCTTCATTTAAACTCTCTTGAGTCCTAGTGAAGTGCAGGGGATGATTCCAACCTCACAGGGTTGTTGAGAGTATCAAATAACATTACATAAGTAGAATAGAGCTCTGTAAAATTGAAAGTGCTGTAAGCATTACACCAGCCATTTAATTGGAAATAGTACAAGATGGTGTGGACTTAAAGGCTAAGTGTCTTGGGGCATAGAACAGTGAGTGGGGTGGTGGGTAGAGACTTCTTGATAGAGCTGAGGCTCGATGGGTCTTGGAGGATGATACGGTTTGGATAGTCAGGACGAAAGGAGACCATTCCAGGCAAGGAATATGGAGCATGGAGTGAAGGGTGCTCAATTCAGTTTGATTAAATCACCTAGTCTTCCTGGAGTGCCTAATATGAACCTCATGCTCTGTTGAGACCTGTCTGTTTGGAGAAGAGATTTTGCGTTGGAAAGTACAGTTGGATGGGCAGACTGGGATCAGGACATGACAGGAGAGTCTTGGAGAGCAAGTGAGGGTGTTTAACCTTTGCATAGCAAGAAAAAGGCAGCAATCAATAGGTCTGATGTGAATAGCATTTTAGGAAGATGAAACTAATAATGGTGTGTAGTATGGATTAGAATGTAGAGGCTGGAGTCAGTAATCTGGGGTGGAGTAAGGGGGAAGATTTGGAAAGTGGGATAGCAGAGAAAAGAGTGATTCCAGAAAAATGTCATGGGCCCTGTTGTCAGAGGCAGAAGAGAGAGAAATTCAAGTTTTTCTAGAACTTTCTGCCAGCAAGATTCAAATATCAGTGGTTCATTTGATAAGAGAGAAGAATTAGGGAAGAAAAGATTTTGGGAGGATGAGTTGAGTTCCATTTGCACATGGGGAGCTGAGATGATAACGGACTCCAGGCAGCAATATCCTGTAAGCAATTGGAAATGTGGCACTAGAACTCATGTAAGAAGCTAGGGCTGGGCATGGGGATTTGGGAATCATCAGCACAGAGACTTCTCATAAATTATGCACTTTGCTTAGAACTTAATTTCTTGTTTTTTAGGAGATAAGAGAAATGAAAAGCTTGCTGAATTATGGATTATGCAACTGTATTAAAAGTAATTCTTTCTTTCCCTCTCCCCTCTGCCTCCCTAGTGATTTTTGTGTTCTCTTCTTCCCTCTGATCCACTCCCCCTTCCCCTAATACTTTGTAAACTGAGGGACAAAATAACTTCTATTTCTGTCAGATCAGAAGATTGTCAGCGAAGAGATTAAGGTGATAGGGAATGTTCGCCAGAAGATACGACGATCCTCTTGGCATCGTCTGCAATCCTTCAGAGATCAGAGGGATAGAAGGTTTCTCTAGAGGAAAGCAAGCATTTACATTTATAGGAGGAAATGTTTAAAGAGCTAAATTCTCAGTTCCCTGGACAGCCCCGTTGTTTGATTTGCAGCTTTTCTTAAGTAAAGCACTGATTCTCAACAAGAGACGAGCTGCTTGGCAGATAATGTGATCGGATGGAGTAGGGCTTTCAGACCTGGTGGACGGGCTTGAAGCTGGGACTCCTTTCCTGGCACCAAGCTTTCATTTGTGGTTTGAACTGAGTTATCACAAACAGCAGGTGCAGCACTCAGGTGTTGAATTTTCTTTAATTTAATCCTCTTCTTCCTCCCATCCAAGGAGAAAATTTTCTCAGCAATTTTCTTGGACGCTCTCAAGAACTACCTGGCACAGACTTGACATTAGATAAGGTAATGATGGGGGGGGAGTTGCAGAAATAAGACACACGGTGCTAACATTTAGTGAACATCTATTATATGCCAGGCACTTTACAGACATTCTCTCTCTTAATCTCTACAACTGCAAAAGATGGGTATTTTAATCTCTGTTTCACAAATGAGGCTCTGATGGGTTATGCGATTTGCCCAGATCATACGACTAGTAAGTGGCTGAATTGAGATTTGGTTCCCAGAACTAGGATCAGATTTCTAAGCCTGAAGATCCCCTCCTTGTTCCAAGCTTGTGCTTCCTTCCCATCCCTATTATAAGGAAAAATTATTTTTAAAAAAGATACTTGATTATAATTTTGCAGAGGCCTGTGGAGTAGGATGAGAATCCAGTAGTGCTCATATACATCTACTCCTTAGCTGTGTCACTCATTTCCCTTGTCCCTCTTTCCTTCCTGCTTTCTCTTTTGTTTCTTCTCCTCCTATCATAGTGAGATGCCCTCTTCTCTTCTTACAATTCTTTCTATTGAGATGGACAGGTTAAAGGATGAGGCAGAGTGTTGAAGCAATACAGCATCAAGTCCTTCATTTTTCAGGGCATCCTGTGCACTTTTCCTTCTGTGGAGCCCAGTCAAAGACCTGTGGATACTACAGTTTGGCTACATTACAGCTTCTGATTTTCGTGTTGACTATGGACAGACATATTGAGAGAAGTACAAGGCACCACAGTGGGTGCTAGAAAAAAAATTACTTTGAAGTGATTAAATTGAAATTTCCTTAAAATAAAAAAAAAAAACTGTCTCCCGGGCTGGCGCCGTGGCTTAGCGGTTAAGTGCGCACGCTCCACTTCTGGCGGTCTGAGTTCGGATCCCAGGCGTGACGCACTGTTTCTCCGGCCATGCTGAGGCGGCGTCCCATATACAGCAACTAGAAGGATGTGCAACTATGACATACAACTATCTACTGGGGCTTTGGGGAAAAAAAGGAGGAGGATTGGCAATAGATGTTAGCTCAGAGCCAGTCTTCCTCAGCAAAAAGGAAGATTAGCATGGATGTTAGCTCAGGGCTGATCTTCCCCCCACACACACAAAAAAGCGTCTTCTTTTTCTTTGAATATTTAAGAACTATGTGTCAAGGAGAAAGTGGTGGGGAAGGGAGAGAAGCAGGCAGCAATTTTGCTCAGAAGCTAACAGGTTCTTGGGGATAAAAGACAAGGACAGCTTGCTGTGTGGCCCTGGCCAGTTGCCCTGGTCCACTACACAGTTGCTTCTTCATCACAGCCCTCATGTGTCCAGCGTTCTCTATTAGGCAGCCCATTTCCACTGACATCCCTCAGGTGGCGATCCATGCAGATTCTCTTCTCCCCTTACCTTTTTCTCCTTCTCTGAAATCTAATACATGAATGAATGGATAAGGGCCCACCCTCAGGGTAGAACCATCTGTGCTTTCCAAGACCCATTAATCTGGGCAAGACAGGGAAATTGGAGTGAGCCAGGGCCCCTTAAAACACTCCCACGTCAGCCAGTGCATGTTAACTACAGCCTTCCAGGGAATTGTGACTAACAGTGAGGATTTTAGGTCAATAAGGAGGCAAGGCCAGCTGTGAATTTGAGAGGATGTGCATGAGATAGTTACGACAACACTTAGCACATGGTAAGTGCAACCTAGACGTTATTTGTACCATGATCATGCTTATTCTTATTGAGATCAATTAAAATGCTTTTGGCTGCAAGTAACAAAGACGCAACTAAAAGTAGCTCAACAGTCTTATATAATAAGAGGTTGAGAGTTGGTGTGGCTCCAGGTTGGTTAATTCTGCAACACATGACAAACTCAAGGACCCAGGTCCTTCCTGTCTTTGCACTCTGCCTTCCTCAGGGTTGGTGGCAGCACAAGCTCCAGGCACCTTCACACACAGCTGAAAAGGGGCAAGTGTTTGTCCTTTATTCCTTCATAAGAAAAATGAAAACTTTTCCAAAGGCCCCCAGTGGATTTACCCATGTGTCCCATTTGCTAGGGCTGCCTCACGTGACTATGCCGAAATCTAGAGGGAATAACACAATTCACTTAGTCTCAAGCTTGAATGTGCATTAGAGTCAGTGGCAGGGCTTGTTAACACAGACATTGCTGGGCCCCATCCCCAGAGTTTCTGATTCAGTAGGTCTAGGGTAGGGCCTGAGAATTTGCATTTCTAACAAGTGCTCTGTTGGTGTGGGGACCACACTTTGAGAACTATTGGCTTAAACTATTCAGCAGTCATCTCCCAGGTCTAGGGTGGTGCCCTTGAAGCATATAGATGCCCCAAACCTGATCAAAGTTGAACTTGTGTTAGCAAGAGTGAGAGGGGAAGTGTCTGCTGAGTAGCCACATCATCATTTTTAATTTTTGGAGTTATAGAAAGGGCAGATGGTTCCATATAAGGCTCTTGATTCCCACTGGGTCATATCTTATAGGGGGCTTTCTCTTCATTTGGGGCAGTTCTGGAGAGTGTCTGGATGGCAAATCCAACTGAGCTGAAGATAGGAGAAATTTTGGTAGCATTCTGGTACAAAGGCTTGTGGATATCAAACATTTAGATCAGCTGACCACTGGAGATGGTGGTGGTGGCTTCTTCCCCTCCCTCTCCCTCCGCTTCCTCCCTACAAACTTCAGTGTCATGTGAAACGTCTACCTTTCAGAAGACCAAATTCTTCTTGCCTTACAGTGAGTCCCACTTTGGGGATGTGCAGCTCCTGTGGCTGCAAGGGCTGAGGGCCTCTCAGCTGACAGCTGAGCAGCACAAGCTGAGCCATCAGGGAGCTCGATGCTGAGGCGACTTCTAAATGAACGCTCACTATTGATGCTAATTGAACTGGAAGTTAATGAAAAAGGATTATTGTACAGGGCTTAAGTCGAGGCCAAAATTGTTATTACAGGTTAATTATTCTCCTTAAAAGGCACCATTACAGCCATGATTGTTTTTTATCAGCTTTTTCTCTGGTGCTGAAAGAGATTTCTTCGAAGGTAGATTCCTGATATAATTAGTCACCTCATCGAATTCTTAATCACCAATCATTTCTCTCCAGATAAAGGTTAATCAAAGGTATATGAGTTGGATATTCTGCCTTAATTGCATTTGATCAGTTTCAAAGAAACCTTTTTCTCTTCCATTTTTGGTTCGGAGTGTGGCCTTTCCCTGGGCTTTTAAACCTAAAACCTGGAAAGTTTTAGGCTCACTGGAAGAACGGACCTGTTCTGCTGCTGGTGGCAGCAGGAGATGGACATCTCTGGGTGTGTCTGGGGCTGGAGGAGGGAGTGGGAGAGAGATTCTCTGTGGCTCTGTTGTTAGAGAAAAACTGAGTCTTCTGCTATTCTTTCCCTTCACTCTCCTCCCTTCTTATTTTCTTTCTTTTCATATGAGGGGGTCAAGGCTTCAACATATGAATTTAGAGGGAACACAATTCGGTCCATAGTGACACCCAATTCACCCTCACAGCTCTGTGCTTTTGTCAAACTGTTCCCTCTCCCAGGGTACCCTTTCTTTTCCTCTCCATCCTGGGAAATGCTCTTCATACCTCAAGTCTCCACACAAATGTCAACTCCTCCAAGACACATAGCCTCCATAGCCCTTCCTGCCCCACAGGAGAGACCTGCTCCCTCCTTTATGTTCCCCAAGAGCTTATGACTGCATGCCTTGTCTTGCCAATTCTCTGGCAGTATCTTGTATCTTCTTGCACCCCCACTACCACTCCCACCCTCCCATTACAGGGAACAATTTGTGGACCCCATGAGGACATTCAGTAAGTGTCCCTTATTTCAGCATGGAGAGACCTATGCCAGAATCTACTGGCAGCAAACACAATGTCTGGGACATGCATAGAAGGCCAGGGAAAGAAAGCAACAGACCCATAACCTGTAGCCAGCTCCGTTTCTTCACTGCAGCCATTGAGAATGCTGGAGAGCCATGGGATGGCTCCTGTGGTCCTCCTCTCGAATTCCCATTGGCCAGAAAGAGTCCTGGGAGAGCCAATAACCTGGCTGATAAGTCGGTAATTAACCAGATTGAGGCTCACAATTAACTGTTGAATTGACGTGATGAGGGACCTCCTGAGTTAAGCTGCTGGAAGGGCTATTAAAATGCAAACATTATCTAGAAGGAATAAAATAAGAAACTATGGCCAATCATGCAACACTCATTTACAGAGACCATGAATTCTTTTCCACATTCTTTAACCCAGTAGGTTTCTGAAGGAATGGTGCAGGAGCCAGACCACGGTTTAGCCAGGCTGACAGCCACAGTGCAGGGATTCTTGGAGCCACAGCTTTCTGCTTCCTTTCTCGGTTTTTGTCTCTCTGCCAAGACTTTCAGTCATATAACTTTCAACTCACAGCCTATTCCCTTTTAGAGAAAAGCTTTGTCTTTTAACCTTTGTTCATTTTCAGTGTCTTTCAGAGTGAAAAAAGGATTTTCTTATGGAATCCTGATTCACTCCAGTGTGGTCTGCCTTCTCAGGTTGTCACCCATTCACAATGCAAGATGGCAAGGAGGCGGCCGTCCCAAGTAATAACTTTCAGGGATAATTCAGGTTTTAAATCATTCTAGAGAATTGGGATCAACCAGTGCCCCTCATGTGTGCCACTGCAACTTGCCAATTCCAAATCCCACCTTATCTCCAGGCATAAAAGCCACATTAAGTTTTAAGACCTGATTCAAAAATGCATTATGGATAATGATGACACCTTGATATTAAGTCTTCAGAAAGGATCCTGGGCATATGACTTGACATATTGAGGTTTTACCACTGATAGAAATGTTAAGATTTTATGGTTCCCATTGATTGTTAAGCAAATACTACATCTTTCTACAGGAAATACTGACCCCAAAATTGCATTTTAAGAGGAACATGTGTAAGTGGTGTGTGTGTATACGTGTTTGAGGCATAGCCCTTCTCAGATATTGACGTCTTCCCTTGTCGTCCTCCTAATGGGAGTCCAGAGTCAAAGAATATACTGCATTTTTAAAAAAGTGCTTAGGAGTAAGGAGGAAGCATTAGATAACATTATAGCACCCCGATGTTTTAAAATTTTATTTTTCGACAGAAGAGAATTTCCTGGACTAGAAGTCATGCTACTTGGGTTCTCGCTGCTCTCCCACTAATTGATTAGATGATCTTAGAAAAGTTATTGATAGTTTTAAGAGCTAGCACTTTATTGGGTGTTTTTTTTCAAGTCAGGTTTTGCCTCCATTTCTCATATAACCCTCCCAGCAGCCCTATGTGGGAAGTATGATTGCATTTCCCATTTCACAGGGGCTTAGAGAAGTTAAGTCACTTGCCCAAGTGGTACAGCTCTGGCTCAGGGCTTGCAGACTCCCAACACCCACCATTTACCACCATGCTAAGCTGCAGTCTTGAGTCCAACAACACCATCCATAACAGCAGTAAATACTCATTGAGTGCCTACCGTGAGTCAGGCACTGGGAAAGGGTTGGAGATGGACATGGCCCTTGCTCTCAGAGCTTGAAGACCAGGACAGCTAAGTTCTCTCTGGGTTTCTTCATCTTCTACTGTAAGAAAAGAGCTCAGATCCTTGACATCTCTTTCAACTTGAAAGCTTATTAGTGTTTAAACTATTTGCAATGACTTCTAGTTTTCCATTTCTTTATTAATATTATTATCAGCACATTTTTATTGGATGACTGTCATGTGCCAGGCACTCTGCTAAGAGTTTTTATAGGACTATTGAATTTAGTCCTAATACCAGTCCAGGGAGAGACTGCAAATGAGGAAGTGGAGGCTCAGAGAGGTTACTTTGGCCAAGGTCAGTCAGTTTATAAATGGCAGAACTGCGATTTGAACCCAGCTCTGTCAGCCCCATGCTTTCTCAATGTAAGCCACTTCTTGAGCTACTGCTCTTGAAATTTAATAAGCTCCATTAATTAATTAATTTTTTTGTGAGGAAGATCAGCCCCGAGCTAACATCTGCCAATCCGCCTCTTTTTGCTGAGGAAGACTGGCTCTGGGCTAACATCCGTGCCCATTTTCCTCTACTTTATATGGGACGCCGCCACAGCATGGCCTGACAAGCACTGCGTCAGTCCGCTCCCGGGATCCGAACTGGCGAACCCCGGGCCGCCCAGCGGAGCGTGCGCACTTAACCGCTTGCGCCACCGGGTTGGCCCCGGTAAGCTCCATTAATTTAAACGAACTAATTCCTATTACTACAGATATCATGAAAACAGAAATCTAGGTAAATGAGCAAGCTAGAAGCCTGGGCAGCAGTCTTCTTATTACACGCAGCATTATATACTAGGGAATTCAGACCTGGACAGCCTCGACTCTGGTTGTTGGTTTGTTTGAAACCAGGAATGAATGTGGGAACCTTCACATCATTGAGAGTTAACGTTTCGCCATGGTGAATCGATCTTGAGAAGTTGTTAGTTATAAGCACAACAACAACAAAGAACTAATATTTATATACCTCTTTATAGTTTCCCAGGCCCTTGCACATCCAGTATCTCATTTGATAAGAGGAAAAGAATAGTGGAATGAGTTGGAAGCCTGCAAATATATAAAGTGATATGGAGTCTGCCAGGGAGAAACTCCGAGCAATGAGAAAAAGGAGCAGGGTCACTCGTCAGAAGCAGACGGCTTATCTTTAAATACCTGATCAGGAAGGCGGCTGAGCAGGAGATAAATGTAAAAAGGACCATGAAGCTGAGAATAAATGGAGCAATCTTTTTCTGAAGGGAAAGTAGCTGAAATTCCAGGGCCAGGGAAGGGGAGGGGTGGAAATAATCAGAAATTATGGCCTGAGAAGAATCTCTAAAGCTGTCAGACAGCAGGGGACGACAGCAGCCCATCAGGAGTGGCCCAGAGTAGATGGAGCTGTAAATCAAAGGGAGAAGTGTTATGGCCATTGCAGGGCACTGCGGTGCCCTAATGGGGAATGGGCTGGAGGACTTTATAAAGCTGGGTCTGCCAGGCTCTGAGCATGATGGAATTGACCATGTCAACCTTGGGAAGGCTCAAAATTCAACTTGCTTTTGAAAATGGGCTTGTGGGGTGCTTAGATCATTCAGAAGATCCACAAGTCATTTTTTTTCCTCTCCCAAGAACCTATTTAAAATAAAAAAGATTATATTCTCTTGGGAAATAGTATGTGTGTTGGAGCAGGGGAGCGGTTCTGGGCCTCCAGGCCCCTATGTGTTCCAATTCCATCAGTGCCCATAGAAGCAGTGTGGAGTGGTGGTGGTAGGAACCTCGGTCCTGGCACGAATGGTCTTGGTTTCAAGTCCCAGATCAGACACGTACCAGTCATGTGACCAACCCCTTCAGCTCTCAGCCCTCAGATTTTCTCGGCTTCAATTTTATCATCTGTAAAATGGGGACAATAATATCTCAATTATAGACCATTGTGAGGATCAAATGAGCATAATGATTGTAAAGCACTTAACAAAGGGTCTAGTGCAGAGTAAGTGATCAGAAGCAATTATTAGAGAGGAAAGTAAGCGTATCTCTTCATTCAGGAATCACAATCCAACAAAGGAAGAGTGTAGTAGAAAGTTTTCTCTGGGTTATACTGCATAATAACCTCAAACTCTTGTGGCTTTACAGCATTTATGTATTTCTCATTCATGATGCTTATTGGTGCCATGGGACAGCTGCTGATGCTCTGCTCCGGGCTGTCAGTAGGTTCAGATCTGCTCTATGCATCTTCGCATTCTGGGATTCGAGATGAAGGGGGCACCTCTTGTCTAAGCCTCAATATTCTCATGGCAAAGGAAACTAGTGCAAGAGAGCTCTGAGAGCCTCTGTCTGGAGCTGGTACTTTTCTGCTTCTACATATATTTCAGTTGCCAAAGGAAATCCTGAGGCTAAGGCCAACATCAGTGGGACAGGGAAGTATATCCTCCCATGGTGGGTGGAGAGTGGAGACTGAGTATTTGCATGACAACAATGGAGTCCACCTCAAGGGGTATGCTTGGGACCATGGCTGTGTGCACAAAGTCATTTGCCTGGACCAGGGGGAGAGTGGTTGAAGTCAGTCAAGCCCCTGTTTACCCAAACAATGAACTTATGGTCCAAGAATGGGCTTTTGCTGCGTCTTGCTCTTGGCTCTGGCATTGTGTGGAGGGAGGCTGGTTGTCAGGAGGGCTGTGCCCAAGTTCTCCCTACCACTGTTGCCCTCAGGTCTTGCTGCATGTGTGCCTCCTCTTGTGACACGGCAATGACCTCCCTGACCAACTCCTTTAGCTCTCAGCCCTTGGGTGGTACTTCCAGGTCTATGTGAGTTGATGGTAAGTCAGTGTCTCCCTAAGCAGTTGGATGTAAATGTTAACACTGGTTCCCAGGCAGCATCAGAATTCAGCGGTTTCTTATAGTTCTTATAGCTCTCCCCAGAATCATAAAATGTCCTTCTTTATGGGCCTCAGACTTGTCATTTTTTTTTTTTTTTTTTTTTTTTTGTGAGGAGATCAGCCCTGAGCTAACATCCGCCAATCCTCCTCCTTTTTTGCTGAGGAAGACGGCCCTGGGCTAACATCGGTGCCCATCTTCCTCCACTTTATATGGGACGCCGCCACAGCATGGCTTACCAAGCAGTGCGTCGGTGCGCGCCCGGGATCCGAACCAGCGAACCCCGGGCCGCCGCAGCGGAGCGCGCGCACTTAACCGCTTGCGCCACCGGGCCGGCCCCTCAGACTTGTCATTTTTAAATGAGATGTGGTAGAGTGATCTCTAAGGCCATTTCCAGTTTCTATGGTCTATGACCATGATGATTTGACAAGTGTTTAGGAGGCATGTATGAAATACTTGATCTGAAACTTCCTAATATAGATAAGTGTTAATTGCAACGTTATGCTCATTAAAGTTGCATTACATTACCCACATTACTATGAAAGAGTGATTGTCACTCAGCATCCTCTCCAAGTCTTCTGTTACCCTGGGGTGCTTGTTTCTCCCATGTCCACCTCTTTCAAAAAATCTGCTGCAAGCCTGCATGGTGTCACTAAGGTGTGCATGACTGATCACTATTTCCATTCTTGGAGGAGGTGAGTCTTTACTCCTAAAGCAATGACTGTCAAATCCCATGATGTGACAGGTGTTTAGGGGAAGACACTTTAGGGTGGAGGGCGCTCTTCTTCCTTTATTCCAGTTTGATAAATATTCATAGAGCACCCATTATGTTTCTCACCAAGCCCTGTGCTTTCATTTATTTTGGCTCATTTAATCCTCACAAAACCCCTTGAAGGAAATATTAGCATCCTCATTTTATAGATGAGAAAACTGAGTTCCAAAGAAATTAACTTACCCAAAGTCACACAGCCGGGTATGGCAGATCTAGGATGCAAACTTGGGTCTCTTTCATTGCAATTTCCCTTCCCCTTTTATTATGATTTGATGAGATGTGAACGGAGCTAAGAGTTGGGGGCCTCCATCTAAGACTTGAGCCTGCTTCTGGCCCATCTGGCCTGAGGCAAGTCTCTGACAATGTGGAATTGAGGCACAGGAACATTTAGCTACTAGGAGACCTTTGTTTTTAGATCCATGTTCACAGCTTATTAACTCAATGACTTTAGATTAGTCACATATATAAAACAGGACTTATGATACCTACCCTGCCCATCTCAGAGATTCTGAGGGAGTCTGAGGAAAGAATAAATGTGAAAATACTTTGTAAACTGTTTAATATTCAAATATATGGCATTGTTGGTGGTTCTTCTTAGAAGGGAATGAGAACATAGCTAACTGCCACTTCCCCTCTTAAAGATAGATTTTGCTTAAAAAGGAAATCATATCCCCCAAAATGTTTGTTCTGAGGTTTCCAGGATACAGGAGAGAGAGTATGAAGTCTGTAGCTTCTTCGTAGCAGGGAGAACAAAAGACAGAATTTCAAACTCACTTTTAGAAAACCCAGTGAGAAATCCAGATTTCCATCAAGGTATTCCAGGATTCAGACCCAGACTTGTTTGACTTTGGGAACTCCCACTTTTTCATCCTAAAACACTGCTTAGGCTAGCTACTAACTGAGGTTACCAAGTGTAAGACCTGATCCCTTGATTCTGGTGACATGCAGTCTGATCAGAGCGGGGAAAAGACACCCTTACATAGAACAGCTGCATCGTGGTGCAGAGTGGTGTGGGTTGTGGTGTCTATTGCCAGACGAATGCTGGTTAAGACAGGGCAGAGGTTGCTTCTCTCCCACGTGTGGGTGTTCTATGTTTAGCTGAAAGTGTAAATAGCCTGGAAGTACTTGTTTAGAGGACTCAAAACCTCAGGACGTACACATTTTTTGAAGTATTTCTCTATAACGTATTTGTAAAGCACCCTGTTGTCTTATTTTATCAGCTTATTTTCACAATAGAATCCAGCTAAAGCTCGCCAGCTGGTTGTTGTTCTTTTCCTTTACAAGCTGGGTCATAAAGGGATGAAATGTCTGCTCAGTCAGCCAGGACTGGGAGTATTTGAGCCCCTCTTCATCAGAGACTCTTTATCCGCCTCACCTCACCATCTACCCACCCCCTACCCCTGGTTTCATTCATTATCTCTCGATAGAGAGAGATCTAGATCTAGATCTTCTTTCTTCTTTTCTCTCCTCCTTCTGCAGAGAAGCCACTGTACAGCTCTGGAAACATTTTGTTCTAGTCAAATGTGCTTTTAAACATTAACAAAGTACAAAGACAGAGCTTTTTAAGGAGAGGCTGCCAGACTAGTTTCTATTCAAAGTCACTTTTTGATTTAAATTAACTTCTACCCAGTGGTTTGCAAACTGTGTCCAGAGATGGTGATGCCCCCACTTTTGATTCCACCATAGCTACTCACTTTCGTTAGTTTTACATTGGGATCCTCTTAGGACTTCACTTGATGAAATGTTCTGATACAAACAGCATGCAAATCCCTCTTTTACACCAACAGTGAGTTTCCCGAGAGTCAGAAGGAAATGGTGTACTGGATGTTAGAGTAAGACTTTTCAAATGGTAAGGGAACTGTCTTAGGAACTGGCATGTAACTTGATATTTTTTTCCAAGTGGTTTTTGAATGAAAGTGTAAATGATGCAAAGATTGTGGGTATAGTAAAAGGAAGTCCTTTTTGGGAATCAATAGGAAGTCACATACGTGTCTCAAACTTGGCTTCTGTGAAAATGGAGTACTCCAGAGCTAATATAGTATTCTGAAAAGAAGCATTAGTGATTTCTTTTGTGTAAATTACAGCATATATTTCAAGGCCACTGGTGCCCCTGTGCCTCTGAGTTTTGAACTAGGTTCAGTAGTTGGAGCAGCACAGCCCCTGGAAGTTCTACACAGGACAAAACCTATACTTGTTTTGGTTGAACAAAGGGAAAAGTCCCTTTAAAAAGAAAATAGGTGCCACAGAGATGGTAATTGGTAACAGTTGAGAATAAGTCAGCACATTGTATCTAGAGGTTTATATTCCTTTAAATCCTGCTTTGAATTGTATCATTCCTTAAGTAAGCAGGTAAACGTTAGCCCGTAAAGTTGTGTTAACATTGATTGTTAGCTAATACATATGTTCCTTTTTTATAGAAAAAAAAATTGATTGAACCCATGTGCTCAATGCGTCCCGGCCTAACCCTCCACACCAAGGAACAGCCTTGAAAATTGGGTCATTGACTTGTATGACCAGAACCCAAAGTATCAATATTTACCGACTAGCTGAGTCACAGATATTGTCTGAGTCTCCAAGAGGTGATAAACCACCAGTGAGTCCTCTTCTCACAATCATCTTTTTGGACGTGTCTCTACTCAGATGGATGGTGGAGAAAAAGGTACCCAAAAGGTTTTATGATTACCTGACCTGACATCCTCATTTGCCAAACGTTTTCCCTTTAGCCATTTTAAACTCCTTTGTGAAATCTACACCCGGGGATGTTTCTTTCTTTTGAAATCGAGGTCTTAGAACATAGCAATCCTTCCAGTGAGCCTGAAGAGAGATTGGCTGGCTGAGTTCCAAATTAAATGAAACTACAGAAACTACAGGGAATGAGACAACAGAAACAGGATTTTGGTGCAGAGGAAGATGCAACATAATGGGTTGTCAAAACTTTCCTACTCAAAATGTAAGCTATGGAATGGCAATATCAGATGTAACCTATGGAAAGGCAATATCAACATCACTTGGGAATTTGTTAAAAATCCAGAGTCCCAGCCCCCATCCCAGACCTGCTGAACCAGAATCTTCATTTTAACAAGATTCCCAGGGTGGCAGTTTAGAAATGGGGCTCAAATTCCTTGATGCTCCTCTCATTGAGAGGTGAGGAGTCTGTGTCCCCTCCCCTTGAATCTGGGCAGGCTTGTGACTGTTTTGACCAGTAGTGGCTGGCAGAAATAACTCTGCATAACCTTTTAAGAGTAGGTCAGAAATGGCCATGTAGCTTTCTCCTGATTCTCTTGAGATGCTCACTGTGGGAGAAACCAGCTGCCGTGTAAAAAGTCTGAGCATCCTCCGATAGCCGTGAAGCCACTTTGATAATCTGTCCCTCTTGAGCCCAGACTTCCAGCCATCCTTGCCAAAATGCCAGACATATGAATGAGGCCACCATGGGTCCACCAGACCGACCCACCCACCACCTGAATACCACCAAGTGACCCCAGTTGATGCCACATGAAGCAGAAGAATTGCCTAGCCAATCCCTGCTTGAATTTCTGAACTACAGAATTCATGAGATATAATAAAATGGTGTTTCTTTAAGCCACTACGTTTTGATGGTACTTTGTTAGGCAGCAGGATACCTGAAACATATTTGCACTAGGTGAACTGTATGCCCAATAAACATTTGAGAAGCACTAGACAAAAATAAAAATAATAAATCACTCAGGGAGGCATTGAGAGAAATGTGCAGAGAGCAGTCAAAATGCTAGGGTGGGTTAAGATGTTCCTGATTTCAAGTGGGAAGGTTCCACTTGCAGTCTTTCTCTTCTTGTCTTTACTGTGTAAACCATGGCAAGTCTTAGGATAACAGTTGGAAAACTAACACCTATTAAGTGTCTGCTCTGCCAAGCATTGAGCTTAGTGCTTTACTGTGTTCTACTACTCTCCAGAACAATCCTAGGAGGTAGGTATAATTAGTCCTATGTTATTAATGATGGAACTGAAACAAAAGAGGTTATATAACTTGCCAAAGGTAATTCATCTGGAAGTTAAATGTAGGTCTTTCTGATTTGAACGTCTCTTTTCCCCAGGTTGTACCATCTCTTGATGGCACAAGGTTGAGATGCATTTGCCCTCAGGCCAGACAAGACACTGTCAGCCAAGGGCACTCTTCCATCCTTCTCTTCCCTCCAGGGAGGAAATAGACATGGCTGGTACCACCAGCCTGAGTTTTGAGTTTGATCTTTCTTTTATATCCAGGCTCAGATGGAGGGCTAACAAAGACCAAGATGCAGGTGACTAGAGAGGTACACGACCAGGGTGCTGCACACATATGATGGATTTTTCTTAGGCAACAAGCTCAAATATAATTAATTGGATTAAGAAAAATTCTTTCTCACTCTCCAAGGAGTGAGTAGATCTGAGCCTAGTTTTTACCCAATTGAATTTGAGTTATTCAACTTCTCTCTAGTCATCTCTTGGGGGAGAAATGCATCTGTTCAGCATCTTTTACTGAGTGTCGCTGTGTGCCTGGTGCAATGCTGGTATTGTGGGGGGGGGGAATATAGTGGTGAAAAAGACTCAGCACCCCCCCTCCCCCCAGTATTCATCATCATACATCTATGAATATCACTGGGCAGGGCCAGAGGATGGACAGTCTGGGAGGGGCAGGGAAGGTTTTCTAGAGAAGGTGGTCTAAGGTGGGACTTGAGGATTTCACAGACAGAGATCGGGTTAACAGCATTCAGTCAGGGGGATACTTAAAGCAAAGGCCTTGAGTAAGGAAAAGCCAGAGGGATTGGGAAATGGCAAAGAGACATCAGTGGCTGGAGTTGGTCTAGGTTTCCCATTGGGTGTGTGGATGGGGTGAGGTTAAGGGAGGGGGACTCCCATCCTGTTGACCTTCCTAACAGGGAAGTAAGGGACAAGGGACTTTTTAATGCTTTTTTTTTTTTTTTCAGAAAAAATTCCCTGTCAATATCAACAGTAAGCTTACTTGTTTTTCCATTTATGACCAAGGAAAAATGTTTGGGCATTAGGTAGAATTGCTAGATTTAGCAAATAAAAATACAAGATGCCCAGTTAAATTTGAATTTCAGATAAACATGTTCCATACACAATTTGGGATATGCATGTGCTATACATTTATTCCTTATCTGCAATTCAAAGTTAATTGGGCATCCTGTATTTTACCAGGCAACTCTAGTGCTAGAAAAATATAAATATCTCCTTTGACTCCTCATGTCTATTCCACAGGTGAGGTGAAAACTTACTTGGTTTGTTTAATTTTTATAAGTAAATGAAGTTTCAATTTACCCCAATGTAATAGTTTATGTCAAGACATCATGTTTTGTTTATACATTATTTTTTATTTCTTTTTTTTCTTTTAAACAATCTGTTTGCAATTTGTCACTTAGTTTCTTCCTGTGTGCCTTTACTCTTCTGAGTTTAACACTTTCAAGTCTGACAACCACAGTCCTGGAAGTGTTCTGCCTCAAGCCAAGGTTTGCTGTGACGGGACACCAAGACTTTCATACTTATAATCCTTCACAGCCTTTTGTGTTTCACGGCAAACTTGGAAATGATTACATTTATTTAGACAACTTCAAATGGTGTCCCTGTTTGCAGATGGACAAATTGGGTGGGGGCTGTCATGTGGGTGGGGGTCTTCACCAGCCTGCTGAAGAGCTGAGGATCAGGACAGGAGGGCATAACACAAGAAGGCATTCCCCACTCCTAGGACTCACTGGGTTGTGGAGCCTGTCGTTTCTCCCTCCAATTTGATGGCAGTAGAAATTATAAAGAATTTGAGGCTTAAGACTATGGAAAGGGGAGGGGTACATGCAATGAAGATAATGGTGAGAGAGTGATTCATTTTGACCTGGAGAAGGTGAAGGGGATGTGGGAGGGTGAGGAATTAGGAAAAGTTTCATGGAGGAGGTGGCATTTCAGCTGAGCCTTAAAAAGTTGCGTACAATTTATGCCACATTCTTGACTGTGGAATCTCATGCACTCTCCCTGTCCCATCATGTTACTTTGTGAAGAGTGCAATGGCCCAACTTGTAACAGCACACGGAGGAGGCAGGGAGACAGCCTGTTGTGTTTGGATGAGCTGGCAGGGGAGCCTACCCCACGAGCCCAAAAGTTTGCTGTGCCCACAATGCCACCATGCCCTTTGCTCCAGAGTCAGAACAATTCAGCCCCATCTATCTCTCTTCCTTCCTGTAAGATATAGAAATGCTCCTCTTTGAAACTTGGTAAAATCACCAGCCTGCCAATCAGAAGAGGGAAGGATCATAATTAATGATAATAGCCCTGTTTTAATTATAGCTATTTAACAAGTTAGCAGAACAATACCAGTAACACAGCTCGACACTGAATGGGTCGGGAGCAGCCTGCTATTTCTCTCAGCATTCATGCGGTCCCCTGGAACTCTGCAAGGCTCAGCTCCTTGTAACTGGAGAGATTAGCAAGTGAGAGCTAAGCAGTCTGCATCTCCCCTTTCCCAGTAAGATCTTTCTTCCTTGCTCTCTTCTGTACAATTTGCATCTCATGCCAGGTGCATCTGGCTTGACTCAGTGGCCTCTGAAGCTACAAGGTTGAAGGTGTACCTACCTTCTGTTGGCGTAGGGGAGTGAACTGGGGTATGCAGATCCCAGTGAGGCCCCTTCTGAGCTATCCATCTTTGGCTTATCTCTCTGTCTTGGCCAGACCTAGAATCCTAGAAATTTAGCCCTGGAAGGGACCTTGGAGATTCTTTAATCCAAAGACTTTCAAACTTTTTAAGGCTAGAAGGCTGCTGTAATTGAAGGGGAGGGTGAGAGGATACCCACAAAACCCTGCTCACCCAGCCTCCAACTTGCCCCTGGCTATAGCCACCTGGTTGCTCCCTGGAACCCTTAAGACTCCTTGAAGAAGTTGTTCCTCACTCTCATTTTTAAGATGTGGGGACTAAAGGAAATGCAGCTCTCCTACACCCAAGCAATTCAATTAGATACTAGAAAAATTAAAACTTAGATCTCCTCTCGCTCAGGCATATGCCCTTATAATAAACCCACTTAGGTTATTTCAGTGCTGAAAATCCAAATTCATCTATCCATAGATCACCCAAGGACCTAAGGAAAGGTTCTTGGAAAGGAAGAAAGGAGGAGCCTAGGAAGGTCTTGGGGCTGGGGAGAGCCCCTAAGTCAGAGTCAGTGTCTTTTAAGCTGCATTCCATAGTGGGTTGGGGAACTGTGTGTGTGTGTGTGTGTGTGTGTGTGTGTGTATAGCACTTATGGGCAACTTTTTTTTCTGTTTTGAGAAAAGTGTCCATAATTTTCATCAGATTTCAGCAGGATTCATGAACCCCAATATTTAAGAACCATGGCAGGAGGTTACTCAGCAAGTCAGCAAAGGGCTCTGACAAATGAAACCCCAGGCTCCTGTTTCCTTTCCAGATCAGATTGTCACACCCTGCTGCCCTGGGGCGCATCAGCCATCTCAGCTGGTTCTTCCTACTTCACAGCTAATTCCAAATGACCACAGACCCAATCAAGATAGAAGCTGACAGGTAGCAAAGGCATGAAGCAGAATGAAGAGGAGCAGGTTCTTATCCAAGGCAGCCAGGGAGATATTTGCTCTGAGAGATGACCAAGTGGCCTTGTCATTAATGAGGTAGACATCTCTCCAAGGATGGGTCTGCAGAAAAGACAGCATTTCTCCAATTCGTTTTCTGACAAGAAGCAGCCTTTAACAGATGCAGAAGAAATCTATAGGGTGAGGTTTCTAGGATCTGCTTTAAATCTGCCGTGGGACATTGGCAGTCAGAGAAAATCATCTCAGGTGATAAAGAGTTGGATTAGCATCAGATGACTATGAAGTAATAATTCGTCCCTTTGAAATAATTCAGGCAGCCTTTCTTCTCTCTGACAGATTCAGGCCGTGAGGTTTCGGCCTTGTTAGTTACCAGATTTACAGGAAACTTACCGGCTGCTTCTTATCAAAGGGAAGGGAAATTTCTTCCTAAAAGACTTTGGCCTGGCAATCTTCCTTCCTCTTCTGACTTGTAAGAGGGCATGTTGTCTTTGTTTCTAAGGAACAATAACTGTTGCTTTTGAGAGCAAAAGGATAGAATAAGCTGGTACATTACAACCACCTCATCTTTTGAGTCAAGATGAATAGATCATTGTCTAGAAGGCGAGTCTTCGAGGCTCCAACTTCCCACGTTGTCAGTCTCCTGGGACATGAGTGGAATTGCAGCATTGGTTAGGAGAGGGAGGGCATTAGACCAAGAAGATGGAGCAGAATAGTTTAAAATAGGCTGCCTGGTCACACACCATTACCAGTCACTGATGAGGTAAGGATCTTGCACCAGAGTGTAAATCATCTTCATCACTGAGTTTGTGGGTTAGTTCAGCGGACATTTTTTTCATTGCAAGACCTTCTCAAAAGAGGACGCAGCGTGTTGCTGCATGCTTGGTGAACTCTTTATTTCATCATGGACTGGTGCTTTGAGAAGCACTGGTTGAAAACGAAAGTAATTCCTTAAGCTGCTTTCTCGGAAAGCTGGAAGTTTTCCAGGCCAGACGCTCTCAGAATCCAGGAGAATTGATTGGAGGAGGGATTCTTGTCCACTTGGTCAGATCTGTGTGTTGCTACCCGTGGACAATAGCCCTGTAGGACCATGCATGGGAAGCTGGGCATGACCAAAGCTGAGTGCGTTAGTTCACAGGACCTCATGATTCTGCAGTCATTGTTGGCAAAGGATGCTGAGTGGAATTGCCTTCCCTGGGGGCACTAGGGCCCACCAAGGTGACACTCCTTGGCATCAGTCCTATTTCTTGCCTGCTCACTGCTTGGCCCCTCTGCCTGGATTCTGCCCAGCCAGCCTGCTGTGTTCCTGTACAGCTCCTGGCCTCTATCCCTGCTCCATCTACCAGCCTCACCTTCTTGACTCTGGATTCCTGGCCAACATTGTTTTCTGACGCCACTTTCCTCATAGACACGCCAAGTGTAATGCTCCCCAATCCCTCAGCCCTGCTGTCTGCTGGCCTAGTTCCACTGTGCTAGCCAACTCCCATACTTAGAGTTCTCTTTGCTCCCTAATACTGTAGCAAGGGAGTTCTTTCATCAGGATGATTGGCAACTGGTTCATTCTCCAGGGAGGACTGGAAATTCCAAGGCCCAGTAGTGACCTGGGCCTGCTGGTGACATCCAAATCCGAGCTGGGTGTAGTTGTGTTAGAAAATGCCCCAGCAGGACAGTGCAGTATATTTGCCTAGGAATGATGGTCAGAGGACAAAACTGAAGCTTGGAATTAAATCTGGGGTTGATGGTTTACCAGCTGTTGGAGCTCAGGCAAGTCCCATGACCACTGAGCCTCAGTTTCTCAATCTGTAAAATACAGATAATGGAAGAAATGTATGAGGACAATCGATGCAGTGGACACACACTTAACACAAGGTTTGGCTTAGAATAGTTTCCATTATTATCACTCAACTTCCTAGAGACCTAATTTACCTAAAGACCTGTGACTTTCTTCTTTGTCTTTTCTCTCCGACTTCTGTGCCTCCTATACTCCTCAGTGGGTAGAATATCACAGCTCCACACTAACATCTCTTGGAAGCAATCAAGTCTCTTTACAAATGGTAAACAAGTGGTTTCTTGGTAAACAAAAAACTGTGTACTTGATTTATCTTGCTATCCAACAAAATGAAAGAGATCACTTTTTATTCTGTACCATAGCAGAAAGCCATTCTTACCAAACAATGCTCACCTCGATTTGTCTCCCAAGTTGGGGTGGATGAGATAATGGCCCCTACAGACTGCAGTCAGCAGGTGGGCCCCCCACCCTCTGATACGGTGGCCATGTCCCTCCCCTGCATCTTGGAAGGAGGCCGGTGTCCTAGAGCCACGTGGCAGCCCATCACACCTCAGGGAACGGCAGCTTCTGGGCAGTTCACTGCATTCTCCCCCCACCGAGCTGGGGACAACCACAAGGAGCAGCCTGGAAGCCCTCCTGCCCTGAGGGCCTGGCTCCCAAACCATAGATGGGCAGAGCCTCTGTGTGGGAGGAATGGCGAAGTGGGGGTCTTGCCCATAGCTTGCCTCTATATTCTGTGAAATTTGGAACAAATGAAATTGATGGTGGACTGGGGCCTTGGGAGTTCATTCAGTAGACAACTGACTGACTTACTCACTGAATGAATGAATGAACAAATGAGCAATTATTTATTTAATACCTACTGTGTGCCAGGCACCCTTCTAGACACTAGGAACATAGCAGTGAACAAAATGGAAAAAAGTTCCTGCTCTGATGGTGTTTATATTCTAGAGGGGAGAGCAGACAATAAACCAAGAAATACATAGCATATCAGCGGATGATAAGGTTTAGGGAGAAAATGGAGACTGGAAAGGGGATGGACAGTTATGGGGGGTGATCATTTGCATAGGAGGGGCAGGGAAGGCTCTGCCACAGGCTGATGGTAGAGCAGGAGTGGGAATGCCATGAGAGAAGGAGCCATGAGGGTACCTGGAAGAAAGATCCCAGGCGGAGGGAACAGCAAGCACAAAGGATCTGAGGTGGGAGTGTATGTTGGCCCACATTAGCCTCCAACTTTATCTTATAAATGGGCAAAAAAAAAAGTTACATGCTTATTTCTGGTATGTTTAAGTGTGACTCCACAGGGGTCAAAGGAGACATTGATCCTCGAGCAAGTTACTCCACTGGACCTCAGTTTACTCATTTATGATATAAATGCAGTAGATTAGATTTACTCTGAGCTCCCTTCTGTAGGACAGAGTTTGGAGATTGATTTTTATTATGGGTACTGATAGGCCATGAATGCACGGAGAAGCCAGGACCAAGGCATTCTACTTAGGTGTGGTGCCTTTGTTTCAACCCTGTAGCATTCTTACCTGGCAAAGAGGAGCTCAGTAAATGTTTGCTGAATGAATGACGTAGAAGTCAGGCAGACAGACAAGGGCCAGGAGGAAAAGTTAAAGTCAAGAATGGAGCATGCACTTGGGAATGAAAGGGTTGGGTGGTTCGATTTGGTGACCTTTAAGGTCACTTTTGGTCCTGAGAATCTAGTTCAACTCCAGTGTTTGGATACAGGTTTTGCTGCATATCAACTTATCCCCAAATTTAGCAGCAGCTTAGAACAGCAAACATTTACTATCTCACAGAATTTCTGAGGGTCAGGAATCCAGGAGTGGCTTAGCTGGGGCTCTCCTGAGGTTGCAGTCAACCATCGGCCAGGGCTGCAGGCACCTCACAGTTGGACCGGGGCTGGAGGATCGGTCACTCACAAGGCTCTTGGCAAGAGGCCTCAGATCCTCATCACGAGGGCCTCTCCACAGAGCTGCTGGAGTGTCTGTACCAGGACCAGGACCAGGGACTAGGGTGAGGCAAGTTCTGGCTCTATTCCTCACAATGTGGCAGCTAGCTTCCCCCAACAAGTGACTCAAGAATGAAAGAGCAAGCCGGAAGCAGCAGGGCTTTATTCTATTCATTAGAAGCCAATCCTTAGGTCCAGCTCATACTCTGGGGGAGGTGACTTAGGCTCCACCTCCTGAAGGAAGGAATATAAAAGAATTTGTAGACTTTCAAAAATCCCTCCATCCAGTTTTTAGCTGTGGGAACCTCATTAAGTCGTTAACTTGTGATCCTCAGGTGCTCAGCTCTAGCCTTAGCTTACTGCTTAAAACACGCAAGCTGTCTGACATAATATTTGTTCATTTGTCTAGGAGAAAAGGCAAGAATGGATGTACAAAAGGCTAAGAGGGTGATCAGATATTAAAAAACCCATAGGCCACACTCAAGAATTATGGTTCAGTTGGTTTTAGGTGAGTTTTGAGCACAGGTATGATTTTATTTAAAAAGTTTTTTGTGGTTATTTTAAAAACATTTACGTATTTATTTCTTATTGTCGTAAAATATACATAAAATTTAACATTTTAACCAGTTCTAAGTGTACACTGACATTAAGTTCATTCACAATGTTGTGCAACCACCACCACTTTCCATTTCTAGAAGTTGTTCATTACCCCAAACAAAAACTCTATACCCGTTAAATAATAACTCCCCATTCTCCCCTTCCTCTAACCTCTGGTAACATCTATTCTATTTTCTGTCTCTATGAATTTGCCTTATCTAGGTACTTCATATAAGTGGGATCATATAATATTTGTCCTTTTGTGTATGGCTTATTTCACTTAGCATAATATTTTGAAGGTTCACCCATGTTGCAGCATGTGCCAGAATTTCATTCCCTCTTAAGGCAGAATAATTGTGTATATATACCACATTTTGTTTATCCATTCATCCACTGATAGACATTTGGGTTGTTTCCACCTTCGTCTACTATGAATAATTCTGTTATGAATATAGGTGTACAGGTATCTGTTTGAATCCTGCTTTCAATTTTTTGGGATATAAACCCGAAGTGGAAATACTGGATCATATAGTAATTTCATGTTTAATTTTTTGAAGAGCTTCCAAATACAGGCATGTTTTTTAAAAGCTCCCTAGGTGATTCTAATGTGCAGCCGGGGTGATAAGGACTGACTGTAGGTGAAGACTGCTAAGAAAGTTCATCTGATGGGTGGGGAACATCTGAATTTTCTCGTTGATTTCTAGGTTCCTCTCAAGAGGGAGGAAAATGTCCGATCTGATGTATCTGATATTTCACTTAGTCTCTTTGGATTCAGCTTGTCACTGCCAAGGTTTCTTTCAAGTATGTCAGCGTTTGTCACAGCAACAGAGCATTTTTTGTGCTGGGCTTCAGTTGACAGATGTCAAGCGTTGCTTGGTCCTGGGTGGTGGAGGTGGGCTGGGGACTAGTGAAGGAAGCCATAGATAAGGAAATAACCTTATAATCTTTTAAAGCCACACAAGCAATCATACCAACAAGTACTTTGGGATGCACAAATCCTGGGGCAGTGGACAAGAGAATCTGTACATCTGTTTCTTTGCATCTGTAGATTTGGTCAGTAGTTAGTGCGTGCTTTGATAGTGGAGCAATTTCTATTTACAATTGGGCAGGTCATCGTAAGAATGGCTCTTTATGGAGTCTATATTTTTCCACTGCTAAATTTGCGCTATGCCGAAAGAGAGAGCTTCCAGAACAAACCAGGTTCCCATGACACATGGGGAAATATCTGCTTTATTGGCCAGAGGCCATTGCTTTGTTGGGGACATTAAAAGGATCATACTTTTGAGGCCCAACATCAGAGTGGAAGTGCTTCTCAGGCAACTGCAGTCTGGCAGTGAGGAAACAGCAGGGATTTTTATTGTTCTGGTGGCATTTCCATATCACAGGAGGCCAGGAAGGGTCACTCCAGCTCTGTGGGCCACTGCTTTGCCCAGGGAGAGGCCACTGTGCGACATCTGCTTCTTTCTGCCTGCTTCCTTTAAGATTCTGCTTTCACTCCTGATGCCGAATTCTCTTCCTAGAATTTGGAAGGCCACTTCCCAGGCCACTTCTGGATTCTTTCTGTGGGCAGAGTTCTAGCATCTTGGTTTACTCCACTGATTCCCTCTACCTCCTGTCTGACCTGGAACCAAGCCTTGAGCACAGTCATTATTACTGTCTCCCCACCGTCACCACTAGGTTTCCCATTCCAAGAGCCTGTGTACACCAAGTGCCAGTGCTCTGGTCCTGCCTCAGCTTCTATTGCTCCCTTGGCATGTGCTGACCTGGCTTCAGGAGCTCGGAGCATCCCAGTGCACACCTTCCCTCCAGCTGCTCCCTCCGCCCACCTCAAATGTCATCTGGCTCTGGATATCTTTGGGGGTATTGTGGGGAAGAGCCATCTGAAACTGAGCCATTGGATTCTTGACTTTTACTGTTAATCATGAGAAATCATACTTGGACCTCTTGCCTGTTTGCGCTGGGAGCCCACAGCACTGAGCTGCCACTTGGATAAAACATCAGAGTCAGTGGCCAGAGCCACAGCCCAGGGTGGACACCCCCAGTGCCATTGATTCCTGGAGGGAGTGTGGATGGAGACACAGTGAGCTGAGGAGCCCATACAGTCTAGGCCACTTCCCAGGAAGCCTTTGGAAATTCCCTGGGGCTCTTCCAAGGAGAGATGCGGCTTACTTTTTGATGGATAAATGCTCCAGCCAACTTGAAAATGAGGAGGAAAGCTGCTTTTGAACAAATCTATAGCAGAGATGAGGAAGTAGAAATTTAAAGAAACATGTAGCTATAAGAGACCTTAGTGATGATCTAGCTTGTCTACCTGTTTTGTCTCCTCATCAGACGAGGAAGCTGAGGCCTGGAAAGATCACAAGATGGCCTAAGTGCCACACTGCTGTCAGGCGCAGTCCCTCTCCAGCTCTGTTCTTAATTCCTTGAATTTACGAGGCCCTCAGTTCTTCTGAATTAAGAATGTTCGGTCAACTCCCTATCATTGTTAAAATATTCTGGAGTCTCTTCTCTGAAAGCATCTAGAGCTTAATCAAAAAGAGAGGAAGGTGGAGGCTGTGAGGTTTCCTGGAGCTTGGGTCTGAGAGTCAGTGCATCCAACAGGCCCATGGGATCATTATCAGCCATGGACTTAATGACACCCAATCTAGGGCAACAGACTGCATGGTTTCTTTGGCCAAGAGGGCAGGTTAGAAGGCCTGCCTCTCTACCAGCTATGAGTGGTTTCTCTCCAACCCGATGAGGAAGATACTACCATTGCTCTCAATTTATGGTTACTTATTCAAAGCTAATACCAGGCTTCTGTCAGAACTGGTGTAGGACATGCTGTGAACCAGCTATGAGACCTTGGACAAGTTGCCTTCCCTCTCTGGGCTTCAGTTTTTCTCCTCTGTAAAACAAGGTGAGTTGCTGATATCTAAGACTTGTAGGGGGTCCATCATTCCATGACGCATGCAATATTGGTAGCAGCCACTAAAGAATGATTTCGAGCCTCTTTTTAAGAACATCTTCAGTTTCTGCATTTCTCACAGGCTTCCTATGGTCAGGAAGATAATTGGAGCCATTGATTGAGAGCTGGTTCTAGAATCAGAGGTTTTGTTGCTCTTGGATGCTGGGCCTGCCCTGATTTGTTTTTTCCCTTTTCATACTGCTTGTGCCTCGTGGGACTACGCTTCCCACTGCCACATGCTCAGCCAGTGACCAACCTTGGACTCCTGTCTATGGGGGACCAAGTGGGCAAGGGTGAGAGGACTCCCATAAGGGAATGTGGTGGCTGAACCCATGGAGCCTGACCGAGACATTCCATCCAGTAGGATTTAAAGAGTCAGCTCAGGATAGTTGCATGGATATATTACAGCTTTAGTACTAGCTGAAAATGACTCAGGGGAGCCTGGATTAGTAGATACAAACTTCCCCTAGGCCAGAGGATGCTTACACTGGTGGTTGGTTGTAGGCTTGATCTCACCGGGATCTCTCCTCTGCAGCCAGGCATCTTATCCCTCAACACTTGGCTTCCACCAACTTTCCTAAAACCAATGGGGTCTATACCAAGGTTCACGTGTGTTGACCAGCTAGACCTCTCTGTTCCCACAATGGACTGAAAAAGGAAAATGAAACATACTTATATGCGAACTGAGGGATGATATGCAACACAGCCCTGGAGTCATCATATCTGGTCCCCTCTCCTCCAAAGGTGGTTATTTGAGCTGCCTTATGATCCTGCATGGACTTATGGTTCCTGTGGGCAGTGAGAATTGCTCTTCAGCAGAGACCTATGCACTTAACTCCTCCTACAGGGAAATTGCGACCCCTGTCTTAATCAGTCTTACCCTGATTTCTTATTTTCTCTCTATAAAGTTCTACCAAAACAGAAGTGTATAAAGTAGATAAGGAAATTCATCAGTAATCCATAGAGATTACCAGCACTGTTAGTTTGAGGTATATCTTCTTAGACGTTTTTCTTTGCAGAAACATACCTATATTTGCATATTTTTATATATTTAAAATTTGATTACATTTTCTACATCTTTAAAAACTCTTGGTAAACATGATTTTAATAAAAATATGATATTTTAGGTGCCGGCCCAGTGGCGCAAGTGGTTGGGTGCATGCACTCTGCTGTGGAGGCCCGTGGTTTGCAGGTTCGGATCCCGGGCACACACCGACACACCGCTTGGTGGGCCATGCTGTGGTGGCGTCCCACGTAAAGTGGAGGAAGACATAAAGTGGAGGAAGATGTGCACGGATGTTGGCCCAGGGCCAGTCTTAGCAAAAAAAGAGGAGGATTGGCAGATGTTGGCACAGGGCCGATCTTCCTCACAAAAATAAATAAATAAATAAATAAATAAATAAATAAATAAATAAATAAAATATGATATTTTCTAAAACAGATATATCATAATTTGCTTAACTATTTCCATAATGGTGGAAATTTTCCCTAAGTTGTTTTCAAGTTTTTTTTCTTTTATTTTGCTTTCCGTTATGCTTATTGCCAACTTACTTCACCAAAGGTTATTTAAATGTATACGTACATCAGTAATGTATGAGAACACTCAGCTCACAATGCACCATTATTATCATTTTTCTATTATTGTAGATGAATATCATTATTATTTTAATTTGAAATTCTTTGATAACCCATCAGGTTGGATATTTACCATTTGGATTTTCTCATTTAGAATTTTTCTGTTTGTGTCCTTTGCCTGTTAATCAGTTGGGATCTTAGTGTTTTTGTTGTGTTGGTTTGTTTTTGGTGTTTGTTCTTTGCCTCTTTGTTGCAGATATTATTCCTTGCTTGTTGTCTTTTAATACTGCTTATAACTTTTTGGCATGCAATCCAGTCTATCAGTATTTTCCTTTATAATTCCTTTGCTTTTAAATTTAGAAAGTCTTTACCCCCAGGAAATAAAATATACCTTTATCCATATTTTCTTCTTTTTCATTTTTTGATTTTTTTACCTTAAGCTCTTTGATTCATACTGAATTTATTTAAGTGTAGGATCTAAATCGATTTTCTTTCAAGTAGTTAACCAATTTTTCCAGTATCAATTTTTAGATAATCTTCTTTTCTTTACTGATTTGTGACACTTCCTTTAACTTTTATTAAGGTTTGTTTCTGGGCTATTTGTTCTTTTTTGCTGGTCTCTGCTAGGGGTAATGTTGAAAGTACTGGGCAGTTACTAGGTCAAGGCACAAAGAAAAAGGTTAATCTTACCTTAGCATAACCGCCTCTCCTCCCTGTGAGGTGCCTAAAGAAGGTATATGTACAAGGGACAAGCAAATCAATGTGTTATTTTATTATTAGCTTTAATATTGATGATCCAGTTGTCTCTTGCTGCATAACAAACCACTTGAACTTAGGGACATAAAACGACCATTTTACTATGCCCATGGATTATATGGGCCAGGAATTGGGAAGGGCACTGCAAGGATGCCTTGTTTCTGCTCCATGATGTCTGAGGCTTCAGCTGGGAAGACTCAAAGGCTGGGAGTCACTTGATGGTAGGGGCTGGAATCATCTGAAAGTTTGTTCACTTACCTGTCTGCTGATAGATGAGGGCTGTCAACTGGGGCTGTCAGCCAGAATACCTACTTGTGGTCCATCCACGTGGCTATCTTGGGCTTCCTCACAGTGGGTGGCTGGGTTCCAGGAGTTAGTGTCCCACGAGAATCAGGCAGAAGCCTTGCTACCTTTTATGGCTCAACCTCAGAAGTTATGTAGGATCTTTTCTGCCAGTGTCTCAAACCTGTTCAGATTCAAGGTGATGGAAGGAGTGTCAGAGTCACATTGTAAGGAGAGCATGTGGGATGGGAGATACTGTTGTGGCCATCTTTGGGTGAGGTACAAACGTCAGAGCAGGGAACTTTGACAAGCTGGACTAGAGCATTTCTCCTGCTTAATATTCTCTCCTGCTTGATATCCCCAGATACCCACGTGGTTCACTGCCTCAGTAACTTAAGACCTGTGCTCAAAGCTACCTTAGTGAGGTCTCCCCTGCCCACTCTATTTAAATTTGACCTCACCCACACCCTGGAACTCTCTATTACCTTTCCTTGCTTTATTATTTCTTCAATAACGCTTATCATCATCTAACATGCAATCTAGTTGACAAATTTGTTATGTTATTATTTATTGTCTGTCTCTTCTCTGTAGAATAAACTCTCCACAAAGGTGGAATCTTTGTCTATTAATATTCATGAATGTCTCCTACCTGCCTAGAACAGTGAGTGGTGCATAGCAGGTGCTCAATATTGTTGAATAAATGAATAGATGGATGAAGGGCAGGGGCACCTCATCCCCTTCTTTCTCCTGGCCACCTTGCTTCTTGGGGCTCCTTTGGAAGCCAAAAGAGACAACCAGCCCATCTGCTTTCCTTCTTTTTGCTTTTCCAGGCTCCTAAAATTCTGAATCCCATCTTCCTGCTCCAACTCTATAGCCTTTCTGCTCACCATTCCTTTTTTAATGGCCGGCCCTTGCTCTGCTCCAGCTGAAGTCAGGGCAGCACTCTCCAGGCTCTGAGCCTTCCAGGTCACTCACACCTGCTCCTGCTACCTTTGCTCTGCACTTGATTCTGCAGGGCCCGTGTCTTCTCTGTCCTTCACCCCTCAATGAGAAGTAAGGGCGCTGCTCTCTGGGCAGCTGACCATTCCTCCACCCTCCCCAACTGTGGCTGTGTCATCTCCTTCCACCGCAACCCTCACTCAAGTGGAGCAAGGACACTTGGTCCTCTGGACAACCCTGGGAGGCAAGAAGGCCAAGCATGGAGACTCCCATCTGCAGATGAGGAAACTGCAGAGCCATGTAGTAAAAGAGCTTGCCCAAGGTTGTGAAGAACAGCAGCTGGAGCTAAGGTGCTCTGACTTGAGTCCATGGATCTCCATATGCATCAATCCTTCTGATGTGGCGACTGTCTTAATTTCTGACTCTGGGCCACTTCTCAGTCTCTCTGTGTTTCAGTTTCCCCAAAAGGAAATTAAAAAACATCCCAAGGGGTCGGCCCGGTGGCGCAAGAGGTTAAGTGCGCGTGCTCCGCTGCAGCGGCCCAGGGTTTGCCGGTTCGGATCCAGGGCGCACACCGACGCACTGCTTGGCAAGCCATGCTGTAGCGGCGTCCCATATAAAGTGGAGGAAGATGGGCACGGATGTTAGCCCAGGGCCAGCCTTCCTTGGCAAAAAAAAAAAAAATAGAGGAGGATTGGCAGATGTTAGCACAGGGCTGATTCCTCACAAAAAAACAAAAAAACACATCCCAAGGTGTAAGGCAATTGTAAGTCCTCAAGTTATCAGGGACAAAAACAGCATTGTTGTGATTTATGAATCAGTTGAATAGCATGAACATGGCAACAAAATGGTTGAATATCTCTTTAGGACAAATGAACCTTGTAATTTGATGAAATTACCTTCCAGAAATACCATTTTGACTATTTTTAATACAGAAGTTACATACTGAGCAAATGAGTGTTTTGGTTATGATCCTTCTACTCCTGCTACCTTTACTCTAGAGACAGTTTTGACAATCTCCTAGTTTTTTTTCTTTTTTAAGTACTAAACTTCCTTGAAGTGATATGAGGACACAAGGAAATAACTTTTTTTTGGCCTTCTTTGACATGCTTATTTGGCCTCTAGCCCTTAGTAAAATGGAGACTATTTTTTAGAATGTCCCCCTTCAACCTGTCATTCTGCTGTCTGCTAGTGGAGTGTCCTGTGGAATGTGGAGTGGGCTGGAGGCTTTCTTTATGTAAATATATTAATCCTTCTGCCACCCTGGAAATTGTCATCAGTGCCAGCCAGATAATGAATTTTGCCCTTCAAATATTGAGCCAGTGTATATATTTCAGCCAAAAGGTAGAAACTGGCTTGTCTGTAAGAGGCAGCAAGGCCCAGGAATGTAGCATTTTGACAGGTTCCCTGGGTTTCTGGTGCACACCACCTTCTACAGATCAGAGAGAGAGGAGCCTCACCAGGGCACCTGGTGCACTTGTCTTGCCCACACGGCTGTTGCAAGAGTTTTGTAGTTTCAAACAGGTGACTTGTACCCCATGTGGCACATTTTCCATGGGCCTTTAAGGCCCTTTTCCTTCAGTCCCTTCTCTGTTTCAGTCTCTCTCAACTCCTTTAATCATGGAGTTCTTTTCATCTGCTGACTGTAATTCCTCCTCATGTAGGTTCTCTTTAGTCTTTGCTAGTCTCTGGTAAATCTGCATATCATAGTGATCGGCCTGGGGCATAGGGATGTAGCTCATAAGTTTATCCTGTAAATAGAACCGGAGTTTAAGCTCCTTATTACCATAGAAATTAAAAATTCTTCTACTCACACGTAGGTTTGGTCTTTAGACAGGATCTGCTAAACCTGCCAACTCCTAGTGGGCTGTGAAAGCCTTGTGCTTGCCACACTCTGAGCTGGTACCTTCCTCTGAATGGCATCAGACACCGCCAGCTCCCACTGCTCAAGGCCTCCAGTGTATTGTGTACTGCGCTGTCAAATGCTGCTCTGCAAACACGAACAGATTTCATTGCCCTTCCTTTCACTCCGGTTACCAGAGAGTCCGTGGGAGTGAGTTCAGTTCCTGGCGATGCACTGGAGATGAGAGATGATGTGGAGGAGGAAGACCCCATCTCCTGAGGGGCAAGGTGGCCTCATTCTACTTCCTGAGGGGTGGGAGGAGCCCCTCTGCTGCCTCTGGGCTGGTCAGGGTCAGTCTGTGGTATCCCTTTGCTTTCTCCATGCCTTGTCTTTCTCTGCCCTGTGGAGAAAGCCACTGATGTTGCTATGGTTCTAGAAACAGTGGGAACACCTGTTAGTTTAGTTTAAAAAAAAATTAAAGAACCAACTCCCTGCCAAACACTGGGCTAGATGCTGAGGATGTAATGTTGAATAGACTGGTCCCTGCCCCCAGAGACCCTTGGGCCCTCGGAGAAAGACCCTGGGCATTCAGAGACTTGGTTTCAAGTTCTGAGTCCTCTCTTACTGGCAATATGGCTTTGGGCAATAATAACGAAAATAACTTCTGTTTTGGAGCACTAACTACGTGCCAGGCATGCAGAATGTTAGTAGTTTCACACACATTATTATGCCTTTTCAACTTTCAGTTTCTTTATACTAGACAGACTTTTTGTCAGCCCAGTTCTTCCTCCAGTGTAATTCTCACCCCCGCCCTCCCACCCCCCAACCATGGCCATGGCTGTGTGATCTAGGATGTCTGAGCAAAGATGGGCCAAAGTTCCTTATCCTGGAATGGAGGACAGGAGTAAGTTGTGTCAGGAGAGAGAGAGGAAGGAGGTGAATCTGTGAGTCTCCGGGTATGTGGATTATTACACATCAAACTCAAGAACAGCTGAGGAGGAGAGGAAGTCAACCCACACATAAGAAACAAATAAAGCAGATTGGTAGAAAGGAGGAGACAAAAGAAGGCGAGAGGGGTCCTGGGGGCTCCTCAGACCCAGGTACCAGTGTGCTTTGGATGCCCAGCTCTTTGCCTGTTCTTGGGCTCTGTGAGATAGTTTGAGTTCTAGCAAAATCTTCCCTCCTTGGCTGGAGCTAGTATGAATTGGCTCTCTAATCTTTGTAACAAAAAGTCCTAAATATACATTTCTTTTGTGCAAAGGGGAATAATTGTCAGAATTAAATGAGACCATGTATCTGAAGATGCTTTATAAACTGTAAGGATTTATTTAAAATGCAAGAGATTATTGGATGACAACAATGACTATGATGACAGCGATGATGATGATGATATAATGATTAATGTCACACAACGATAGACAAATTAAGCTGTTTATAAGTTGTGACATGAGGAGAATTTTCCAGTAGAGCTCAAATGATGCTGGTATTACCTAGTGTCAGGTGGAGTAGATGTGGATTTGGTGCTGGACCCAGTGGCTTCCATGGTGACTTAGGAGCTGATGTAGAAGTTTGAGATCAGTGAGGATGGAGTTTGGGCCCGGGGGAGCAGCTGGGTTCCCTCTTAAAAGAGCCCCGTGAACTATTGTCCTAGATCTTCCAGAAAGGGTCTCTTTCCCTCCCAAGAAAGCATCTGTTTCCTCCTCCTGCTCCTGGCAACTCCTGACCCTAACCCTAACCCTAACCCCATTATCTTGAACTAGCTCTGGCCAGCTGCTCAGTAAGAGTGGGGAGCTAAATTGCAGTGCACATGGAGTGCACGTGCCCCAAGCAGGTCACCTTAGGGTGGAGAGGATGTTATGGCTATGTTGGGAAGACATCATTGAGCTGGATCACCTCAGCCACCAGCTCTATTAATTTAATTGTCAGCAGCAGAGCTCTGCCTTGGGCTGACAGGGGCAAACCCATTGAACTCAGTAGCATCAAGCCAGAGTGTGGCTAAAAAGACTTAGCTGACATTTCTGACACTTTTGATGGATATCAGCCCTACTTGAGCTCCAATGTCCTTCAGGGGAGAGGAAGGGAAGTGTTTGTCACCATGATGTGACTTGCATGTCGAACTGCTAGTTCTATACACATCTCTTCTAGGAAAAACACTGCCTTTTCTCCAAAGACGGACATGTCCTTGCAGGATGCAGACTCTCCCATCATCAGAAGCACCCTGGCACCTGAGGCCATTTTGGGGATGTGAGGAGTGATCTTTTTCTCCCATCCAATGGATTTAACCTTTCTCTTTTCTTTCCTTTGTGTTCTCTTCCCCTGTCATTAAACAAGATAATGTATGTGTGAAAATACCATGCAAATACATTCATGTATTTACCCATTTATTCAAAAAATGTGTATTGACTATGTGCCAGGTACTGTACTAGGATTTATCAATACAATGGGAAGGAAAAGACATGAATCTTGGTATCACCGGACTTGCATTCTAGAAGAAGAAATGGGCAAAAACACTAAGCAGAAAAATAAAGGAAATAATCTTTATAAATTATACATCTGTATAAATATTGAATTGAGCGCTGCGAAGGAAATAAACCAGGGGCAGAGGTAGTGAAAAACAGAAAGCATCTATTTCTATTTAGTTAGGGAGGCCAGGGAGTACTCCTCTGCCAAGACCCAAAAGAAGAGAGAAGGAGCCAGCCCTTCAAGAGAAGAGCATTCTAGATAGAAGAAACTGTGGGCAAAGACCCAAGGCAGGAAGAACTGGGTGTGTTTGAGACACAGAATATGCCAGTGTAACTGCAGTGATCTTGGGCAAGCACTTACCCACTCTGTGCCTCATCTGGAAAATGGAGACAATAGTACTTAAATCTTGGGTTATCATAATTATAAAATGGGATAAAGCATTGTGTTCATTCAAGTCTTCTGAGGAACAGATGCCAAGACAGAATTAGGTGGGCAACAGACTTACTGAGAGAAACATCTTGAAGAATAAAGGGGAGGAAGCCAGAAAAGGTGAGAGAGTTTTCAGACCTTGATGCAGGTCTGACAGCTGTGAAGGAGAGGGGGAAGGAAGGCGTTCCAAGGCAGATCTGGCCAGTCTAGAGGGAGTTCTTGAGCTAGAGCTGCTTGTTGGAGGAGTCTCATGACCCACAGGAATGGGCTGATAGTGGTATCACTGCTTTGCTCAGTCACTGAGCTACCCAGGGAACTACCTGGGGAAAGGCATGGCCTTGTTGTGGACTCTTTGGAGCCAGAAGGATGGCTTCTGGGGCCGTTAATCAACAGTGCTCCTGCTGCAGAAGATCTGAGTAGTGCATTTTCATGGCTGCCGATAGTATGTGCTTAGCAGACCCTCTGGTACATAACAGGCATTAAAATTAAAGTGCAGCCTTTGTTACTATTATTACCAAGAATTTTAATAATTACTGTTGTTGTCTTATCTTGTTTCCTTGATTCCTTTTCTGTTTCTTTCTCCCCTGCCTTGGCTGTTCTCCAGCCAGTTGCTAGTACCTCTGGACACTACCGATCCTCCTGGTCAAGCAAAGAAGTTGCTAACAAGAGAGAGCAGGCAGTTGCCATTGAGAGAGACCACTAAAATTGCCCTTTCTTAAAAAAAAAAAAAAAAACCTGTCACACTACCAGAAATTCCATCATTAAAAATTTCTTCTTTTGGGATAAGCCATAAACCACAGGTCCCAAAGGAAAGATTTCAAGGACTTATCCTTGTAGGTCTTTATCTTTGCTTTCTTCAACCATTTGGGAGCACTCAGTATTGCTTAATCTCTCCTTAAAATTCTCCCTTTCTCTTTCATAGTCCCTGCTATTCTGATTGTCCTAACCCCTCTTCCTCTTCTTTGCTCCATATCTATAATCTTTGTTGACTTCTCTTCTTCCTCCCATCCTATGGGAACCCTAAGGCTCTTTTACACTCTCCCCTCAGAAATCTATGACTTCAACTAGGAACATGACTGCCAAATAAATATCTCTAATTTTTACCTTTCCCAAGCTTTATACCACATCTCTCAACTTTCCTATGGTCATTTCTCCTAGAAGAAGTCATCCCAATAACTCAGTCTCAACATGCCCAAACCATCTTCTCCACCCTCGACTTTTGCCCCTCTGAAGGTCCTGTTCTCACAGGCTGGAAATCTGGTCACTTCTATCTTCTTGGTGACTCACGCTTGAAATCTGGGGTATATGTGTGACTTTTCCCTCTCCTTCTCCTCCACTTCCAGTCGCTCCTGAGTCTTCTATTTATTTTTTCACAAGTGATCACTCTCTTGTCTCCAGCTTCTCTGCCATTGTCTTAATTCATGTTCTCTCCTTCCACCTATGGTTTTGCTGTGGCCTCCTCACTGGTCTTTTACTGCCTGCCTCTGATCCCTCCATTAATTTGGGACCGTCTGTTCATTATTTAACATGTATGGATGAAGTCAAAGTGTTTTTAAAGTTTTTGAAAATCGTGTGTTCTCAACAACTTCAGCAGCTTGCAACCTTCTTTATACACGTCGTTTCCATAGGTCTGGCTCTCAACGGAGAGCAGAAGCCAACTTCAGCACCCAGGACTTTCTTTCAGGCCTGGCCTTGCTCCCATCCCAAACCTGACCGCATGCTGAACAATCGTTGTCTGCACCTGACCTTTCAGACACTGCATCTTCTTGTCATTCCTCCTATCATCTACAGGGGCGTCCTGTCCCCAGTTGTCCCTCTAGTGTGACACATCCAATTCCTAGCCTCGGCCCCTCCTCTGCATCCTGCCTCACTCACTCAAGTTGTTAAATAAGATTAAGTGGCTATTTCCTGGGAATGTCAGAAAGTTCAATGGCATCAGACCCATTGTCTCTGTAGCCTACTGTTAGTGCATAAGAGATGCTTTGTGAAAAGGGTAGTTCAACTTTGAGTCTCAATTATTACTTCAAGTGACGTTCCTCATCCTTAATTATGTGCTGTTATCCATAAAACGTTAGCGCTCGTATGATTCCTTTTATATAACATTATTGAAATGACAAAATTATAGAGCTGGAGAACAGATTAGTGGTTATTGGGTGTTGGGAATGGGGGCGGAAGGGAGATGGGTGCGGTTATAAAAGGGCAACATGAGAGATCTTTGTAGTGACAGAACTGTTCTGTACCTTGACTGGTGATGGATATAGGAGCTAACACGTGATAAAATTGCACAGAACTAAACACACACAAGCAAACGTGAGTACAAGTAAAACTGGGGAAATCTGACTGAGATTGTTGGATTGTACCATTGTCAGTATCCTGAGTGTGCTCTTGTTAGTTATGTAAGATGTTACCACTGGGGGAAACCAGGTAAAAGGTACACCACATGATCCCTCTGTATTATTTCTTACAACAGCATATGAATCTACACTTACTTCAAGATATAAAGTTTAATTAAAAAAAAGTTAGCACTCCTAGTTTTAATACTCAATGGTATTTGTGGAACTGAACCATTTATTCTTTCAGCCAATTCTGCCTCTTGGGAGTAATAGATTTCATGGGATTTTTGTTCACTTAATGAGAAAATGTTTCCACTTACTTTTCAAAATGTGCCTCTGGCTTCAGCCTCTCCAGCGTTCTCCTTATTCTATTCATGATTTTGTAGACATCGCTCACACCTTCCCTGGTGCTCTTGCCTATGGACTGAAGAATCCCAATAATTTTAGTGCAACCTCAGCGTCCCTTTGATTGTTTAAACTGCTCTTTTCTGGTCCCTCAGCTGTGCAATTTTTTTTCTTTCTTTCTAAAGCAAAAGCGATGAAAACCACACCCCGCCACAGCCTACCAGTGACTGCACCATGATTTGGCATAGACAGCATGGGATCTTCTGTTTGGTTTTTATTTTCCTTCTTCCTCATTTGTTTTTTTTTCTTTCTAACATTTTTGGCTACAGAAACACATTAAAAGGAAGCCTTTGGGTCCAGTCTGGGAAAGATTCCCAGGTGAATTCCAAGGGTCTTAACTGAGAATTCAGAGCTCTGATTCCTTTAAGTCAGAGAAAACTCCTCTCCCTATTCATAGTCCCCTAGGAGCCTGTGGCTTCTTCCCATCAATTTTCCCATTCAATATCCAAAAAAAACTCCATGCCAACTGCAAAATCTGAAAGTGTATTGCACATTCCATACTCTGAGTAATTTATAAGTAAGGTAAATAAGTTTGAGTCCAGTTCTAATTCCCCAGACATGAGCACACTACACTTCCGGATGCTTTCTGCCTCTAGGTAAGGGTCCTGTATTTGCCAAATCCCATCCCCACAGACCCCTTGCCCAGCACACACAGTTACACAAGGACAAGGAACATGACTTGGTTAAAAAATAAAAGTAAGAACTGTGGTCTACCTTACTACAGAGGTGGAAAAGACTGTGAGGACATCTTATTTCTAATTCAGCACTCTACTAACTCAGGAACTGCACTTGTTAGACATTTTTTCTTACGGCGAGTCCAAGCTGTTTGCCCTCATGAGGGACACAGGTCCCTCCACCTATGATGCTTCTCTCTGCAAATTGAAACCCCTGTCTCCTTGGTGTTGCACCCACTCAGTCTTTCAGGCATTTTGTGCACATCAGGGGCAAACAGATGACACCACCAGTCCTTCTTTACCGCTTATGTGGAGTGTCTCCACAGAGGTATGATTTGGCAAAAGCAGGCTGTTGGTGGAATTATGTAGATCTGGGTTCAAATATCTGTTCTTGCACCTACTAACTGGGTGAGCTTGAGAAAATTACTAACTCACAAGCAGACTGTTTCTTCACATATAAAACCTATCTCAAAAGGTCGAAGTGAGAAGGAAATGAAGTCCTCTATGTGAAATACCTGGTACACACTAGGTGCTTGCACTCTGACAACTTACATTGCTAGTAGTAGCTGTAACAGTTTACTGAGTACTTACTATGTGCTAGATACCACGCTGAGCACTTCACATGCAATATTTGTTTTTATTCCTCACAACCCTGTGATAAAGGCGCTATTATTGTTTCCCACTTCACAAATAAGAGAGCTGAGGCTGGGTTAAGTCACTTGCCAAGGGCCACATAGCTGGAAAATGGTAGAGCCAAAATTCAACCTCAGATTTTTCTGACACCAGAGGAAAGAATCCTAACCCAAAACTCCGTGTCATTGTTTTTCCCCTTCCTCCCTCTGAGAACTTCAATACGTTAATCAGGCAGTCACCTCACGAAGCGTCGGGGTATCAGTAAAGAGAATATGCATATTTTAACTGGAAGGAGCCACAATACCTCTCACTCGATGTTTATGTAATTATCATGAATTTCAAATTAATGTCATCTGAATTAATGGGGTCACATATTAAAGAAACAAAACATGATCTTTAGGGTACTTTTTGGTTTTAAAATTTAATGATTCTATACACATAGCAAATTGTAGGGAAA
This sequence comes from Diceros bicornis minor, assembly GCF_020826845.1. Lineage (NCBI taxonomy): Eukaryota > Metazoa > Chordata > Mammalia > Perissodactyla > Rhinocerotidae > Diceros > Diceros bicornis. The sequence continues at coordinate 53,267,199 of NC_080751.1, forward strand.
TAAACAACTAAATAATGGAAGACTTGAGAAGACTAAACATAGGCTTGTTTTGATCAGGATTGCTCTAGGAACCCCAAAGCCATGGCTGAACTAAGACAAAATGGGCAGGGCCTGCGTGTGTCCAATCTTCTCTGATCAAGTGGCTCTAAAGCAAGAATAAGGACTTATAAATTCCTGTAACCACTTATTTAAGGGAGGCATGGAGACTTTTGTCAGTGTGTAGATTTCTACTAATTAATTTTTAGGAGCTCTTCTGTTGATTTTTCCTAAAGTTCAAGTGTGTAATCCTTGAATATTGACCAATTAATTAAAGGTTATATATAGCCTGTTAATCAAGGTTCTTATCTTTACATTTCCATTTCCCCAGGGGTGTGAGGCAGCAATCTCTCGGTAAAAGGAAGAAGGGGATAACTCTCCCCCTTCTTCCTAGTGTCGTTCCCAGGAAATAAGCATAGCACTGCATAAAGAGATGAGTCATTTATGCATCTAGGCAGCAGCACTGTGCAGCATGAGCCCAAGATTCAAACTGACTCGGGAGTAAACCTCTTAACCTATGAGGCTTGGTATATTCAAGTATAGAAAGGAAATAATAATAATATTACTGTAGGGCAACTGTGAAGATTAAATGAGATACTGTATGTTAAGGGCCAAGGTGCCTGCTCCTTCACTGGTTCATTCAATGAATATTTATTGAGCCCTCTGTGTGCCAGGCCTGTGCCATGCACCAGGATTACAATAGGGCACATTGTTTATACTGGAAAATAATGCAGGTTGTTCCTGCCCTCAAGGAGCTCACAGTCTAATGGAAAAGACAGAGCAAAAAAAAAAAAGTCACAGACAAAATATCTAACTACAAAATGTGATAAAGGACATGGAAAAGAACATAAGCATAAAAGAGAATAGGTAGGGGCTGGGGGGAGAGGGAAATGGGAAGCTGCTGTTCAAAGTGTATAAAGTTTCAGTTTTGCAAGATGAATAAGTTCCAGAGATCTGCAGTACAACACTGTGCCTATAGTTAACAATACCGTGTTGTGCACTTAAAAATTTAAGAGGGTAGATCCCATGTTAAGAGTTCTTAGCACAGTAAAATAAATACACAAATAAACTAGTGTATTTAACTACAAAAAGTATGCATACACATCAATGAATTGATATTAGTAATGCATTTAGAATATTGCCTGGTACAGAGGAAGCACTATATAAATGTATGTTGACTAAAATAAATAAGTTCAAATATTAGGGCTTTGTTCTAAGAAAATAATCCTGAAATGCACAAAGATTTAATTGCAAGAATGTTTAACCCCAGGACTGTTAATCTAAAGTTGGAAACAACCTAAATGTCCAAAAGTGGATGATGGACTAAGTGATATTAATCCATAAAGAATAAATAAAAGAAAATCCAGGGAGTGTTAATATAGATAGTGTGGATAGTGAAGGCCTCTTTGAGGAGGTAACAGTTAAACTGATCAATGAAGGAGGAGAAAGACCCATCCTGTGCAGAATAGGGGGTGCATCAGAGTAAGAAGAGAACATTACTGGTGGAGGGAACAGTAAATGCCAAGGCTGGGAGGTGGGAGGGGCTTGTCAAGTCTGAAAGATGAGCCCCAAGTGAGGATAGAACTGAAGGAAGAAGGAGAGGTAGCAGAGACTGGGGAGCCAGGCAGGGTCTGATCCTGCCGGGTCTCCCAGGCCATCAGAATGAGTTTAGATTTTATTTGAAGTATGACGGGAGGCCTTTGAGGAGGTTTAAGTGGGAGGATGGCATGATCTGATTTACACGTGAAGAAGACTGCTCGGTCAGCTGCACAGAGAATGGATGGGGAGGAGGGCAGAGGTGGAAACCAAGAACCCAGTTGAGAAGCTGCCGGACAAGACTAGGTGAGAGATGATGGCAGCTGGACCGGGGTGGTCAAAGTGGGGAGAGTAAGATGGGTGACTCTGAGATGTTGTTTGGAGTCAGAACCAACAAGACTTGCTGATAGATTCATATTCAGATGACAGAAGGTAAAGAATTAAGAATGAAGCCTGGATTTTTGGTTTAAGTAATAAGAAGAGTCAAAGTGTCATTTACTAAGATGGGGAAGACTGGTTTGTGGGGAGAAACAAAGAGTTCAGCTCTGGACGTGTTGGATTTGAGCTGTCTGTGAAATATCCAGTTGGAGACATCAAACGAGCTGTGGAGAAGTTGGGATGGAGGTATAAGTTTGGAAGTCAAATATTCCTATTTAATAATAATAATAGCAACTTCTAGTTTATGAGTTTTCTCTGTGTGTTCTTCAGTTATAGCTGTCAAACACGCCCATTAGGCTGTGTACCATCAGGAGATGTAACTGAGTGACTTAGGATAAGGGGAGTATTTGTGGAGGAAGATTTCAGAACTTTGGGATTCTCTGCTGGGCAGGCTGCTCCTCTAGTTCCAACTCAGAGCTAAGATTTGAGAGGTCTGTCCCATGGTGTGAGAGACCTTCTCAACGTTTCGGAATGCATCATCAACAGCTGTCACTCCTAGGCCTACCTGAGGTGGCCCGTCTTGGTGAGCCTGGGTGATGGTGGATGAGGCAGCTGGTCTGTTTTTTGAGCCTGGAGGGATTAGGAAAAGGCACGTAGATTCCACCGCAGAGGAGAAGATTCATAGCCTCTGCTGACACACTCTGTCTGCCTGTCTGATTGTCACCTGGGTGGAAGGCTGTGATGTCCGTGGAAAGATAAGACGTTGTATGAACTACAGATCCATTGCTGCCTTAGCCACCTTAACACACCCCTCTCCAAGGAATCAAACTTTGTGCCACAGGTCATGGGATAAATGCTGCATAATGGGCTGGAGTTCTTGTTCCTGTGGAGACACCTAGGGAACGGAAGAGAAAAATCGATAACGGTTTTTGTTCTGTCTCTATCTTCCCCCACAGGCAGATATGGCCAGAACAGAGTAATAATATGAAAAAGTTCTCTTGGGCTGAAACATAAGAAAATGCAGGTTCTAGCTCTCATTCTACTGCTGACTGCCTGTCTGACCTTTTTCTGCAAGTCCCCTGAGCATCCCAAACTTTAGTTGGTCTATCTGTGGAATAGGAGCAACCTATGCTTGCTCTGCCCTTCTGTTTTAAAGATCAAAGACAACAAGTGTGAAGGTGCTTTGGTAACATTAAAGTGCCATAAAAGTATGAGATATCTGTTTTCATGTCTTCAGCCACGCCCCTGCCCTCATGGAAGTTACAGTCTGGTGAGGAGGATAAACACCAAACAAACAACGACAAGTGTGGCCATAAAGGGGTAAGAAGAGGAGTCCTTGGAGACAGTAACAGGGGGGCCACTTGGTCTTGACCAGTGGTTCTCAAAGTGCGGTTCCCAGACCAGCAGCAGCATTACCTGCGAACTGGTTAAATGGGCACCTTTCCAGGTCCCACCCCAAACCTACTGAAGCAGAAAGGGTGAGGGCTTATTGAAACACAAGCCCTCCAGGAGATTCTGATTCATGCCCAAGATTGAGAACCACTGGTCTAGACATTCAGGAAGACTTTCCTGAGAAAATATTTTCAGTAAAACCAGAGAAATAATTAGAATTTAGTCAGACAAAGAGGAGTGGGTTGTGGGGTTAAGAATACTATTCCAGAGGAAGATCCTGCACAAGAAACCACTTAGTCCTTTTGAGAAACTGAAATGAGCCTAATGTGGTGGGAGCAAAGAAAGAGCAAGCTCGAAGGGAATGGAATGAAGCAGCCCCGTGGTTGTAAGCCTCGGGAAAGATTTTTCAGTGTGGGAGATCAAGATTTGGCCACCCTGAAATATATCTCTTTACCTTGATTGTTTTCTCTGAGGGACATTTGACCTCCCTCACTAACTGCCTAAAGAATTTGACATGGTGGCTCCTTCCTGGAACAGAACTTCTATCATGATGGCTATAAAGATAATGTAGGATAGAGGTTACAATAGGAAAGGCACCAAGCCCCTTCTATCAAAAACTCTGTCTCTCTCTGACCACATTATCTATAGATGACCCTGAAAAAAATTGTCTTCCTGCCCTCTGAAGTCCCAGACCACTACCCACCCCCAACATGTTCCTCGCCTTTAGCTGTAATACTTAAGCAAGCAGCTTAGACAGAGGGATAAGTTGCTCATTTCTGAGTTTCTCCCATATATACATGTTAATAAACTTGGTATTATTTTCTCCTGCTAACCTGTCTTGTTGATTATTTGGCCAGCCATAAGAACCTTAAGGAAAAGGGCAGAGGGAGATTCTCCGTCTTCCCCCGACAGTTTTGGCCTAGTCGCCAGGAGCCACACTGGCTGGCAAGTTGCCTTCTCTGGCTGGAAGACCTGCCTTCTCCCTGGACTACTGCAGATGGTGAGATACGGGAACACCTGATGAAAGCTGGCAAAAGGTAAGACTTCTTACCACGTCAGCCTCCCGGAATCTCTATCTGCAGTGTCCGGCAGAAGGAAGTGGTGAGAATTTTTTTCTCTTTCTAAATTTAGATTGGCAGGAGAAAATATTTAGGAAACTAGTTTCTTGTGCTTTTAGTGACTCTTGGTTTAAATTTGGTAGAGTACTCTTGGTTTTGATCTTGATCCCTTTTCCTCCCAGAGATAGTCTCTGTTTTTCTCTTTTGTCTGTGTCTTTTGTCATAAGAAGGAAATACTAGGGTAGGACGCAGGCATAGGCCCTATAAGCCTGCTGTCCGGGCCGGCCCCACAGACTGGTGAGTTTGCAGGTCTCACCAGACCGGCGTCTACAAACTTTGCTGTGAGTTATTATGCACATGAAGTGAAGGTCATTGCCAAGGGCATCTTGGAAACCAAAAAGGCTGCAAGTTTGGTGGGCACAGGTCGAGCAGTTAAGAGCCATTAGGGCGCTCACCACTTTCAGAAGACTCCCGTGACAGGATAAGTTGGGTCACGGAACGGGGTAGATGACACAGGTCCCCCGCCAACTGCAAAAAAAAAGTCTGTGCAACGACGAGGTACTCTGTAAAGCACACAGTCCCCAACCCTGCGGCACCTCCCCCTCTAGGTATTATTCTGGCTCCAAGAGACCTAAGGCGTGGCTAAAGCTGTCATTGTACACATAAGAAAAAAAAACCAGATGAGGTTTTTCCTTCTGTCTTGTTCTGTGTCCTGAGAAAACTTGACTTTGTGACCAGTGAGAATATTCTCCTTGGTCTCCACCATACAGAAGGTGCATTTACCGGGGTGCCCCTTGGTGGCCAGTCGAGTAGACTAGGGTTCTGAACTGTCTGTTTGTCCGGCTGTGCCAAGCTCTCAGGGGAGTTTGTCATAAAGGGCACAGTCCATAAGGGCTTTTGTCGTCTTAACCTTCTTTGCTTGTTAGTGCTAGAAAAATCCCATTCCAGTATCACCCGCCTGGTGTCACAGATTAGCGGGTCTGTGACTGGAGGCGTCCCACACTATTGTGGGAGACCGGAGACACCATCCTTACCGCCTGTGCAACGAAGTTCTGAATATCTTTGGGAGTGAATTCTGTGGATCATGGGGGCTACATCATCTGCGCCCTCACCAGGGACGCCTCTTGCGTCCATGGTAAAGATTTATTCTAAGCGTGGAAAGTTACCTCCAGGTCTTTCCTTAAAAAGGCTTATTAGATTGAGTCACTATTGGAATAAATATACAAATGAAGATCCTACTCGTCAATGGCCAGACGACGGATCCTTTGAATTGGAAAAACTTCTAAATTGGAGGAAAAAAATGTTTTGAGAGCTCTCACATAATTATTTAATTGGTACCTAAAAAAAGGCCAGAAAAAAGAAGAAAAAAATTTAAATAGCCTTAAGACCTTGACTCAGGTTACAATTGAATTGAGAACATGTAAAAGTGTAAGTGTTGATAAGATTATAAAGGTTAGAATGTTTGAACTAGTTTTATATAAAGAGGTTACATCAACTTTGCCTGAATATGTTCTAAAATGTCTGACTGGGAATGCTTCCCTTGTCCAAAATTAGAAGACGAAGACCTATTGATAAAAATCTTAATGATAACTATGTCTAAAGGTATAAGAGGTGATGAAACTTACATGAAATTTTGTAGGAAAAAAAACTGATGTTATTTCTATTACAGAACTGGTTAACAAAAATAGTAATTTAAATGATGGCTAATTTTATCTGAAGTCTTATGAAGTCTTGTAGGCAATCTAAATAATTATTGAGAATAAGTAACTAAATAGTTGTGAAAAAGATGAATGTTGGATGGACTTTAAACAATAATTATGTGTCATGGTGGTTACAGCTTCCAAACTCTTTTTGGTGACTTAAAATTTTAGAGTTTTGCTAAATTTTATGATAAAAATTCAGTTGAATAGATCATTTCCAAATAACATAAGATATTAGACATTGATTGCTAAATATACATTTGTCTACTTTTGCCTTTTCATTACAAGAAAACTAAAAGGTGTTTTGGGTCTATTGGTAAACATATGTTTTATTAAAAGATTGTACTATAAAGTAACATATTTCTAGAAGTTATGAAGTGTTTATAAATTTTCCAAGCCACAAGATACTAATGTAAAAAAAAGTTTATATTTGTTTGCTTAGTTTTTACTTACAAATTAAGGTTTCTAAAGGTTAAAATTTCTAATTAGTATATGTGATTAAAGCTACTAAAAATTAAGAAAAATATGTCTGTATACAGAGAAAGTAAGATGTATAAAGAAGGTACAAAAAATGGAAATATTTTGTTTGATTGATTAAAAAAGATAAATTTGTCCTCAAGTACTAGGAGGGAAAAGAAAGACATGGGACAAATTCTAAATGTTAAAAAAAAAGTTATAGGTTTGTGGAAGAGGAATTCTGGAAAAAGAGTTTTTGCATGGTCAAGTTGGCTAAGATTAAAATGAATTTAATTAAGTAAATGAGTTTTAATATCAGAAGTAAGCTCATACAAAATTATGATTTGGTCTTATTTCTCTTAAAAAGATAATTTTCTTGAACTTGATAAAGAGGTTATAAAAGATTTTTCTTTATCTTTGGGTAAGTCTACCTAAAAGACAGAAAAAAAAAAAAAACTGTTAAAATAATTTCCTGTGTTCAAAAGACTGAGGTCTCTCTATTAAGGCTTTTTAGACTGTTAATGCTCTGTTTGCTGTGACTTTTTATATTTTTGACAAGCTCCCCAAAATTCATATCTTAAATAAAGTCTTTTTTTTTCACTTTTTCTCTTTGAAAATTTTCAAAGGGCCCTGGAACTTCTCAAAAAAATTTGCTCTCTTCCTGTAAAGAGAAAGATACTAAACTTATTAGGCTTATTCAGTATGTTAAATTACATGGAAAACATTGTCAGACAAGTGATGATAAGCCTGCTTAGGTGGTATTACGTGGGTAAATGTTATTGATATAGGTGTTTTAAAATTGTATAACATTACTAAAATTCTGATCTGTCCTGGTTATCAGTCATAATTCTGGTTATTATTTTAAAGTGTTGTATGTCACAAAATTAACGAAATTTCTCTGTCAATTGCCATTTTGAGGTCTTGTTGTTTACAGACATTTCTTTGCTCTAATGCTTTTGCAAAATGTTTAAACTTCAAAAAAATTCGTGAAAAGGACTCTGACATTTACACTGGAACACAGGTTTCTGACAAACATTCTGATCATAAAACTGAACTTGATAAGAAATTACAGAAATCTGATAGAGAGACTGATAACTTTATAAAGCCGCTAACAAAAAGAGTGGGATCAAGAATAGATTACACGGGACTGAACGAACTGATAAGGATGATTATAATTTTTATGATTTTTCATCTGAAGTATTGCTGAATTTTTAATGTTTTGTTTTTTCAGATTTAAGGAAAACTTTTTCTCTTTTCTCCCGAGCTAGCTATGACTTAACAATTTGGCAAATGATACTTTTATAAGTAAAATTAAAATATTTATCTTTTTCTCTCTATCTGATCCCTCGAATTTAGAAACTCTTAGTGAGTGAATATTGTTGTTTTCATGACAATATAGTTATTTGCATAAGTTCAATAAAAATCTGTTCTCCTTATAGCAGGACACAATTGAAAACACTGGTTATATTACCAAGGTTGTGACTAGAACATCATATTTGCGATATAACCATACAGCTTTCGAAAAATAAAGATTAGACTTTATGGAATAAAGCCACGTGAAAATATTGGCCTGGTACCTTATGTTCCAAGCAGCACTTACCAAGATAAATAAAGAATGTCACTTATCTGGCAGGTACAAGGAAACTCGAAATATTTTGGGAGAACCTCAAAAGAGAAGAATTCACCCAAATCTGTAGGTATTACAGGCGAAGTCTGATGACAAAATCCTTGGCTTGGCTTTCCTGGCCTTGAGAGGCCTTTAAAGTTCAATCTGAGATTCCTTATAAAAAGTTCCAGCAAAGCAGATTTAAAAGAGCCTATGTGATCAATTGCTATTCTTGCTGTACTTATGTAAATAATTGGGCCAACTCTATTGGAACTAGACTTATTTTGCAAACTAGTTAGTTTTAATTTGGCTATCTTAATAAAAATGAGGGTGATTTTAGAGAGAAAAATTATATTTCAATAAAAACTATAATATACATTTGTGGATATTAGATCCTAGTTTTGTTAATTGTCTTTTGAGGTTTTTGTGTTATATCTGTTGACTGGACTGGATCCTGATTTCTTCTAGTCTCCTAAAATATCTGGCTACAGATATCCAAACTGTTTTTGATTTTTTTTCCATCATTTTCATTTAAAATCACTAAAAACTAAACCTGCCCTTTTTCCTGAAGCCTTACAAACTAAAGCTGATGGACTTGATATAAACTTGAGATTACCCAATGACATCATCAGAGACATTTTAAACTGCAAAAGATGCTTTGACGCTGACATCTAAAAATCTTCTTCACTGGCTGTCCTCTGAACTCAAAAACTGCTTTACAACTTGCTCCAAACATTAACCTTGTTTTTCTTTTGTTTACATAAAAATGCTTCTATTAAATACTTGATTGCTTGCTTCCGCAATACAGGCATAACCTTGAGAGCCCACCTACATCACCACCTTCCAAAAGGAACTTAATGAAACTGATCTATTATCAGGACTAAAAAATGTGTTCAGTGAGTTGAAACAATCTACCAACTCAGCTTCTAGACTATGAAACTGCTTTAAGTTTCAAAAAGACTGTGAAACTTTTAGTTTCAAAGGCCGGACTGTGGGAGATCAAGATTTGGCCACCCTAAAATATATCCCTTTACCTTGATTGTTTTCTCTGAGAGACATTTGACCTCCCCCACTAACTGCCTAAAAAATTTGACATGGTGGCTCCTTCCTGGAACAGAACTTCTATCATGATGGCTGTAAAGATAATGTAAGATAGAGGTTACAATAAGAAAGGCACCAAGCCCCTTTTATCAAAAACTCTGCCTCTCCCAGACCACATTATCTAGAGATGACCCTAAAAAAAATTGTCTTCCTGCCCTCTGAAGTCCCAGACCACTAACCACCCCCAACACGTTCCTCACCTTTAGCTGCAATACTTAAGCAAGCAGCTTAGACAGAGAGAAGAGTTGCTCATTTCTGAGTTTCTCCCATATATACATGTTAATAAACTTGGTATTATTTTCTCCTGCTAACCTGTCTTGTTGATTATTTGGCCAGCCATAAGAACCTTAAAAAAAAAGGGCAGAGGGAGATTCTCCCTCTTCCCCCGACAGCAGTTTATGCTCAGGTCAATAGGAAGTCATTAAAGGGTTTTGAGCAAGGAAGGGCTTTTTCTGGTCAATAATGTGCTATTGTAGTTTTAAAACATTTCCTTATAATCCAATAAAGACAGTTAATTGTCTTAATTGGACTTTATACTCTAATTCAGGAAAAGGCACAATATAACTAGAGGGCCAATCCATGAATATATAATCATCACTAATTGAGTGTTCAGCACGGTAGTAGGCACGATAAAGGATGCAGAAAAAGATATGGCTCTTTCAACGGATTGAGAACCTGGGCCAGAAGACAAGATGGAAGTACACACAAAACTCCCAGGGAAGGATTTCAGACATCGTCACGTTAAATTCCTAATCGCCTCGTGTGGCCGTGGCAAGATTCCAGAGACTGGGTAGTAAAAGAAGTGCCAGGGCAGTCAGACAAGGCTTCCAGGGGGAGGTGGGGCACACGCTTGGCTTGGCAGTGGAGGAGGACCTTGGAGGAAAGCATAGAGGCACAGATTAGCAAGAAATTTGTCTGTATCCTAAGGAACAGGCTTGATGGGAGTTCACAGTTCCCATGGGAAGTACTGGAAAATACATTGGAAGGAGCAGCTGAGACCAGATTGTGCAACCGAGCCCAGAGAGAGGAGGCCCCTCAACCTGGCGGTGCAGGCCCCCAGACGGTGCTGACCCCAGATGAAGCCGTCCTTGGGCGCATTGGCACGGGTGCCGCTGGGAGCCCTCAAGCAGAATAATGGGGCCATTTTCTGCTATCACCCCTGAGAATTTCTTCTCCATCTCCTTCCCAGGCTCTTGGGCATCCCTGATAGTTGGCTGCTTTGCACTTGCTTTTAAATCCTTTTACTGAAATATACTAATCCTAGAAAAAAGTGCACAGATCTCAAATTAAGAGCATAAAGAATTTTCCCAAATGGACACCCTTTTGTTAACTCCACCATGATCAAGAAATCGGATATTTCAGCACCCCAAGCCCCCCTCCCCCCACCATTACCCTTCCAGGCATGCCCATCCCTAGCGAGTCACTGCTCTGACTGCTAACTTGCTTCTTTTTGTACCTTATGGGTTCTCTATTTCTGGCTTCCCAACATTACCTTTGTGAGATCAATCCGTATTGTTGCCTGTAGTCGTAGATTATTCTTTCTCATTGCTGTAGGAAATTCCATTGTGTGAATACACGGCAATTTACTTATGCATTGTCCTGTTGATGGGCATTTAGGTAGTTTCCAGTTTGGGGCTGTTATTGTGTTGCATTTTAACCTTTGATTTGTGTCTTGCTCGTCAGTTTGCTCGGATTTCCCTTTTTGTCACTAAAATCATCTCCTCTGAAACTGTGAATGCTCTGTTGTATGTGTGTTTGGCAAAGGAATTAAACAGAAAAGAATACTAAATAAAAAATGAACAGCAAGAGATAGGCGGCTGGAGACAACCGCTCGCTCCTGCCCCTCCTCTTCCTCAGGGAACCGGGCTACGGGAGACCGCTGCAGCCGGCTCAGGGGTGCTGCCAGCCGGGCACCTGCACAGCTGGGCCCCGTGGATTGCTCTTAGGAGCCTGTGGAGGCTGGGAAAAGTATCTTGTTCATTTGTGTAAACAGCTCGGTGTAGGCATTTGGTAAATGTTTCTTGAATGAATGAGTTTCTAACGAAACGGAACATACAAGTTACTCTGACTCGATGATGTGCCAGGTGGGCCCTGAGAATGCGGCGAGGTATGAAATCCTTCTCTTGAGGATCTTTTGAAAAATGTTTGTCGAGCACTTTGCCCTGTGCCAGGCACCTTCTAGGCGCTTTGCATCCCTCACCTCCTTTTATTCTCACACAACTCTGTGGAGTAGTTACTCTTCTTACTCCCAAGCGCAGCCGGGGAAGCTGAGGCACAGCTGGCCCAGGTAACTTGCCAGCCCCATCCTCACAGAGAGTGTCAGGTGGCATTCGCAGTCGGGTGGGCTTGAATCCGTGCTTTCACTGCCACGCGGCTGGTGTCAAATGAGCACAGCCGGCTGCAGGCCTATGGGAGGAGGGGCAGACATGGAACCGTTCCCAGGTGGGCCGCGGGAGGCCCAGATTCTCAGAGGAGGTGAGGTTTGGGTGGGACCTTGAAGAAGCGGTGATGCTGATGTAGGTGGAGAAGAGCAGGTGTGTCCAGTGACATGGGGGACCAGCTTGCGCACCCTCCTAGGGTGGGCCCAAGGGGGCTGCTCAGAGCCGGTGGGACTATGGGCAGAGGAGGGGCATATCCTGGTTGTACATGGACTACAAACTCTGGGAAAATATTGTGGCAGGTCAATCCACCAAGTGCTACCTGGGTCAATATTTCCCGCTCTGGGGTCTCTGTGGCTTGGCCGCTGTTTGGCTCTCTGGCTGCCAATTCTCTGTGGCCCTGACTTCTGCATTTCATGTGAGCCCAGCTTCCCTCCCCACGCAGTCTCCTAAGTCAGCTTCTGCACTGCCCCCCAGGACAGGGCCCTGCTTGGGGCCTCCGCCTGGACCCTCAGAGCGAGGCTGTCCCCACCTTGTCCTCCTGGCATCTGATTGCAAGATCCAGCTGTGGGGAGCTCAGAGCTGAAACCCGCCTGTGCCTCTCCCTTCCCACAGACCTGAGAGCTTAACCTGCACTCCTCTCACCCTGGGGAACCCTCTGGACAACAAACAAATCCATTAACATTTGTTAAGAATTTAGAGACTAGGTATTAAAACACTGCAGAAACCCAGCCTGCTAGCAGAAACACTTTAGAATTCTCTAGTCATCCCCCTTTCAGCACCAGCAATTTGATAATCATCTTGAAGACCTTATGGTTTGAGAGCCCATACATCTGCATAGAGATATTCCTTTCCTTCTTCCCTTTAAGTCTAGCTCAGTGGTTCTCAAACTGGCTCCTGAAAAAGCCTTTCTGAACCAGGCGGTAAACGCAAAGCGCATATGCTGCACTTTCTTGGCAGTTTAAGGGATTTTCAAGCATAGTTTTGACTCTATGGGACTTTTACCTTGTGCGCTGCCTTCAGAATTGAAGTCCCTCTGTACTGCTGAGCTGGCTGGGAAGAAAAGCCTTCCTCCTGCCCCCTTCCTGGAGGACTAAGGCACCTCCACGCTCTGCTGCCCCTGAGCCCCCAGGGACCCTGGCAGCTGCATACCCAGCCTCGCCAGCAGCCGAGAGGACACTTCTTGGAGACTTGGAAATCCCTGCCACTTATGGAGGGATTTAAATCCAGTTGGCTCCTGAACTGAGCCTATATTTTTGGAGCCAGGAGTCTGTCTCCCCCACTAGACAATGAGGTCATCAAAGGCAAGAGTGTTTCCTCTTCTCCACTCCTCTTCTCCCTCCCCCCACCTTCCCTCTCCTTCTCCTCCTTTTCCTCCTCCTTCCTCTTCTCCCTCTTCCCTTCTTTTCTCCTTTTCTTCCCCACTCCGTCCTCCCCCTTCCGTATTTCCACCATCATGCACAGTGCCTGGCGCAGAATAGCTATTCTATAAAGTTTGATAAATGAATGAATGAATATCATTATTTGGCTTCAGAGGAAAACTCACTCTTTTTTCAGTCTAGGGTGCTTGGAACTGGATTGTCATGTTCACCTTTCTGTCTTTTTCATTATTCCCTAAAAGCACAAACTCAATTTAGGCTTTAGTGAAAAATGAAGAGCATTAGACCAACCTTTCAAAATTGCTTGGTCAGTACTTCCTGCTCGCCTGTACTTCACGGCGCTGTCATCACTGGGTAATTATAACATTAAGTATGTACCTGATCAGCAAGTTGCTTTTAATTAAAATCCCCTGTTGGTTTCCTAGCACCTCAGGGCTCCTGGAGCATTTGTTCAGCTCTTTGGGTTGCTGGCAAAGTTTCAGCTCCAGGGAATAGGAGCAGACTTCCAGAGGTCCTGGGTCAACATATCTTCCCCCATTTCCCGCCCCCAGATTTCCCAACAGTATTTTGCCAGCTGTGTGGTGACCAGCTCGTTACGTTCACCTCTAGAAGAAGGGGGCTACCTATCCACAGACAGGGGAATGCCGAGGTCCTGCGGAGGGGGGAGGAAACCCCTGGAACCAGAGCTTCTCTTGGCGATTCCTAAACCATGTCCCACCCACAATGAGATTCCTCCCTGTGCCTTAGCTGATGGGGCCACCTGGCCTCTCTTCTCATGTTCCCACGCAGGGGAGATGGCAAGCGTGGCAGAGCTGTTTCTACTCCTATTTCCTTCACATGTATTTACAGATTCTACAGCTCAGCAAGAGTCTAGTTTTGGAGGCAGGCAGACCTGCTCATAAATCCTGGGGCAAATGATTTTTTTCTGAGCTTTGTTTCCTCACCCGTAAAATGGAAATAATAATAACACCTATCTCTTGGAATTCTTGTGAGGGAGTATTAAATGATATATGTAAAGAGATTCACATAGTTCCTGGCATGTAATAAACTCTCAGTAAGTGGTGGCTTCTACTACTCTTACCACTACTACTGGTAGCAGCAGTAAAAGTAGTTCTTCCTGACAACAACCCAGTAAGGAGTTTGGCCAACTTTTGATGGTCTCCAGGGGAGGATGGCATCCCTTTCTTGCAGTGTTGAATGACCTTCAATCCAAGGGAGAAGAGATGGGTCTTGGACCGCTCAGAAGACTATGGATGGAGAAAGGAACACCTTCACCAGAATAGACTGAACAGGCTGTGGAGACTGAGAAAGTCTAAATATGGAGCAACAACATCAATCTTTGAACACCAACATATGTGCCATAAAATTCACTAATACTTAGAGTAAATGCCTATTTCTTTTTGCCAAAGGATTATATTCCCCTCACTCATATAAACAAGAAAATGTAACATGTTACTGTTTTATTTCAATAAATATTTATTGGGCACTAACTGAGTATCTAGAAGATGTGACAAATATTTATTCAATCGCTCAGACCTTTTGTGTGCCTATTCTGAGTTGAAGACAGGTGTACAATGGTTAATAAGCTGAGCTGCTACACAGAAGCAGGAGATGAGGCACAGAGAGGTAAACAGCCTTTTTACAGGGGACACAGTGGCAGAATTGTGATTGAACCAAGACCTCCTCTTGCTTACCCTAGTGCCTCTCTGCTGTACTGCACCAACAGTAGTCTCTGCTTTCAAAGGGATTGCGATACTTCTGACGGGACAAAAGTTACCAGCAACAAATCATTGAAAGCATTCATTCATTCAACAAATATTTACATCCCTACTATGTGCCAGGTTCTATGTGATGGATGAATACAAGAGACAAGTTCTTGTTCTCATGGAACTTATATTCTAGAGGGGAAGACAGACAATAAATAAGCATAAAAATAAACAAACAAGGCAATTTTACATAGGGATAAGTATTGTGAAGAAAATAAAACCAGGCAATGGAACAGTAGGCAATTTGAGAGGGGTGCTGTTGAATTCCAGGGGCTGATGAGAAAGAGCCAGCCAATGTGAACTGTCTGTGGGGCAGAGGGGTGGGCAAGCACCAAGGGCCAGAGGCAGGAACCAACCTGACAAGAAACAGACAGAAGTCCATAGTGACTGGCCTAGGAGAGGACAGTTCAGGGTGAGGTCAGAGAGACTGGCAGAGCCAGACCATGGAGAGCCTGCAGAACATAAGACATTGTGCTCCCAAGTCCCAAATTAAATTTCTTATAATCGTGGGCCAAAACGTATGGCCCAGCCTATAAGTACTAAACGTAGACTGGACCATTGGAGAAGGCTTCCTTCATGAGGTAGGATTTAATATGAGCCTTGAACGGGATATAAGGGTTATGCAGTGTGCTAAAGAGAGCCCTGGCATGAAGCAGGGCACAGAGGTCTTTTAAGAGCACTTTGGAGAGCCACATTTCCAGAGATATGCCTTGGAGCACAGATGCTGTGAGATGTTCAACCAAAGGCTTCTGGGAAAGTCTTTAAAAAGTTTGGAAATTTGTAAACTAAATTTCCTTCTCCAAGGTTAAAAAAATACTGTAAAGAATTGAGGAAGTCTTGCAGCAAAGATACCTGTTTCACCTTTTGTAATCCAGAGTATCCCAAGTTTTCTTCACCATGGAATCTTATTTATTTTAAGAACTTTTATTACTATTCCTTAGAATTAAGATACCAAGGAACGTCTTTTGGGAATCACTGCTCAAGAAAAAGCTGAGATTTGTGTGGACCTAAGGGATCGGTAGCTTCAGCCCCAGGATCCCCGGGTGAATGATTCACCACTTGTGCCTGGATTGTTCACGCTGATGATCCCCTCCCGTGACTCAAATCATCAAGTGTCAACTATGCCTTTGTTGGCCCTGATCCACTTGTTTTATTTTCATTTTGCTAGCAGCACAAGGGAGGGCCTGGGGAGAGGAAGTGAGTAGACATGGATTCATAATCCCCCCAGACTCGGCTGTGACTGAGCTGGTTATGAAAACGCTCTTGGGTCTTAGACGACAACTCTGTGAACCCCCAGGGCCAATCTCCTGAAAAGGTCGATAGCCACAGCCTGTGAGAGGCCTTTCCTTAGGATAGGCGGCATGTGTGTGTGCGTGTGTGTGTGTGTCTGTGTGTGTGTGAGAGAGAGAGAGACAGAAAGAGAGAGAGAGGAATCAGAGTGAGGATGATTGTATTCTTTGCTCTACTCTGATGCTAGCAACAGCAAACCTATATTTTCTAACTTTGGGCTCTTATTTCACTGTTGGTGACAGTAAACCTTAGTTTGTCAATGACTTGGATGACTCAGAGTTAGTCTTAGGCTCATGAATCTTAGACAGATGGAATGGACTCTAGTGAGAAATCATCCAGTCCACTGTCCCAGTAAGAATCAGGACAATGGTTTTAACCTTTGGAGGATCGTGGAACTCTTTGGAAATCTAATGACAGCTATGGGCCTTGACCCTGGAGAAAAAGCACAGACAAATATTCAAATAACATTTCACCTACAACAGTGGAGATTTATCAGCCTTTTTACATTACTGGTATCCCTTATCTGTAGTATATTCAGTAAGCTTTTCTTGACTATCTATTTAAATCCCCTTAATTGACTCCCTTTGCTCCTAGGATAAAGTGAAAGTATTCTTTAAAAGGGCACATATGGCCCTGCGTGATCTGCCCCTGCTCCCTACTAGCCTCATCTGGCACAACTCACTCTCTCTGCTGCCTATCTAGTCGTGCTGCGACCCCTTGGCACACAGTGGGTAGTAAGTGGTAACTGTGTGAGATGAGGGAATGATCTTTGGTTGCCAGGGTGCACTGTATCTCCAGGCAACCCATTTCATGGTCCCAAGGCTTTTGTTGGCTTTTGGCTTTTGATAAGTGACAACTTATTGCTTCTGCCCATTATACTGACAAGTAATGAGAGGTTTTATCCTTCTGTCAGTAAATCAATGACCACTTTACAAAACTGTTGGCCAGGTCTCTACAATATAAATTTCCCTCAATGGATACATCTCCAGCCAGAACTTAGACTTCACTCTGCCCACTCTCAGGCTGTAGGAGTATATGATGACCACATCCATCAGCAACCATCCACACAATCACATTTCCATTTCCTTCCTCCTTCCCTCCCTTCCTTCCTTCTTTCTCTCCTTCCTTCCTTCCTTCCTTCTTTCCCTCCCTCCTTCCTTTCTTCCTCCTTCCCTTCTTCCCTCCTTTATTCTAGCAGTTGCATAGGCACCTTCAGAAGTTAAGAAGTTGAGAAGATCATATTTATACAAGCACACACACACACATATACTTGGAGGAAATTCTCTGCCTACGTGTGTACCTGGTGGGTGGGAGTGGATGCAAAGTAAGGCAAAATTTTACTATTCATAGTTGAAACCAACTCTGCATGGTGATGGGGCACTAAGACCCCTTATAGCTGACGATCCCCTTCCCTTTCCCCGAATTCTCATTCCCCTCATCTCCATCAACACAACCTCATAATGTCAGTATTACTCAAGTCTCAAGCTCTAATACCTTTCTCACTCAACCACCCTTACATGCTCACCCTGCCCTTGCTGCTTGGTGAAGCTATTTCCTTAAGACTTCACACAGTGGGGAGGAGAGAAGCCAGAGGCCCTCCCTTTTCTCATTTCCTCTACCCTTAATGCTAGAACATTTGTAAAACTTCCCCTTCACCTCAGCATCCCACCACCAAAATATCCATGGCCTTTGAGCCCATAATTCTCCAGATACAACTTGTCTCCCCACTTGCAAGATAGGACTTTGAATGGAACTAGGTGTGAAAAGAGATGTTTCCACAGCCCCAGGTGCTCAGAGCACACCGCTCTAGTTGAGACTACACAGCCAAATACAGCACTTGGCAAAGATGCTTTGATGGAAATGAACCTTGCTTGCTCAATACCTCCCTCTTTCTTCCCTCCCCACATGGATCAGTCCCAATGTTTGGTCCATGCTGTGGAGACTTGGAGGGTGGTGGTAATCAGCTGCTGTCCTATTGCCATTGAATATGTCCAGAGTCCTTACTGCACCTTAACCACAGCTGCCCCTAATCCAGAAGCATGAGTGTCTTCCTCGAAGAGTTGAGTGGTAACTGTGTGGTGTAGTGGGAGAGAAAGTCCATTGTTAAGTGAGAAAAAAAAACAGACACGTGGGATGTAGCTGTGTGCCTTGGTGGAGCATTAGAATGATAATCAGTGAGCCCCTAAAACGCCCCCAGGTTCAGATTCACCCTCCAGTTCCTGCTTTTTCTGAGGTGTGATGGTGGGGCTCTTCTTGAGTTCCTGTGCTCAGGTAACCTTCCAATAAATTCCTTGTTGCTTAAAGTAACTCATTGCAACCACAAGAGTCTATCTAGCTAGAACCTCTCCTAGGGTTCTTAAATTTATTTTTATTTTTTAATACTCATAAATATACCTGTCATGTTTTCCCTATCAGATTATAAACTCTCTGAGTCAGATTCCAATTCAGAGTCATCTTTCTAGCATCTGATAAAAATTGTTAGAATAAAGAGAGAAAGGGAAGGAGGGAGGGAGGGGAGGAGTGAAGGAGGGAAAGAAGGAGGGGATGAGGGAAAGAGGGATAGAAGGAGGCAGAGTAAGAAGGAAGGAGGAGGAAGGAGAAGAATGGAGGGAGGAAGATAGGATGGAAAGTTAATTTTTAGGAGTTATGTGACCTGCACAACCTGAATGTCATCACTCGTACACCATGGCTGGGGTAGGAGTGGAGAGAAAGTGGGTAGAAGCTGGGATGAGAGTGACGCTGAGTTTTTCTTAAAGAAAGACCAGACAAGCCCTTGATTCAGAGCAGAGTTTTGTTTTTGGAGAAATTAGTTTTGATGGATATTTTTGAAAGCTGAAAAAAATGGAAGTTTATTTCACTGCCAAGTCTGCCTGTTGCAATTTGGCAAACATGTATTTCTTCATCCTGTTTTGTATTTCAGATGGCACTGAAATGAGCAGCTCTGTTGAGGCTGTACTGACTCGACTCGTTGCTTGTTCAGTACAGCTCCCCAGGACTCGCTGAGCACAGCCCCCAACAGAAGCTGTCTGCTATTACCCAAAAGGCCAATAGAGGGCTCCTGAGAACACTGAGCAAAATGGGGTGGAAGTCACCAAGGAGAGGTTCAACTATAATGGCAGTGGTTATTATGGTTATCTAACACACAAAAGGATAGAAGTGGATTCAGATAGTAAAGGTCCAAATGGAGGAGAACCTGCCAAGAATGCAGTAGAAGAAGTTGGAGTGAGCTCAGATTAGATTAGCTTGTATATGGTATGTATACGGTATGCTGGGTATGTTAAAGATAACTATGCTATCTTGGAAAAAATCACTTAATTTTCCTAGGCCTCAGTTTGCTTAAATAAATTGCTCAGTTACTTAAAAATAAATGAATGGGTCATACTGAGATAGTGAGAGTCTGGCTTTCTAAAATCTTTTTTGAGGTATAACCTTCTATTACTACAACTTGTGGGAACCACATTCAGGAATGATCTCACAAAACGTGGCTTACTCAAGAGGAAGAGGGTTAATCCTGTCCCCCAACACAGGCCTAACAAAATGGTCCTATTATACACCTAGAGTAATAGCTAGAATAGTGAATGCAGTCTTTGATGACCAAGCAGCGAGGGATAGTATGGTGTGGGAGAAAGATAACATTAACTATAGCCAAAAGACAGATTGTGATCTTGACTTTGTTTACTAGCTAATAACTTTACCTCTCTGAGTCTCAGTTTCTTCATCTGTAAAGTTGGGATAATCCAAATTGCTTGCCTACATCAAAGTATGATGATCAGATAAGACAATGCAATGAAAGTACTTTGCCTATTGCAATGTGTCACACAAGTGTTCAGCTATTAATAGATGCACTAACTTACCTGCTCCAAATTTAGTGACATAGTATATGTGAATGCCTTGAGTCCTTTTTTTTCCTGAACTTAAGATCTCATATAAACCACATTATAGCCATAGTGTTTCTTTGTAATCTTCTTTCAACAGAAAATAAATTAGAAAAGAAATATTTCTGAAGTACAAAGAAACAGGAACTAGATTTGCAGATCTTAGAACTAGGAGGGAATTCAAGAGAATTCGAGAGCAAAACCAGATGATTTGTAGCCACTATTGAGACAATGTTTGAAGTAGGAAGTAAGATTGCTTTTGTTCATTTATTTATTTGTTCATTTATTTCAGTTGCTTGATGTTCTAGGAATATAAACTTTAGAATTGGGGAAAGAACTAGAGTCTTCCAATGGGCTTGTCTGTCCATCCATTCCTTCAAGCATTTGTTGAGATGTACTTATTTTCCAGACACCAGGTTAGATGCAGGAGGCAATACAAAGATGTGCAAACCATGATCCTTCCCTTCGAGGAACACTGAACACTCAGCCTGTTACACAGTAAGTGATAAATAGATATAGATAGATAGATTTTTGTTCTTGTCGTTTTAAGATAAATGAGACGTGGATGTCAAGGAGGTAGTATAGTGGCGAAGAACAAAAGCTATGGAGTCAGAAAGACTTGGGTCCAATCCTAGGTCTGCTAGGTAGACTAGCTTTGTCCTTGAGCAAGTTATTTGGCTTGTCTAAACCTTGTTTTCCTCTTCTATAAATTGGGTGAATGTTGCCTTCTTTGAAGAGTGGCCATAGGGATTAAATGAGCTGATGTATGTAAAGCACAGTGAGTAGCATGTAGTAAACCACAATACATAGTAGTTATTATCGGTATCATCATTACTATAGAGACTCACAATACCAAGCCATTCTGGATTTCACAAGACAGACACTGAGGGTCACAGAAGTTCAGAGGAGGGAGCACTCAGCAAGGCTTTTGGAGAATGACCTTTAGGCCACTTAAAGGATGAGAGGATTTTCCATTGGCAGGTATAAGGAAAAAGTCATTCCAGAGGAACACGGAAGTATGGATATGAGCAAAGGAGGGGAGCAGGAGAGAACGTGGCAAGTGCCGGGAATGACGAGACATTCATTTGCCATGAACAAAAAGCTCATGTTGTGATCTACTTAATGTATTCATTCCGACTTTGAAATTTCCGTAAAGATATCTTGCCATGTCTCTCTGTGTAGGAAATTGCCTCAATTATCCTAATGCTTTGCTGGTCTCAACTGGAAGGCAGTTACGTGAAATCATGAAGATGATGAAATTTGTCTTCTGGAATTCTCAGCTACTTTTCCTTCTGTCAGTTTTCCGTCTTGCTGGGGACTTCCACCCTGCCCAGTCATCTAGGATCTCCATGTACTTAAAAAAAACTACATTTATTTTTCTTAATACGTAATAATATGTGTTTATTGAGGAGAAATTATAACACACAAGAAAAACTATCTCCTGTGACCTTCATGGTATTTGACCCAGTCATCCTCCCAAAAACACTTTCTTAGAAAAGGAGCTGATACACTAATTTATAATACGGTGAAAATGGTTTTCAATGTGACCCCATTTAAAGGCATTTTGCTTTTTGAACAAGCATAGAGCTTCAAGGTAAATGAATTGGAATTTCAGGCATCCACAGGCACACATGGAAGTCATTTGGGTGGTAAAGGTGATACAAGTGTGTACTCAAAAAATAAAAGCAGAGGAGCCGGCCCAGTGGCACAAAGGTTAAGTGCGCGTGCACCGCTGCAGCGGTCCGGGGTTAGCCGGTTCGGATCCAGGAGCGCACCTATGCACTGCTTGTCAAGCCGCGCTGTGGTGGCGTCCCATATAAAGTGGAGGAAGGTGGGCATGGATGTTAGCCCGGGGCAGGTCTTCCTCAGCAAAAAGAGGAGGATTGGCAGATGTTAGCTCAGGGCTGATCTTCCTCACAAAAAAAAAAGAAAAGAAAAAAAGTATAAAAGCATATTATTGACCATTTATACCTAGATGTTGATTTTATTTTTTTAATTGATGAAAATTAATATAGATATATATATATCATGAGATGTACGTATCTTTAGTGTACAGTTGGAAGGGTTTTAATAATTGCATGCACCTGCATAATCCTCATCCCTATCAAGATGTACATTTCCATCACCACAGAAAGACCCCTCATGCCCCTTGCTAGTAATCCCCTCTACAGAAGCAACCACTGTTATTTCTTTCAACATAGCTTCATTATGCATGTTCTAGAACTTCATATAAGTGGAATGATACAGTATGTGTTCTTTTGCCTGGGTTCTTTCATTTAGCATACTTTCACAAAACTATTAGTTTTTTGTGTCTGGCTTCTTTCACTTAACATAATATCTGTGAGATTCATTCGTGTTGTTGTGTGTATCAGTTTGTTCTTTTTTATTGGCAAATAGTATTTCATTGTATAATTATATTACAAATTGTTTATACATTCTCCTGTTGATGGGCATTTAGATTATTTACAGTTTGGAGCTATTGTAGATAAAGTAGCTGTGAACATTCTTATCCAAATCTTTTAAATCTCTATCATTAGTTTTTAACAATTTGATTATGATGTGCCCTGGCATATCTTTCTTTGTTTATCTTGCTTAGAGTCCATTGAACTTCTTAGATCTTTAGATTCATATTTTTTATCAAACTTGGAAAAATTTTCACTATTATTTCTTCAAATATGTTTTTCTGAACCAACCTTTCTTCTCTTTCTGTTAGACCTATTACATGTATGTTACGCTGCTTAATATTTTCCCATAGATCACTAAGTCTCTGTTTATTTTTTCTTATCATCCTTTTCTCTCTTCCTTTTAGTTTGACTATTTTGTATTGCCTGGTTTTCATGTTCACTGATCTTTTCTTCTGCAGCATCATCTGTTGTTAAGCCCATCCAGTGAAGTTTTCATTTCAGATTATATTTCTCTATTCTAGGATTGCCATTTGGTTCTTTTTTTACTTACCATTTCTCTGTTTGATTCCTTCTTTGTTTCTTCATTAAGTTCATATTTTCCTTTAAATCTTTGAACATACTTATGTTATGAGAGGTTCGGGGATTCGATCGGAGACGTAAAAGACACTTTCCACTCCAAACAAATGGACTGAAGGTATATTTTATTATATAGAGGATAGTAAAGGTGACAGTCTGCAAACAGATCCAAATAGGTCAAATATTAAGAGGGAAAAAACATCAGCCCAACTGGAAAGGGAAAACACCCACATCGGCTGAAGAGAAATGACACAAATCAACCAGAAAGAGAAACACCAGGTTGACCGAAAAGAGAACACATCAAATCAATTACTTCATATCAAATCAATTACTTCACATCAAATCAGTTACTCACAACATCCACGCCCCACTGCCGGGAGAGCCCTGTCAATCGATGCGGCTGGGCAAGGATCACACATCCTGGGCAAGGTGTCCCTTCCACAGGTGGAACTCTCCCCGGGGCTCAGTTTCCAGCAGTTTTTATACCATCAGTAATTTTCAGAGTAAGCAATTACAGAGTTTGCAGAGCAAGCATTTAGTGTTTCCATGCACAAATGGTTATCAGTGGCGTACGTGCACTGAGACCCCTGGCTAACGTCCCAGCCCAGTAGTTGTGTACGTGCATTGTTCTCTTTGGTTATCGTCTCAGCCTGGCACAGATGGCCAGTCCATTCCGGGCTACGATGCTCCAAGAGCCTTGAAATGTTACAACTTGCAACTCTCTCCGTGGGAGAAAGGCCAGTTCCCGGGAAAAGGCCAGTTCCCACCACACAGAAAGCAGCTTTGTATTTCTTTTTGTGCTGGTGGCTGTAGGTCAATGGAGCGGCCAAACATGGCTGTACTCATGTCAAGACAACTTATAATACATATTTTAAAGTCATGACCGCTAATTCATTCTTCTCTATCATTTCCAATCTGTTTCTACTAACTGACTTTTCTCCTGTTAATGGATCACATTTTCTTGTTTCTTTGCCTATCTGGTAATTTTTTTTGTATGCTGGACATTATTGATGCTACATTGTTGACTGCCTGGATATCGTTGTCTTCCTTAATAGGTCATTGAATTTTGTTCTGGAAGGCAATTAACTTACTTGTGAATCAGTTTAATCATTTTAAGGCTTGTTTTTAAACTTTCTTAGGGATGACCTAGAATAGCCTTTAACCTAGGGCTAGCTTAGGCCTACTCTTAAGGCATAGACTTTCTGGGGTCTCTACTGAATTACTGAGGATTTTCCACTGTGGTTGGTGAAAACTCTCATGTATCCCAGGCCTATGCAATCTCCAGTAGATTAGGATACAAACTCTGATAGATAAGCGAACAATTATCCTCTAGTAATTTTTCTTTCTCTGGTATATGTTATTTTCCTGGCCCTGTGAAGTTGTGCCCTACACACACACAGCACAGTGTTCAGCCAAAGACTTGATGGGACTTCTATGCAGATTTGTGTATCTCCTTCTTTGCACAGTTCCTTTCTTTCTGCTACCTATTCCACAAATTCCAGCCACCTCAGTAGCCCTGAACCCCAATATCTATCTCCTGGGCTCAGCAAGACCATGTTTGGGTTTCCTCTTGTTGTGCCACAGTCCCACAAGTGCCTCCAAATAGAAAACTGAGTCAATTGCATGGCTCATCTCATCTATTTCCCTTTCTCAAGAATCACAGTCTTTTGCTGCTTGCTATCCAATGTCTGAAAACAATGATTTCATATATTCATATGTATTTTTCTGGGTTTAGAAATATTTTCATTAGAACATAAAGCTCTGTACTAGTTATTCTATCTTGACCAAAGTGAAAGACCACATAAATATAGTTCATTTTGCATATGGAGAAACCAAAGCATTGACCTTAGATTATCCAGGATCACCATATTACCAACCCATGGTAAACTTGAAATAATAGCAACAGTTTTCAGCTTTTGGTTTCTCTAATCAACCACACAGTCTCTTGTAGAAAGTGTCTATAAGCAGATTATGGGAATAAATTGATATGCATGGGAACCAAACCATATTTAACAGGGAGGCAACAGATCTAATTTCTAAGCTCTAATTTACTACAGTACTTATTAGTGAATTTTGCCCCAGGCCCATTGTTAGTTGGGTTGGGCTGTGAAACTAGTTGAGGACAATGAGTTATTAGCAGAAAAGATGTGTATTAATTCTTAGTGAACACTTGTTGTTGGCTGAGCCTTCCAGTCTCCGTTTTCCTTGTCATGGTAACTGGCAAAGTTCAAGATGATGGGTCTGTCAGTCTGGGTCTCTGAGTGACTCAGGTGAGCAGAGACCACTTCTTAAGTCTCAGCGCATGGGTAGCATGAACAAGGAATAATCCTTTATTCTTTTAAGCCGCTCAAATTTTGAGGATTGTGTGTTTTCATGGTGTAACTTAACCTATCCTGAATGATGGAGAGAATGCGATAAAACTTAATTGTTTTAAGTTGGTTCCCCAGAAGCAGACCCTGAGATGTAGATTAGTATGCAAGTGACTTCTTAGAGAAATGCTCCCATGAGAGACTGCTAAGAGAGTGGGGGAAGCAGGATAGGGAAGGGAAGAAACTAAGTTAAGGTGTGATCTTAGGCATACTTCCCTCAGATGGTATGCTACAGCCTGATTTTGCAGGGGAATTCTGGAACTTAAGTTTTGTCTTGATGTTGTCCCAACTCAGGGCAAGGGAGTAGGGCTTTCTTATGACCACATACAGCCAGGGTTGGGGAGGCGAGGCTGGGGAATGCAGAATGAGTAGAAGGCAATACCAGGGGATGTAGGTGAAGCACCAGCGTGGTCTACTACTGTGATCACAGGGGAAGAAGAAAAAGCTCTGTACCTTCATTTTCAGTTCTGTATAACAGCAGACCCCTAATTTCTTATCTCTTTTAAAAATGGCATGGAATAAATACACTGTAAAATTATTTGAGGATAGAAATACTGGTGGTTGCAGAAGTCTCAGATGGAAAGGCCTTTCTCCCTTATTTCAGTATGTCTTGACTACCAATAAACACCCCATAGCATAGCCACTGAATTTTCCCCACAAATATTTGTATTTTCTTCTATATTTTCAGCCTCTGAATCAACGTAGAGCAAAAGAGAGCTCCAAAATTTGCCTTCAACTCTTGTTATTATTTATTATTTGCTGGCTGCCAGCAGGGTACTCAGACCCTTTAGCTATACAAAAAGACATAGGTCACAAGTGCTTGTTTCCTCCTCACTACTTGACTTACCATCTTGCCAGCCCAGCTTGAGTGTTGGCTGCCTCCTTATTTGACTTAGATTGCAAGGCTTTGGGGAGCTTGTCTAATGGAGAGATTTTCTTTACAAAGAGAGCCGAATAAGTTACTCTGCCTTTGTGCTCTTTTGAAAGGTAAAGCAAATGGAATTTTGCCTGCCATGTTTTGAAGTGAAGGTGTGTGCTTCTTTTGCTGCTGTTGATGGTACAGTTAATGCTGAAGGCAGATCAGGGAACTTTGGTCTTTGAGTGTTTGGCGTGAGTGATGTGGAAAGATTCCTAAATTAGGTGCAGTAAAATGTTTTGGGACCAATCTCCAATTCAGGAGTATAGAATCATACCTCTCTTTTTCTTTCTCTCCTTTCTTTGTGGTCTCCCCTCCCCACACTCAAACCCCATTTATTTGTTGACATTTCTGGACAAAGTATTTCCTATTGCAATCCCAGTTCTTCATCTTGATGTCTGACCTGATAGAATGTCTAATATATTGGCGTTATAGCTGATGTCTAAAACAAGTTTACTATTCACTTTGAAAAAATCTTTGCTGTCGCCTCCCACTCTATCTAGTTTCTACATGTTAGCATTGACCTAATTGTTTAGAGTTGATCTTTCCCTTAGAATTTTCTGCCTCAAGCTCTGTCAACCCATTTACCAAAATAATCTTGTCAAATCAGTTGAGAAAATTGATGAGATGGGCTGTTTGGCATTGTGTCAAGCCCATAAAACCTGGCTAACTAAGCTGCCTTTTTCACTTTTTTACTAATTAGGTGGGTACCATGTGGACATAAATATACCACGTGATTGGAGCTCCCAGTCAGAAAGAAGCATTCTTCTCACATTGTCCCCAAACAGTATTGCCTGAGAAGTCAGTGGTTTTGACCTTACCAGATGTATGACCTTGCTGGATACATTATCTAATTCCGCTAGCATTTTGGAATCTCACATTAGTGATGTATATCTTATTATAACTTTAATAATATATTAAACATTTGTATGGCCCTTTGTAGTTTACAAAGTGCTTTTATATATTTGCTTTCATTTTATCTGCCCAACTATCTGTCTTACTGACATTATGTGGTTAAACTGTGCTCACTGGCTTAAGAAAATGAGGGCTGTGTTGGTCTGGGAATCGGTTGATATTGCTAATGACAAAGTCTATAAGAGGTCTCCAGAAACCATGTAACTAAGCTTCTAAGGACAACGGCACCAAAACTGTCTAGAGTTGAAGGTTGTGAGTTGTGTTTGTTATTGTGCAGGAAAGGAGATGCTGCATGCCCTTTCCCTGTAGGGAAGGCCTTTAGAATCATATAGATCTGGGCTCTACCACTTATTAACTGTGTCACCTTGGGTAAATTCTCCGTCTTTGAGTCTATTTCCTCATTTATAAAATGAGGGTTAAAATGCCTACAATGTGCAGTATTGTTGTGAAGATTAAATGAAACAATTCTTGTGAGGCACATGTACAGTGCCTGGCTCATAGTAAAGTGCTCAATAAAGGCAACTATTATTCCTTGTACCAACTGATCCTTGCTATGGGGACTCCTTCATTATGTTTAACTTTAGTCTCTTTTAGAATATGGAAAATAAATAACTCTGAATTCTTCAACCCAGCTAGTGAAAATTCAGACTGTAGAACATGGAAGACTATTATGTCCAAAGACTGATCTGATAACATGAAGACAGCTAGATTTTCTATTTTGTCCAGTCTCTTCTAGATTCAGGGCCAAGCCTCAAGGCTGCTACCTTACTGACGGAGAGTTGGTCCTCATACAGGTGCTATGAGGAGTGGTGGAGGGAGATATGGACACAGGGGTGCAGGGCAGAGCTGCCTTTTCATCACTCTTTCCATCAGGTGTCTACAGAGATTCTGACAGGTGAGAGGAGAATAGAGGCCTGAAGCTCGCTTGCCTTCTGGGCGTGAGAACTTCTAAGTGGCTGGAATCTGGGAGCTGCCCTAGAGATCTTGTCCTCCAACAGACCTCTCTGTCCAGTGCAGTTTGACTCCACCTTCCTGCTTCGAGTGCTCCCTGGCCTCTCCACCCCACCCATGTTGGCCTTTTCTCAGCCCTCTTCCTTGCCATACTCCTTGCCTCCATTGAACATGCTCTTCCTACCCTTCTTTGCCAAGTAAGTTTGTGCACATCCTTCAGAGTGCAGCTCAACTGCTTTTTCTGAGAGAAGTAATCCTCTCCTGGCCTCCTAACTATACTAAATTCCCTTACCTGCTGTCATAGCAGACTGACGATTTTTCATTCATTTCTGTGCTTATTTGATCTACGTCCACTAGTCTTTGAGGTCCATGAAGGTAGAAACTGCCTCACTCAGTGTCTGGCACATGGGAGGTACTCCTTAAATATTTGTAGCCTGGGTAGATAAGTGAGTGGATGGGTGAATATTAGGAAGTAGGCACAATAGTCTATGCCTAGCTCAATGTGCTGGAGAAACCATGGCTTTCCTGCCGGCTTTCAGAAGCTGAGTTCAGAAACTTTAAGATTCATGGGCAAACACCCACGTGTGTAGTCCGATGAGGCACAGGGAAAGCTAGGGCATTTGTGCAGGCCTAGTGTGCACAGGCCTTCTCTCTCATGTGCATTCTACATATTCCACCGCTCCAAAGACAACCCATTTTGAGCTTCTTGGTTGTTGTTCCTTGGTTTACCCCTTTGAGAGATCAACCCCTTTCTCTTCACATCACCTTTGTTCCTTGGCTCTGACACACTGGGTGCTATCTCTGCTTCTTGGACATCCTCCTGCTTGTGAGACCTCTTGCCAGGGACTGATGTGATGGGACTCAGGCACCCAGTTTTCTGAAATTTCCACCTGCTTGCCCCATATTCCTGCTTTCTGGGTCTTCCATTCTCTGCCTTCCTGTCACTAGTCCAGAGTCCTAGGGAATTGGCTTCTGAACATTCAGAATTTCAATCCAGTCTCTCCATGATGTTGAGTAAGATGACCCACATTCCCATCCCTTGCCTATCCATTTCCATAGAGAAGACAATGCAGGCAGGGGAACTCAGCTCCCAGTAAAGTAGTAGTAGTAGTAGTAGTAGTGAAGATTCACCCTTACACAAGATTTCTTTCCTGTTGCTAGAGGTTCTTTATAAAGCTTGCTACGGACACTGAAATCTTTGAATAAGACCTTACCCAGTTGGAAAGCACTGTGAAAGCCCAACTTTTCTAAGTCTCAGAATTAAGCATGCAATGAAAGAGATTAGCCTATTCAGGAGACAATGGCCATTAACCCAGACAGATGTTCACAAGTACTGCCTTGCACTTGCTATATAATAATGAATGCTATTAAATATGAATGACCTCATTTGTCCTCCTGGCATGTGTGTCCCATAGAGAGTGACGCATATGTATATCGTCATTTAGCATCTGGAGAAACTGTAGCCTAGACAGGTTAAGTGATTTTTATTAACAACCAAAGTTAACTATTAAGTGTTGAACCTTGGGAAGGCATTGCATTTGGTAGACTTGTGCCATAAAAGCTATAAATTAGAGTGAGAGTGGGATAAGAAGCCAAAAATATAGACTGACCTGGGTCAACAGTGTTGAGATGGGTCAGCAGGGGACAGTGCAAACAGGAGAGGAGCTGATTAGAAACTAGCAGTTCAGCCTGTCGTGGAATCGTCATACCTAAGGGCACAAGGGAAAGATCTAAAGCGTGCTTCTCAAAGTTTAATATACATACAGATTTCCTGGGGATCTTGTTATAATGCAGATTCTGATTCAGGTCAGGGGTGAGGCCTGGGACTCTGAATTTCTAAAAAACTCCCAGGTGATGTTGATGCTATTGGTCACTGGATCACCTTGAATAGCCAGGGTCTCAGGACCCCTGGGCTATGATGGGAGTAGATCTTACACTAATAGGATTCTTCTTAATTGAAGTCTCTTTTGAGTGCCCTAGATCTACTTCCACAATGGGGTCTTCCTATATCCTAGGGTTAGGGAGGTAATGACTATCAATGGGGCATATTGGGCTGTGCCCACATCCTGGAAATTGACCAGTGATTTTCTCCTAGACTACTTTAGCAACAACCCTACTTTTTGAAGATTGAGAATTTTTTTTTTCCCCGAAATGATTAATTCAGTTGAAAGGAGAGAGAACTCTTTGCTGTTGCTGTCTTTGTGAAGGACAAAGCATGTATTTGTTCAGAGTTGAAAGGAATGATTGAAAATAAGTTTTCCTGAAGGTATTTACAGCCAAGAGCCTCACTAAAATATCCACTTCACATTGAATAGAGGGGGTGATAGGCTACACAAACACTCTGTCTTCAGCAAGTCAGAGCCAAGTCAACGTTAAACTTCTCAGCAGCCAGCGGCTCCACGCCACTTCGGTTTGCCAAGAGAATGATGAAGGATGCCCAGATTGGAAAGCAAAACCTTGAGAGAGACAGCAAATTATGGCATCAACTTAATGGAAATCTCAAATCTTCACCCAGAGGCTGACAGCTCCTCTGTTCCCATCAGCCCAGAGCTTTTGCTGAGACTGTAGCTATTGAGAAGAGAGATGAAAGTCTAGGAGGGGAGAGAACCTCACCGATCAGGGCCACACCAGGCTGAGGAGTAGACGCATGCACCTGTAGCTTGGGGCAACAGGCTTCAGAGAATCTGGGACAGCCTTGCACTTGGTACCCTGGGATTTTTCTAACACCAGAACTCAGTTGTATTAGGATGAGTTCACTGTTCACTGAGAATTAATTTAATGAATAATGTACTTCCCTTCATAGGTGGGAATGATCTTAGTAGTAGACCCACCTCATTCATACAAATATAGACCTATAGTCTGATTCTAAAACTATTCAAAACAATTGTGATAAGCCTAAACCATGTACAACCTTGCTGAGTAATGATCTTAGGCTCCATGCAGTCGGACTGAGAATAAGAGATGTTCTTGCTCTCTGCTCTTATAAATAACACCCTGGGCTGCTTCCCACCCAGCTCCCTGGGCTTGGGAGGGATACCAGAATCTAAGCAGGCCCCAAGAGTAGAGCCAGGTTAGTTTAGGAATATCCACCCTTCATCCCAGGGCCCCTTTCAAGGCCAGTGGTGGGAAACATTCTTGGGCTATGGAACTAGTTTCTCAGCAGGGACACTAAATCACCTCAGATGGGATTTGAGCCTGCCCATTAAGTCCCTGCCCCTGCCCTCGCCAACAGAGCTCACTAAACAGATTGGACTAAGTACTAGAAATAATAACCATAAAGCACCTCTAATATGTAAACTGTGCAAAGAACTCATCATTTGATAGCAGCTCATAAGCAGAGAAGACCTGTACATTAGAGAACCTCACAACATTAGGGTGAATCACAGGGAGCAAGTGTGTTTCTTGTTGGAAATGTTTGGCTTGCCCTTTCTTCTTAGAAGGTCAGTGGGGTTTTGCATTAGACAGTGAACCACAAATTAGGGATTTTGAATAAATTCCCTAGCCTCTCTGGACCTTGACTCCTCACATTTAAAATAATCTTGGAGGCCTTCCCCTCCAGCTCTGATATTCTAATTTTCCTGGGCTTGGCAAAAGCCATGCATCCAGATCTGCTTCTGAACTATGTGCTGTCCTGAGACCATTACTTGATATCACTAAGCCTCTCTTTTCCTTCTAGCAATATTTGCTCCATCAAATATCTTTTGATCATTGGTTGGAAGATACTCGATTGAGACCGATTTCTCTGTTAGTCCCCGAGACTTGGATTTGAGTTCATATATTTGGAAATCAATCTCCCGTAAGAGTGCAGCAGCTGAAGGCAAACCTTTCTGAAATGTTGCACCATTAACATACCTCCTTAAATGGGTTTCAAGTTTGACATCTGACTAATATCGGCACAGCAAGCGCCTGTAGAATTGCAGCCATGAGCTTAGATAAAAGCATTCTGAGTTCCAGTTCAATTTTCTGTTCCTTACAGCAAAGAAACCAGGCGATGCCCTCTCTTTGGTGCTCATTCAATGCTTGGGGTCCCAAGGAGGTGGCAGGTGGCTGAGGAGAAAAAGATCTGATTTATTGCTCCAATTAATCATGGAGGGCCAGACAGGCATTGCTCCAGTGTTGGACTTTCTCCTCAGAGAGTGTGAGAACATTATTCTCCTCATTCCTTGCACGCCACGACCATTTGCTGCTGCTTCGAGCACAGAAAGGGTTGCATAAACATTTTAATATTGCATGAGGCTTGTATAAGACTGACTGAGTATGTGAATGCTAAACCCTGACACATAGAAAGAGAGAGAGAGAGAAAGAGAGAACCTGGTAAAGACCTGAGAGGGTCTCTTTTTTTTTTATCAACTGGAGAGGCTCTCTGTAGTAGCTCAGGATGTTTTGATGATTCTCATTGTAGAATTTTGTCATGGTTATATATCAAAGCCCATGATAAATCAAGCCCAAATGCCAAAAACTATAGGGATATTTTCTGTTTTTGCTTGATTTTTCACACACAAAAAAGTCTTATAAAATCATAGCCACTCTGTCTTCTTTTTTCTCCAAGAGTTTGAGGTTTTGCAGTTGGATTTCTACTACCCCCGATGGAGAGACAGGCTTCACGTAGATTTCAGAACCATGGTCTGTTTGTCATTCCTACAGCACTATAAGGCCATGACAGAGCTGCTGGGGTGGGGGTGGTAGGGCAGCACAGGGCAGGCCAGTCCCAGGTGGGTGGGTCCCGCTCCCCTGAAAGGGTCCCAGGGAGAGCAGCTGTGTAGGGAAAACTTACTTTGTTTGGCTTAGCATTCAGTGAGTCACAAGACCAAGCCGTGGGTCACCTGGCATCCTTAGTCATGATTCCCCAGCCTCCAGAACATCTTTCTTATAATCACTCTCTTCCAGGCTCCATCACCTCCGCATCTAATTGTTCTTTCTGTTGTTTTTTTTTTTTTTTTTTTTTTTTTTTTGTGAGGAGATCAGCCCTGAGCTAACATCCGCCAATCCTCCTCTTTTTGTGCTGAGGAAGACGGCCCTGGGCTAACATCTGTGCCTATCTTCCTCCACTTTATATGGGACGCCGCCACAGCATGGCTTACCAAGCAGTGCGTCGGTGCGCGCCCGGGATCCGAACCCGCGAACCCCGGGCCGCCGCAGCGGAGCGCGCGCACTTAACCGCTTGCGCCACCGGGCCGGCCCTCTTTCTGTTGTTTTGATCCTAACTTCTAAATATTTCTCAGATGCTTCCATGTTTCTCTGTCTCCATCCAGTCTAAGTTCAAATCATCTGCCTGGAACACTGCACTGGTCTCCTAGCTGTTTTTCTTTATCTTCCTCTATCCAATCCCCACCACACAATAGCATTTTTTTTTTAACACAAAATGATCTTTTCAAGAAAAAAACCTAGTTGTATCACAGCTATGCTAAAAATCACTTAATGATTTCCTCTAGGATTCCTTTAGATAGAAAACATCATCCTTAAGCTGGATTATCAGGCCCTTCAGATCTGCCTCCTGCCTACTCTACAGCTTCAGCTGCCACCATTCCCTACCTTGCACTTTATGGTCCAACGCTATTGACTTTCTTTACATTCCTTGAAGTACCAAGGTCTCTTGTTCCTCCAGCTCTTCACACACACTTTGTAATATTTATTTTAGTTCTCTGCCTCTCCTCCTTGACTATAATTAGGACATAGACTGAACCTTGCTCATCTTTCTTATTGTATGCCCCAGTGCCTAATGGAGAACTTGGCCACATAGTAGGCACTCAATGCATATGTGATGAATGAATGGATGGAGGGATGAAGAGAAGAAGCAAAGAAGGGAGTCAATGTCTGGAACAGACTCTTTCTATTATAGCTCATTCTATGTATAATCATTGAATTCAGAGATAAAGGCTGGAACTGGGGGGACCTTAGGGAGAATATAATCAACAGCCTCATTTTACAGGTGAGGAAACCAAGGCTCTGAAAAGTCAAGTGTTTCACCCGGCATCACACAGCCAGCTAGTGGGCTAAGACTAGAATCCAGGTCTTCTAATGCCTATTCCAATAATTCTCCTGTATCCTTCGCTATATTTCCAAAGATTTGATTTGTCAACTCCTAGAACTTTAGAAATGGGAGGAATCTCTTTGTCATTTTATGAATGAGGAGGCTCACTGAGTCTTAGAGAGGCAGAGGCTCCAGGTCAGTTTTTGTAAATTGCTCAAGTCCTAGAGAACAGGATGGGCATCAGCTACTCAATTGTAGCCACTGCCAAGCTGAGTCATGAGCCAACAGCACATGACTTTGACTACACATGAGGCAGAATGGTGCCCCCAGCAAATAGTCAGAATTCACATTCAGCTACACCAGTTTCACATTTCCTCTGTCCTCCTCCAGCTGAGAGCTGGTTCTGCCTTTGTCTTCCCCCTGCCTAATTGCTCTGGCACTTTAGCTCCCTAAGTTGGTGGCATAAACCACCAGCAGATGCTAGGTAGTGGTCCAAGACCAACCAGGTAGAATTCCAGATCTCCCTCTTGGGCAGCAGGGAGATGTGGAACCACTCACTTTTCTGTGCTTTGATTCCTCCCTCAGCTGAATCAGGAGGCATCCAGAGCCTGGGAGTTGACTCTACTGGATTACCAGAAACATGTGTGTAAACTTCTCTGGACTCCTTGGAGAAAAGGACAAAATAAATTCCAGACATCATCTGTATTCCTTCCTGCAGAGGCTTAGAGGCTAAGCAAACAGGGACTGAGAAAGCTTCCTGAGATCCTTAGACTTCCTAACAGGCCACTGGGAATGTCAAGACAATGTGTGGGATAGCCATCTTGGAATGGCCCATCAGCCTCCAAATTCCCTGTCTGTGCTCATCTTTAGGAGAGGGACCGTGAGGAGGAGCAGTTCACACAAGATTGATTTTCCTTTGCTAAGACTTAATCATGGCTGGCAGGCAAGAGATTGAGTTTCTCTCTTTTCCCCTAGGTCTGAGGATAGGAAAAACAGAGGGAGGCAAGGACCATTCAGTTTGTGAAAAGCATTCCAGAGGTCTTCCAATTAGTGTAGGAAGCTATCAGGAGCCAAGTGGTCTGGAGTAATTGAGCACCCCAGAACCCTTCCAAATGCACTTCATCAGTGGTGGGTGGCCAGGGCTGAGGGTGCGGCTGGCTTCCTTTTCATTGTCATTTGTGGGGGTTGGTCTTGGCCCTCTCAGGGCAGGAGGATTGAGTCTTGGTTATCACAACTTCTCACTGGGAAGGCGTCTTGATCCTGCAGTTCACTTTTATCTCCTATGTAAGAGAAATTTGTCAAGATTTCTGCTGGTTGTCCCACAGTCTTTCCAAGAGGTAGATTCTTGATGGAAGAAGGAACAGAGGTACAGAAGACAGGAAAACCAAGCAGGTTGGGAGAGGGTAGAAGGTGGAGTGGGGTAGGGCACCTTCCATTACTCTCACAACCTTCCTCTTCTTTCTCTGTCACCAGTGGGTGGAAGAACAGAAGGTGGGTCCCACATGGTTCCACATGGCACCACCTTCCCCAAGTGTCACCAGGGATTCCTGGTTTGACAGCACTCTCGATCACTGCTCTGGTGGAGGCTTTGGTCAGACACTTCCCCAGGCAGGCTCCAGATCCAGTACATGTGCCATCTCCTCCCTCCCCTCTTCTTCACACATCCTCTTCCTTCCCCGCCCCGGCCCCATGATAGCAACATTGGTCCCCAAGGCAAATGTACTGGGATTAACAGCTGTGTGGGATGAGAGTTAGAAACAGAAAAAGAAGGAGAAAGAGGAGAAGTACTGGAGGGGTAGCAGCTCCAACACTCAGAGTGCCATATGTTAGGTCTCAGACATCACATCATCTCTATTCTCATGAGAGGAAGATCAGTTAACGGACTCATCCAATGCTCAAAACCAATCAGTGACAAAGCCAGGATCAAACTCAGAACTTTCCGGATCCAAAGTCTGTGTTCTTTAAGGTACTAAGGAGACAAGGATTTTACGAGTCATCCTCTCTCATGGCCTGAGACTTGCTTCTTTTTCAGCTGAATCTCTATTCTCTTTCAATTCTCTGCATTGCTCAGGCTTTCAAAGACCTTTGACTTTTCCCAGGTCAGTTATTAGTTATCTACTGCTGCATAATAGATTTCCCCAAAACTTAGTGGTTTGAAACAGCAGCAAGTGTTTACTATAGCACACAGTTTTGGTGGGTCAGGCATCCAGGAAGGGCTTAGCTGGATGGTTTGGGCTCAGGGTCTTTCCTGTGGTTGCAGTCAAGTTATTGGTCAAGGCTTCAGTCATCCGAAGGCTTGACTGGGGCTGGAGGATCTGCTTCCATGAAGGCCCACTCACATGGCCTCAATTCCTCACTATGTGGACCTCCCCATAGAGCTGCTTTACTGAATTCCATGATATGGTAACTGGCTTCCCCCAGAGCAAGTGATCTAAGAGAGAGCAAGGAGGAAGCTGCAACGCCTTCTGTAACCTAATCTTGCAAGTCACGTACTGTCACTTGCACCATATTCTATTTGTTAGAAGTGAGTCACTAAGTCCTGCTCACCTTCAGGGACAGAGGAATTGGTCTCTATCTCTTGAAGAGAGGAGTATCAAAGAACTTGTAGACATATTTAAAAACCACCACAGCCTATTACCCAAGTCATCTCAATCATAGGGACAGATGTTTTCCACCCTCATGCCAAGTGAATGTGGGCACTGGGATTGCCTATTCCTCACCTGCAATGGGGCCCAGCCCCAAGAAAGACACATTGCATTCTGGTCCATTTAGGTAGCATTATGGATCAGAGAGTGTGGATGGTGTAAACAAAGCAGTCACTTCTGGCGACATCTTTCAGTGCCCTGCTGACTGTGGGAAGTCTAGCTCTCAGAATGAAGTCCTTTTAGCGAAAGAGAACAAAGGTACATAATCCTAATGCTGAGTCTGCTTGTTTTAACCCCTTCCTAATGCCCTGACACAAATGCTACCATTCAATCAATAGCGACAATTTGGTATGGCAACAAATTTTTCTGTGCACAATAGGGGGTTGTGAAAACACTGGGGTGAGTGGCAGTCTAGGGCTTCCACAGTCATCTCTCTCATGGTAATAATTAATAACACTCAGAGAACCTTTACAATGAGCCAGGCACTGTTTCAAGCAGCGTTAACTAATTTCCTTCACACAATTCCGTGAAATAAGTGCTGTAATTCATTTCATAGATGAGGAAACTGAAACACAAAAGGTTGTATAACATATCTAACATCAAATAAGTAGCAGAGTAGTTTTGACCCCAGCAGTGTCTGACCGCTGAATCTGGGCTCTTAGACATGTCTTAGTGGCTTGTATTATGCACAACCTTGGATGAAAAAACAGGGGAATAAGACAATGTTTCTCAATTTGTGTTGTGAATTTGAACCAGGGGAACCTGTTAAAATGCAGATACTGATTCAGTGCGTTCCAATTGCGGTCTGGATTCTGCATTTTTAAGAGGCTCCCAGATGATGCTGATGGGGGGAGGGTAGGAACTACACTTTGAGTGGCAAGATGTCCTTCCCTTTCCCTATTCTTTTTCAGGAACAAAGATTCTCCACCCAAACTGGACTTCAGAATCACTGGGATTGGGGGTGGAGTGGTGGATGGAGAAAGTAAAGAAGACCAAAACAAAAATGAAACCCTTCTGCCCATGTTCCATCCTCAAATGCTCTCAGTCACTTGGTATGGGGTGTCTTCCTGAGGAAGCAGTATTTTTAAAAGTACTCCACGTGATTCTCATCTGCAGCTGGGGTGTAGAACCAAGACCTTAGGGGTAAATCTGCAGTCTAGTATCAGACCCGTATCATCTCCCTCTGCAGAAGTTGTAGCACAGGTCCCCATGGCGAGGGCCACCCCATGCTGGTCCAGGCACTGCCAAACCCTTTATCTGCTGCTGAGCTGCTCAAGGGATTGGGGATAGAGCAGTGTAGAGCTGAATTACTTATGCAACAGAATATTCTTGGAGCACTTATGGGCTGCCTTGCTTTGGGGGAGAACAGCAGGTCCCAACCTGGAAAACCTGTACGCTGTTCCCGGCCAGTGCGTGTTGGAGATGCAGCGCATGGGCCCAGCCGGGCTTCCTCTAACGTCTCATTTTGCATAACACTTTTTGTTTTCATTATGCCTAAATTGGGCCTGCCCAGAGAGCATGATTAAAATGAAAACCTTATTCTAATAGAACTTGGAAAATGGGAGAATGAATCTAAAAACAGGCCACGGAAAAGGAAAAAACTCAAATGGTATAATGACCAAGTTGGTTCAAACAAACACAGTTGCAGTAATTTCTCTTGGAGAGAGAAAACAGCGGTGACGTCCACGGAGGTATTTGTATAATCCAAGTCACATCAAAACTCCTGTCTGTTTTACAGATACAAAACCCTGGGATAAATGGAAGCAAACAGTAATAGGAGATAATAAGAGGAATAATAAGTCTTACTCCCTGCCTCTTGCACAGCGGAGTTTGGCAAGCCAAGAGTATCTGTAATGCACTTTGTTCTCTGCAGAGAAACACTGGATGGCAAGAGGAAACGTCGTTAAAATTCTAACACAAAGCCTGAAGGGGACTGGCCACAGGCGTCTGGTTTTTGGTTTCATTCTTTGCTCTCTCTATGATTAGATAACCCACACTTAAGAGCTCTGCTTAAACTGAACTCCTTGTAGAAGGCATCCTCTGGTCCCCTGGCCTAAGTTAAATTCTCCAGCTCCAAGTCCCCAGCACCCTCTCCATTTCCCCCATAGGGGACTTGTTTCTCTTTGTTACTTTTGTTTAACCTGTGTTTAGTTCAGCCCTACATCTCCATGGCCTTGCACAATACAAGGCACATAGGAGAAGCCTAGTATGAATGAATGAATGAATGAATGAATGAATGAATGAGTCCCTGGGAAAACTGCTGAACATCCCCAGACCTCTGTGTCCAAGTCAGTACAATGTTGGTGGAGAAGAGTTGGGGTAGATGATCTTGAAGCACCCTTTCTCTTCTGATGCTCCATTAAGAAGGCTTTCGTTTTTCTGGCTTAGCAGTCCACCCTGCAGTTGGCTGGGCAGACTAGTGGCAGAAGACACGGCCCCCCAGTTGTTGCTCAGAGGAGCAGAAAAGGCCACTAGAAAAGTTACCATCTTGCAGTCACATGGCTTACTCATCTCACACCTTGTCCCCCTACCTTGTTCATGCTCTGTGATCTGTAATTTGCTCTAGCGGTTGGGTATTAAGTGTGTTAGCTCTGGGATCTTACTGCCTGGGTTCAAATCCCAGGCCTTGCTCCTTACTAAGATTTGTGACCTTGAGCAAGTTACTACTTCCCTCCCTGTGCCTCCATCTTGTCCCCTATAAAAGAGGAATGATAATTTTTCTACCTTGTAGGGTAGTTGTCAGGATTTAATGAGTTAATACATATAAAGCTCTTAAAACAGGGCTCAAAGTAGGCACTCAATAAATGTCATCTCTTTTTATTACTTCCTCTCTCTTGTATATTCCTGTCTCTGCCTCTGGCCTTTATTCATGAGCTCCCACTCCTCTACTGAAATCTGATTCTGCTTTCAAGGCCCAGCCCCTCATAGACCATAGATCACAACCTGTCAAGCTGGGAGGAGCTGTGCTGATAATTGAATCCAACCTCCTCATTTTACAGATGAGAAGTCAGAGGCACAGAGAGGCGCAGCCAGTTGCTTAAGGTCACAGAGCCGGCTGGTGCAGCACTGGCCACAAACCCAGGGGAACTGACCTTGCAGCCAGGGCTTTCCTTCTGATACCGGGCAGCCTCGGTAGCCTCCCTCTTTGGAACGCAGAGCTCGTCTTGTCGGCATCTTTCTTTTTGGTGCTTGCTCTCTTGTGAAGCCTTTTTACTAGAATGTGATTAGTAATCACTTTTGGAATAGCCTTTCTTGATTAATCTTACATCGCCACGTGCTGAGCATGTTGTTTTGTCCCTAGTAGGTATTCACTAATAATAATGAGCTGCATTGGATTAGGAAGTCATTATTTACAAAGCACTTTCAGATATATTACTATCTCATTGATGCAACAGGGCCAAGAGCCAGGGATTATTTTTATCTCCTCTAGAAAGGGGGAAATAGGTTTAGAGAAAGGAAGAGAATTGCTCAGGGCCACCTAGCCAACAAGGAGGGGAACCCGTCTGTCTGCAAAGCACTCTGCTATTCCTGCTTGCCTGAATGAATGAATCTGTTACCTAATGTTTCATGTGGATTTGTCTTGTTTCCTTCACTAGAAGGCCTGGGCCATGTGTTAAGAATTCCGCATGTGAGAGTCTACAGTAATCACAGCAGGCTCACAATATGTGTTTGTTGAAGAAATTAGTAACAATATTTCACTGTTGCCTCCAACCCTGATGAGATAGAGTCTGTTCAGGCACAAATATCATTGGCTGTGTGGCCTTAATCCACTTTCTTCCCAGTCTGTGTTTCTCTTTTTTCCTCTATACAATGTGGTTAAAGCTATTTGCTTCCTTTCAACTTCTTGATGATGCTTTGAGAGCAGGCTGACAACTAAACATTTGTGGACTCCTCAGGCTCTTTCAACAACCAGCCAGGAGAAAGAGTGTGTATGGGAGCTTCAGAGTTCAGAGGCTCAGTTGTGGTCCAGGGTGCTCCAGGATGACATCACGAAGCAGAAGTTGGGAGAGACACGGACAGGAGGTGGTAGGGAGTCATCCGACTAACCCACTCCCATACCCAATTTCCTCAATCTTTAATTACATCCTTATTTCATGAGTTAATGGTGGCATTACCGCCTTAATATTATTCATTAAAGCAGTTAATTCCACGCAACTCTGCCTGGCCTCCTCTGTGAATCCACAAGAAGAGACCTCTCCACAATCTAATAGCAGAAGGCTTCCAAGAGCAAACCTCTCCTCTCTCAGAGAGAGACCAGCACAAGAAGGGGGCCTGTGCAGGGTTCCAGTGCCTTCCTCGCCTTCTGGGCCCCAAGAAAGAGAATTGTTTAAATTAAACAGATGGTGGACCAGGAATAGTGGGGTCACTCAAAGGCTTTCACGAACAACCCCACCCTCCTCCCTTTTATTTTTAAATAAATTAGGAAGATCTGTAGAAACAGAGAAAATTTTAATTTAATCCAAAGGGGTCACAAATTTAAATGCCTATAGATGCAGGCAATTTATGCAATGAAATGAAAGAATGAAAAGAGGCCGGTCTGATAAAATGGGACATGCTAGCTTCAACGAAAGGGGGCAGGCTTAGGCCAACTCTTGCCCTGTGGGAATCTGGAATCATAAGTGAAAGCTCACTGATTTAAGTGTTGGCAACTGATTTAAATGAAAACAAAATAAAACGACACACACACAAAACCTTGTGGGATAAACAAGACTGACTGTGGGGCACGATGCAACCTGGGCTACCAGTTTGAGAGATCCAATGGGGTGACAGCATTCACACGATTCATGCCCAAGGCCCTAGCCTTGGGAGGGAAAGAAGCTTTTGAAGGTGTTTGGGAGGCCAGAAAGTGTTTGCTACTCATTTTTTTTAGCTATGTACCTAAAAGGAGTTAGGAATGACTCTATAAGGAAATGCCAGGTACTGTGCTAAATTCTTTACAAACTTTGACTCTTAGCCTCACAGCCCTGCAAGTTGGCTATTATTATCCCCATTTGACAGAGAAGAAAACAAAGGCTAGGAAAGCCTAAGTAATTCATACAAAGTCACACAATTATTGAGTGACAGAAGTAGTATTTAACCTCAATTTAGACTGCTGCACCAGAAATACCTGGGTTCCAGACACAAGCCACAAGACATCTAGATTTTTATGGTTATCCACTAAGAGCCTGCAACACACCAGAAACTGTGTGTTATACCAAAGCTGGATCTACTCATCTGTTCATCCCTTCATTCATTCCGGATTAGATTAGAGGGTCTCTAAGACTTGACACTCTGTGATTCTGAGACACAACCACCACCCCTACTGCCACTAACATTTCCCACTAACTAGTTGCCAGGTGCTAGCATTTAATTGCATGTAATTCTCACACCAATCCTGTGACATAGTATTAATCCTATTTCACAGAGGAGGAAACTAAGGCTCAGAGAAGTTAAATAACTTGCTCAAGTTCATGCAGCTAATAAGGCAGACCCAGGGTTGGGGCTCAGGTATGTCTGACTCAACCTCTAAGCAGAGGTGCCTGGGTTGGAATCACAGCTCCACCATTTACAGTAAGTACAGTGTGACATGGGCTAGGCACTTAACCTTGCTGAGCCTCAATGCCACATCTGTAAAGTGGGATAACAGTAGTACACCTGCTTCCTAGGGTTGTTGTTGAGTTAACATATATAGAGCTCTTGGAACTGTGCCTGACACATGTTGAAGTGTTAGCTGTTGTTATT
The DNA here is from genome assembly GCF_020826845.1 of Diceros bicornis minor. Lineage (NCBI taxonomy): Eukaryota > Metazoa > Chordata > Mammalia > Perissodactyla > Rhinocerotidae > Diceros > Diceros bicornis. The sequence continues at coordinate 53,309,619 of NC_080751.1, forward strand.
TTCTTTTCTCATAGCCCTGAGCCTGTGTTCTTGCTCTGAGGACAGGAGGTCAGCTGCACATCTGTTCCTGCCTTGCACCACTGTGGGAGAAATGCGGCCCCAGACTTCTGGAGAGAGGCTTAAAGAGCTTCCCTGATGTTAGGGAAACATTAACTTACCCTTTCTTTCTCTCCTTAAGTTTCTTTCAACCACGACAGCCACGGACTTAATAGAATTCAATTCACTAAAGTTCTATTAGTTCTGGATATGAGTTCTAGAAGGAGCTTTCCCAGGAAGCTGTTTATGGGACTGGCAGGATAACAGCTATTCGCCACACAATCATGAATTAAAGGGTTCCACAAGGAGAACATCCTTAGATAGTTTGGGTGAGAGACTCAGAGCAGGCAGGCGTGGCTGCCCCAGGGTGTGCTATGGAGTTCAGTGTCGGGTCTAGGTAACAAGTCGGTCTTACTACAATGGAGCATTATTTGTGCAGGGGCAGGGCACCTCTCATTTTTTGAGGAAACGTATGCCCATATCCCTGCAAGTTCTAGGAGGTTTATTTGTACGCTTCTTTTATCATCTAGGTAATGGATTCAGTAGACTGTCTTGAGGGAGACATTGTCCTCCTTCTTCTGGCGTAACAAGAATGTGTATTCAACCTTGAGCCCTCGACAGGGTTATTCCTCTGGCCTCCTCTGTCCACTCCCTAATTCTTGTTACACCTCCATCCTGAATGCCCGGAGATTCTAGCTTGTGACACCTCTGCTGTGCTCTTCTCTGGAGCTCGCTGGCCAACCTGAAAGGGACGATTGGCACCTTCACCTAAATACAAGAAAGAGCATACTGACCAGAGGGTTGGGGAGCCTGGAAGAGACATGTTTGTATCTCCTTCGATGTCTGGCACAACGTGGAACCCTTAGTAGGGGCTCAGCAAAGGCTGGCTGGAGAAAGGCATGAACATCCTGTGCTCAGAATTAGCCATATTTACTGGGAGGCACCTGAACCCTCCATCACCTCCTCTATGAAGTTTTTCCTGGTTGTACCTTCATCCAGAAAAAATATCTTCCAATCTGAAGTCCCATGAAGGTTATCTTTACCTCTTAATAGAGTATCATGCTTCACATTGTGTCATATGTAATTCCTGGTTCCCTAGTAGGACTGCAAATGTCTTCAAGTCAGGACCAGATTGACCCCATCTTTGTTTTCTGTACAATACCTAGCCTGAGCCCATTAGTGAGAGGTGAGTGTGTGTGTGTGTGTGTGTGAACTTGAAAGCATTTTCTCTATGAGAGTGGTCTGCATTATAACTCTAAGTCTGTCTCTCTCACCAGATTGTGAGCTCCTTCAGGCCAGAGGTTGTGTCTTACTCATCTTTGCCTCCCTAGCCCATGGCAGAACCATATGCTTCTCCCACAGCCATGTTTATAACCCCCGTATGCAACTGCATTTGTCATCTCTTTGCCAGAGATACACATTTCTACTTATCTTTCACGAAAAACCCTGGCCAGTTACCCTACTCCCGTCAGAAGAAGACCCACTGAAGAAGAGTTGGTTCCTCCTTTATTTGTGCCATCACTATACCTAGTAGAGAACCTGGCTTATAGTAGCTGGGCAAAGAGATTCTTGAATAAGTAACAGGATTGGCACTTTATATTTGCTGAATAGGTGATGGAATCTAGGAAGGAGATCAGACTCCATTTGCACCTACTCCACTGTCGAGTGTTTCCGTCTCCTGTCCTAGAGTGTATATGTGTGTGTTCATGTGTATGTGTAAGTGTAGCCCCAGTGCCCAGCGCAGTGCCTAACACATAATAAGTGATCCGTAAACATGTCCTGAATACATGAAACTCAGGCAGGAGATGTTATGGGAGAAAATGCAGTCAGGGATGTTGGGAAGGATGGTGGGCTCTATGAAAGACCCTGGGGGTGGAGGTCTCCCAACAGATGACATCATCAACCTGAATTGGCTAAGCCAAATCAGGCGTTCTTTGTGTCTCATTGGGCTTCTGGTTCCTGGAGCCCAGCACTATTTTGTTGATCCCAATACACTGACATTTGCTTGGTAGAAGGCAAGTGAAATTTAAGTTGAAATCCCATAAAAACAGGAATGGGATATTTATTTATATCTATACAGAATAATATAAAATTCTTAGGATGAGTGACACATAGAAGATACTCAGTAGATGATAGTAGCCTTGCATTTCCCTCCACTTAGTGGTGTGTTGGAGTTCAGTTCACACAGGCCCCTGAGAGCCAATTATGTGCATCTTTTCCAAACTCTGTTCGGTGATTTTTTGCTGGTAGCTAGAAATTGACAATGATAGGAGAATTTACACCACAGAAACTGGCAAGTGCTACAAAATCAGAGTTTATCTCCTCTCTTCTCTCAAAGCATGTTGTTAAACATTTACTAGTGCACCCCTGCCCCTCTTCCTCTCCTCCTGCAGGCTTTGCCTGTGTGTACTTGTTGTGTGTAGCTGCGATGGGCCCAGCATAGTAGGATATGTGAAGGAGAACTGAGTGAATGTGGACTGTGTTGTAGCCTTCTGGGTCTCATACCTTCTTCTTCCCTCACACACCTGCATTCAGCTGGCTAACACCTGGTAGGCACAAGGAGGCATGGAGGACCTGAATTATTGCCATTTAAAAACAGGGATTTACCTTGTCGTCTTTCATATTTGTCCATGTTCCTGTCAGTGAGTCACAAGCCTGAAGACTTGAAATCTTCATACATGCATGGCCTTCAGAATCAGGGAACACTCAATTTGGAAGGACTATTAAATTTGGTCTAATCCTCTTCTCTTGAGAAATGGCTGAACCTCATGATGACACCATGTAAATACTATTTTTAAATATCTCACGGGTTAAATATCTCATGTCTCCACATCTCTTTTAGGTACTTATAGGAAGGAGTTTGACCCCATCCTACCAAACTTCTCTCTGTTGTGCTATCTCCTCAAGCTACTCCCTGTCTCATGCTCTTAAATTCAAAAGAAGGAGTCAAAATGTGCCCTCTCTACCTCTTCACCGCCCCTTTATCCCTCATAACCTGGCCTTAGACCCCAGCACTACACGAATGGTCCTCATTTGTGTGTCATTTTACAACTCTTTTCATACCTCATCTCTTTGTACCCTGTAGTAGTCTGCTTCGGCCACCATAACAAATACCACAGATTGGGTGGTTTAAACAACAGAATGTATTTTCTCACAGTTCTGGAGACTAGAAGTCCAAGATCAAGGTGCCATCACCTTGATTTCTGGTAAGACTTCTCTTCCTGGCTGTGGATGACCACCTTCTCACTGTGTTTTCACATGGCCTTTCCTCTGTGCCTGCATAGAGAGAGAGAGCTCTCTGGTCGCTCTTCTTAGAAGGACACCAATCCTATCAGATTAGGGCCCCACCCTTATGAACTCATTTAATTTTAAATACCTCCCTAGAGCCTCTATTTCCAGATACAATCACATTGGGGATTAGGGCTACATCCTATGAATTCTGGGGGAACATAATTCAGTCCATAACAGACCCTGAATATAAGGCCCAGGAGAGAGCCAGGGCAGGTGTTGTGATTGCCATTTTATTAGCACAGGATCTTGAGGCTCAGAAAATTAACAGTGGAGTCAAGTGACTTGTATAAGGTTGCCAGGCTGGTCAATTGGAAGCTGGGGAGAGAACCTGAGTTTACTGACTCTGCCCCCGGCCTTTTCCCATTGTTTTCCCAGGTCCCCCATCACAAATCATCCCCAACTGAAAAATACAACAGTCTGTTCTCAGTCCTTATTTCTTTGACGATACTTAACAATATGACTACATACTCATTATTTTTTTAACAATGACATCTCAATTAAATTAAATTGCAAAGGAAAAAATTTTACCCAAAACACCACCATCTGGACACCATTGCTGTTCTCCTTTGTCTGTGTCACTTTTCAAGTTTTAGCCATATGTATTTATTACACTCAGTTTAATGAGTAAGTTGGCTTAGGAAATCTATTGGCTTGTCAAGCTCTTCAAATCAATGACTTGGTAGATTCCAAAGCCACGGGCAGATATGAGCCCATGGAGTAGAAACTGGTCTTAGATAGACTGGCCCTTTCCCATGAGACTGGACTGTCCTGTGCTACTTTGTTGCTCTCTTCACAAACCACCACAATACTTCACAACTAGTATTGACTAGTTGCTTTCTGAAATTTCTGTCCTTATGTATGTCTCTGGGAAGTAACCATTTGAATTCAAGACAGAGCAGTGGAAGACACATTGAGAGCCCCATGAAGTCCATGCTCTGACTGTATCTCAAGATGGGAAGTGGGTGTCATTGGGATTTCATATACTCTTCTAAATGTCCCACACTCCTAACATCAGGAGAAGGAGCTGTGAGAAAGGAAGATATTAGGCTGAAGACATCAAAAGCAGCAGCTCCCCCTCCTTAAATCAGGCTCCCTTACTGAGGGAGAAGTAGTGAGATCTAGTAGAATGATTATGATGGAGTGAGACCAACTCTAGTTCACATCCCAACTCTGCCGTGTAGTCATTCATTCTTTCACATCCTCCCTCATTCCAGCAAAATTTTAAAATGGCTTGCTGTCTTGCTACTTGCTTTTGAGGTGACATTCAGCAAGCCTGAATTGATTTCTTAACTGATTTCTGACTCTCAGTAAAATGGAGATACTAACAGCCACCTTGAACGGCTGTTTGAAGAATTAAACAAAATAATGCATGAAAGTTCCAACTACAACATGTGGCACATAGCAGGTGCCCAATAAACAGCATCCATTATTTAAAAAATGGAAATATATGATAGGCTTGTGTTTGTAAAGCCTTGTATAAGAAAATATCCTTTATCCACATTCTTCTTTAAAACTCATATGCTCTTGGATGCAGTTTAGCTTCTGCATAAAGTTTATGCTGCCCTGGTGTTATCAGTAAGGGACTCATTATTTCATCGGTTTGGTGAAGCAATCCCTGAAAAGGCATTAGGATTTGGGAATGGCAGGTGATTATGGATGGGGCTAAATTATTTACTTCATCAGAGTGTCTCTGGGCTTTATCATGCAGACCTGTCATAGGAAGCTGTACATAAAGATGAATAATGGTCCCTTTAACTCAGGGATCTGAAGGGTCACCAAGGCCGTGGCAGACATATAAAGTTGTGTTTGCTGCATCCATCAAGATATACAATTGTGTATGGATGTGATGCATGGCAGGCAGCATGAGGGTGGACTTTGCTTTCCACTTTGTATTCCGGTCATGCTGGGCTGCCACATGGAAAGGCCGCAATTAGCCCTCCAGAGGCCCAGAATCCTGTACATACACCATCCTTTGCAGTCACTATCTCCTATAGTAGAGCATTCAGGACAGCAGGGGTTTGGAGAATGGACCAGCGAATGTAGGATAACGAAGTGTCTGTTTTTCCATCTGATAGGTGTGCTGGGCTTGAGCTCACTTGTTATCTCCCAGGGATTTAGGAAATTGATGGAAAAGGAAAAAAAAAGGAGATGAAGTAACTGATTCTGTCACTGCCATGTGATGCACCCCAGTCGGGGGTCAGTGGACTCTTGCAGGTTTCTTGGCCTGAGAAGGAGGGACTGACTCCTGCTTAGGCTCTTGGGACCCAGAGCTTTAGAAAAGTCACGCGGCTTCTCTGAGTTCCAGATGCTTTTTGGATGAAGTTGACTTTCACCTTCTCTCCTTCTTCATAGGGGCTGAGCAGCAAGAGTGGAAGACACTAATCAAATGTGCCACTGTGGGCGAGTCATCTCCTGCACTGGGCCCAACATCCTTATTTTCCGACTCCAGTGACATTCATGTTACCTTCATCATCCATGTCCTACTTTTGTTACAGGCACTTAATATTTTCCAAATAGGCAAAATTTTTATTTCAATAGATTTATTTTTAAAGAATAAACCTCATATCATTATAGTAAACAGATACAGAAAATACTTGAAAAAACAGATAAAATGAAAACGAAGCAACGAGGTTAAATTCTTGCTGGATGCTTTAGCCAAATCAAAGTCTCTACACCTGAAGCTTGCACTTTTTTTGTTAAAAAGGGAGCTTGGTAAGTGTTGGAGAAGTGTTAAACACGTAGTAGACCCAATGGAGACTTACTCTTTGAGATACTCAGAGTGGTACAAGAGAATTGAAACAGGAGTAACTTTCTCACAATATAATTTAATATTATTTAATAACCCATCCTTGTGTTAGCTACAGCATTTTCTGGACCATCTAAAATCATATGTCATATTAACAATGGCATGAATCCTATACTTTGGGGAAAACTAGTTTCCTTTCAACTCCAAATTTTTATTATTTCCATCTATTATCTATCCCTAATGATCACCTAATTAAACATTTCTATTTCCACTTTTACTTCTACTACTTGCTTACTGGCCTATATTAAGCTGGTATTTATTTGAACTGCCCACCCAGCACTTTGTACCTTCAAAACACTTCTAGGTGCTAATTAAAAACCATTGACACTTAAACTCAGCAAATTACTGGAGCCTGGAAGCAGGCCAAGGAACAAATCCCGGAGAATCCTCTGCCCATGCCTCCTGGCACGCGTTGGGCCCTTGAGTGCAGAGCCTTCCCTAACGGAAGAAAGCTTCCTCACTCCCTTCCTGAGGGCTGCCACCATTCCAATGAGTAATGTTTTGAGACAGATGCAAAATCGATAGCACTAGACTCACACCACTCTGGTTATCTGCCATTCTTTCTCATTCAACCTCCCTTGGCTTCCCTAGATGAGAGTCTAGGGAGAGATTCATCTCCTCCCTTGTTTCTTATTATATCACTGTTGTAGCCACAGGGACAGCAGGGACAAATATTTCTAGGTTGTCAAGGGAGAGATAGGAAAGATGAGCTCTTTGTAGCACCTGATAACTTGCCATAAAGACCCACAGCGCTATTTGTGGGTTTTAAAAAAGTTAATGTTTTAATTGTCATCTTCAGTTTGCCCAGCTTGTAATCCTTGCTGAGCATCGCTCCCGAGTGAAGTTTGAAAGTACTTTAGGTGGTGGAGTTGTCTGAGATCTCTTTAATGAAGGGATTTGTGTGTATATGTATCTATGTTTTCCCTGAGGATTGTCTAATACAGACCGATGGTCTTTTCTTCCAAGACCCTGCTTGCTCTTCTTATAGCCATCTAACTTGAGACGTTCCACTGAGACTCCCTCTTTTTGCTTCCTGTCTCTTAGCCACCCAGAAATGGCCCCCTGTCCAGGCCTGGATGCTCCCTGCAGGGTGGAGAGAACTGTCATGAATCAGTCATTTCCCCATCTGCCCTCCTCATAATGTCACCAGTTCCTCAACATTCCCCTGGAAAGCTTTAGATATTCACCTCTGTGTTTATCTCAGTCCCAGTATTCTAGAAACATCCACATTGCTTAGGTAGAAAATCTTGCCAGGTGAGCACATGGGAAGGATGGCCTCAACTAGCCCTAAGTCCTGCCCAGATTTGCCAGCCACCATGCCATCTTCAGGTAGATTTGTAATTGCCCACATGGACTTGCAGCTCCTTCTCCCTAAACTCCAATTAACAGTAGTGTCTACAGCTTTCCCGCCATTTTAATGTGGTGCCCCTAGCTTTTATCTCATCTCCTGGTTTCTAACCTATTTCTTTCCTCCTCCTCTTCCCCATGGACCCCTTTCCTTCCAATATATGACACTATTAGTCTTCCTCAAATGCTATTAAGAAGCTGGTCTCAGGCCGTTGCCATTCCACACCCCTCCCTCCAACAACAACCACAACAGACACAATGCGCACTTGCACACAGTTGCTTTAGGGCTTTTCATTCAACTCTCTCTGACACTTGTCCTCAAGGTTTAAAACCTCCCTAAAGCATTTAGGCCTTTCCATACAGTATCATAGCTAGAAGACAATGGAAAAGTATAACAATGCATCGAGATTTTTAATTAAACTTCTGCATATTTGAAAGCTCCTGGAAGTTACTCACCTACTGAGGCCTGGGGTTGTATAGATTCATCTTTAGTTTACCCATGTTGTTATAGTGGACATGCACGTGTGTGCGCGTATGTGTGTGTGTGTGTGTCGGGGACAGACAGGGACAGAGAGGTGGGAGAAACTAGCCTCCTGACATGCACAAACAATGGCAGGGAGGGGTGGTAATAATGAGAAAGAATGTCCCCTGGGCTTATGCCCATTTATATAGGGTTCCTGTCTTGTAGCCCTTGATGGGTGTGAGGTCTTCTTGTCTATTATCTCCACTGTTCCCCACAATCACTCGGGAGGTTGGAAAGTGGGCATTATCCTTGTTCTCATTTTATAAGTGATGGGTCTAAGAAGCAGAGGGTAGGCATATTCTGGAAGGTCAGAGGCAGGACTAAGGGGCTGGCACTCCTACCCCTGGTTAGCACCTTAAACCCAATGCAGGCACTCCTCCAGAAAATGGAAAGCACAGAGGTATGGTGGGAGCCACAGGCCCTACCTCCAGGTAAGGAGGTTATTATTAGCTTGATAACCTTGCTGAACTTCTGTTGCCTTATCTGCTGAATGCAAACAGTCCTCCTGGCCTTACTTGCCTCACATGGTCATGGTCATGAGCTGCATATGAGGTGAGGGTATGAAAGTTCTTTGTGACCTAAAGAATTCTGTGCAAATGTAAGGCTTCGGGGACTAATTCACACCCCGCATCCAGCCCCCGCCAGTTCTCAGAGAACTGGTTAGTTCCAAATGTAACGAAATGGCATCAAGAAGGACAGGGTGCTGGCTGCCCTGTTTGTGACCCCCCCATTCATCTGTTTGTGGGGTTGGGGCAGCAGGCAGGCACTGTAACATTCATTTGGAAATGTGTCTGTAAGTACAGTAGGTAGCCCTTGGAGGATGAGATTACCAACCGTAATATTCTAACTGCTGGCTTTACAGATAGGCAGGCTTTTACATTTGCAATGCAGTCGTGAAGGAAAAAAAAAGAGATTTAGTTTTCCTGGTTTGCCTCTGAGTATTGCCTAATTGTCTTGAAAAACAATTGACTTGGTATTTCATACTCGGCTTCTAATACTAAGCATACGTATATTATGTCTCCCAGCTCACTTATCTATTTACCACTGTTGCTTGAGGAAGGTTAATTTCTCCTTAGTCTAAGTTGTTTGTTCCCTGCAAATGCTGCCGTTAAGGGACACTGAGGCTGAGTCCATACAGATGTATGGGGAAATGGAGAGCTGTGTGATTTACTGAGGCACAGGTCCAGGGCATGGTTTGGACCCCCTTTCCTCCCACCCTTGACCTCTAAGCTTGGGATCCCATCATCTATCTGCATAACTGTCTTAAATCTACATTTCACTGTGTAGAAAACCCAAGACAATGTTTATTCTACATGAATGAATCAACCCTGGTGCAGTCAATTTATTTCTCTTAGTAGGATAAAAAGACAATTTCCACTTGATGGATTTGATCAAACATACAGCAATCTGAATTAATGGTTATGAAGGTGAAGACCAGCACCCCGACAGCCCGATGTTATTTTTCTCTCTAAACAGAGCCAGTGACAGTTAAAACTCTCTATTCAATGTTTCACATCTGGACCATGAAGAATACCCCAAATGTGATAGTGGGGTATTGGACTTGTGCAAACAACCAGTTACTGTTTTAAGAAGTTAATAACCAATTTTAATTATTATTAAACAACCAGTTGAATTAAAGTAAACAAGAGTTTGCTTGACTATATTCAGCTTTTCAATACTAGCTTGTGGGAACTTGATCTCTTTTGGTCCATTCCCTTCCCAAGTCTGCTCCCTAATGAGCTACGTTGCTTAGAACCTCACGTTAATGGAGTTGTGGTGATGGTAGATTTCTTTGGTCTGAATTATGTGGACAATTGCCCAAATTACCACTTTGTTTTGCTGGCAGGGACACAGCTCATTGAAAGTATCTCCCTGAGGTTGCTTTAAAAAAAGATTTGGCATTTAATAAAAGCAGTTCCTTACTTGTGTTACAGTTCAAGCCATTTAGATAATTAAGAAAGAATTCCTTTGACTACATCTTAACTATTTTTAAAAGTTCTCTTTTAAAAAGAAAAAAAAACCATTTAGCTTATTTGCACATTTGATGGGAAACAGAGAAACTAGACTTAAGCCAGAATGCATGATTTGGGGGTCAGAGTAGAGGGGGATGGCATAACTGCCTAAAATGTGTCTTGGACTATCTTTTTGGTTTTCAACCTCCTCCTCCTTTGTCATTGTTGTTATAAACCAGAACTGCTAACCAAACAAATTAGTTTCAGTGTTTTGTTTCCTTTTCGCTTTTCAGTGTAGGTACAAGGTAATAAGACAATGGTTGAAAAATCATGTTGCCAGAGAGAGATGGGAAAAGCAAAGATTCTGAATAATCTACCAACTTGATAACCAGCCCCTGAATACAGAATTCACTATAGAGGGTTTTCTCTCTCTCTCTTTTTTTTTTTTTTATAATTTTATTTATTTATTTCCCCCCCCCCAAAGCCCCAGTAGATAGTTGTACATCATAGTTTCGCATCCTTCCAGTTGCTGTTTGTGGGATGCGGCCTCAGCATGGCCGGAGAAGCGGTGCATCGGTGCGCACCCGGGATCCGATAGTTGTACATCATAGTTTCACATCCTTCCAGTTGCTGTTTGTGGGATGCGGCCTCAGCATGGCCGGAGAAGCGGTGCATCGGTGCGCACCCGGGATCCGAACCCTGGCCGCCCGCATTTCCCTCTCTCTCTCTCTCTCTCTCTCTCTCTCTTTCTAATGATAAACAAGACCATGGAGTTGCCCTAAGCTTTCTTCTCCTCTCATTCAGTCTCCATACTTGACTGAGCTTAAGTGGGTGACTATTTTGGGAGACATGTGTGGGTTTCTTATGTGACTGAGCAAAACATTATTTGATCTTAATTAGGTTTGGGAGATTTTATTTTATTTTGTTTTGACATTTAAACCGAGTCAACATTTGAAGCAGAACTATTTTCTTCGACAGTATAGTTTATCTTACAGAACCAGAGGCAGGTTTTGATTTCGAATCTATTATTATTATTATAATTATTATTTATGCCCTTCTAGACCTAGGGGTTAAGAAGTTGTTAACTCTATTATGTCCCAAACTGATTTGCCCTCAACTGCATTTGCAGTGCTGTAGTAGAAAGACTATGGGCACAGGATCATAGAGTTGACTTACTGAACAACTGTGATTCCAGGCTGTGATTTCTCGGCCTTGATTTCCTCAATTTGGAATGATGGGTTACTGGAAGATTTCTCGAGACTCTTTTAACTTTAATGGTCTATATACTCCCAGCAAATGGAGAGATGTTATTTCTTTCCTCCTGGAAAAAGAAAGAAGTCAGGCAAAAGGAAAGAAAACAAAAAATGAAAAAGTTAAGGGAAGAAAAGAAGGCAGAAACAGTGAATAGAGGCCAATTTTTATTGAAGTGGGTGTGTGGCTCCTCTGATCCTTAACGGCTGAAGGCAGCATAACAGCAGCATACACAATGCATGATGCAGGCAAAACCTATACATCTTGGAGCTGAATTCACAATCATCAAGAGTAAATGAGAAAACTGAAGTGTTGCTCAGTATAGGTAGCAACTGGAATGCTCTTTTTTTTTTTAAGCAACAAAACAGTCTCTGGGACCGAGTGATAGATGACTAGTCATTGAGCTTAAAAAATTCTGTGCGTTTTTCAAATTAGGTGCAATGAAGGGGAACTGCAGATTGGGAAAGCAAATGGGTTACTGTTTCCCATGTTCCTTGTTTTCTTACTCTTGGTGGAAGACATTTCTCACACCATCCACTAGTTATTATATATTGTTTTCTTTTTCCTCCATCAGCTAGATGGGAGAGCCGTCTCCCTGGGCTCCATGGTCTTCTCTGGGTTAAAGGTTGTACCTGTCTTGCCATCTGTGGGTCCATGGGAGCTTGGGAGAGCTGACTCAGCACCTGTCCCTCCCTGGGGAAGAAGGCTATGCATGCCTTTAGGCTGCTCCCCCCCTTGCTGTGAGTAGGACCCACCTGAATCTAGATGAGAGAGAGAGAAAGGGCCAGTGCATATGGGAGCCAACAACATGGACATTCCCAGCTGCAAGGCTCTGCCCTGTCACCACATATCAGAGTTGTGAAATGACTAAGCTGTGAGTTAGCTCCCCAAATTGTCTTACTCATGACCTGGAGACCCCAAGCCTTGGGGAAGTTGTGGGTCTTCTCTTCTGCTGCATTCCTTGGTGGTGGGAGTGGGTGGGGATAGATTTGAGCCAAAAGGACTCTTCTTGGGTCTCAAAGAGAAGAACCTGCTGGTAAGTTCTCAGTGGAGGAAATCTGAATGCCCTCAGATCCTGGCCCCTCTGAAAGATCTTCTGTTGCCAGCACTTTCCAGTGGAAGCTCCTGGGGACCTTAATCTCAATGTTTTCATTGGGAGGGGCAGTTGTAGGGGGTTGTGAGCAGTCTGTCCTCGATGACAAGTGCTCCTAATAGGAATCCTGTTCCATAGCAACTTATTCTCTGCACAGTTCTAAACTCTTCCTTCCAACTCACTATATGAAGCCACCTTAGATTGCTTTTGAAACAAGGCAGGGTATAAATAACAAATAAGTTAAACCAGTGAATGGTTCAGGTTCCTTGCCTGAGCTTTAGGAAATGCTAGGAATGTTGAAGATACATGCAAGGGTCTATTGCTCTGCCTAGATGAAGGCTAAGGGCTGACTAAATCTGGGGCCTTTCCTTTGGTCTGCATGGTGGTAGCTGGACCTACCTTAGGTTTTTCTTCTCTGAGAGGTTGATCCTGCTGTCTCTTAGCCATGAATGCCCTACCCCACCTCTCACCCTTTTAGACTCAGTTCAAGCATCACCTTTTCTGAGGGATAACCCCTTCCATGTTCCTCCCCACCCCTCACTTCTATCTCCAAGCAATGTGGGTGTCCCCATTCTGGGCTGCCATGATTCTTAGAGTACTGAATGCACCACAATGAATGCAGTTGTTACTTTGCATATTTGCCTCTCCTATTCGGAGTCAGGGCCTTTGTCCTCTTCTGCACCCTGATGCCGCACAGTGCCTGGCCCAGCAAAAATACTGAACACAGGTGCACTGAGTGAATAGGGGAACATATGACATATGGGCTCCAGCCAAGACCGTTGGCATCATGCCCTTTTGGGGCCCACTTCTGCATTCTTTGTTCAGTCAAATGCAATTTGTTAATGATAGTACGATAGTATGCCTGTTTCTCATTTTGAGGTCTTCTTTTATAATGATTTTTTATCCATTTTTCTATTTCTTTTGCTTTTTGGCCAACTATTCTCTATCTTAAGAAAACAAAAACAAAACCAAAACCAATCAAATACTAAGATTCTTAAAGTGATGCACGGTCATTCTTTCCAATATTGAAAAGGAATCTTTCCAATCTTTCCAATATTGAACCACTTCGATGCCTCCTTGCTGCTCTGGATGGAAATGATTTTTAAATTGATTTCAAAATTAGAAGAGAAGTTTCTGAAAATGTTTCTTCTTTAGTTGAAAGGGAAGTGAAGTGAACAAAACACATAGAGATGATGGTATGGAAACTTCTTTTGTTTTGTTCTAATCTGGCTGGTGAGAAATACCACATCTAAAAGAGCCAGCTGTTTGCAGCCATGGTTTCATATTTCAGACATTTTCATATCCCTCATCTTGATGATTCCTTCAATAGCTCTGTGAGGTAAGTGAAGCAAATCTTTATGTTCCCATTTTAAAGGTGGTAAAACTGATACTCAGAAAGGCTCAACAACTTACTCAAGTTCTCATGGATAGTGAGCTCAGAGGCAGGACTAGGGCCAGGGCTGCTAACTGAACCCGCTACACCAGAAGGCCTCCCCGTGCTCTCTCTCTTTCTCTATTTTTCAGGAAAACTGTCCAGTAAGATCAACATCCTTCCCTCTCTTTCTATGCACATTCTTCTTAGGGACAAGATCAAGGCTTCTCTACCTAAGTTGAGTTTGAAGGATGAATGGAGTTCTTTGGTTTATTATCATCCTACCTTTGAATGCCCATGGAGGTATGGCAGATTCTAGATATGCTGGCAATTTATAGAACATGGTTAAGGATGGTCCCCTACTTCTTGAGAGCTTCACCATTCCTGAAATGCACATGAAAGTATGTGTGCTAGAAAGGGGTGGACACCAGGAGCAGGAAATTTTGTAGTTTGTGATGGGAAGACCAAATTCTACATGTTTTCTATCCAACACAAAATCTATGTCATGTATGATTTCTATATCCTAACCAACGATTCTCATTCCCATAATATTTGAAACCACAGTTTTCCAAATGCAGTTAAAAAGAATTCTAAGTCCTTCGATTTCTTTTTAATCAGACTTATGTGGATAATTTTGTCTTTGTGAGTGAACCTATGGCTGAGAAGACTTGGCTCTCCTAAAATTGAGGGGAGCTGGTGAAGATACTGATTTAATAATAAAGCACTCAAAATACTTTCACACATGCACACAGAAAGGGAGGATTTGGCCATGTTGTAACTACCCAAGTGATGGCAATTATTCCCCTTTTGGATTTAGACTTCTGAGCTTGTTTCCTGATTAGCTAATATAATAAAGGATACTGGCAGGCGTGAGAAATCTGTCTGCTCACCCTCACCTTCCCGGATCTGTGCTTCATGGCAGTACCTTAAGATACCTGAACATTAACCCTCAGGCATCTTTCTCTGGCTGAAAGACTTCCTTACTGACCAGGGAGATCCTAAGCTCACCACTCCACTGTCTTCTGCAGGTGGTCCCACCCACTCATTTTTGGCTTCCCCTTGTACCCCTTAGATGGCCAGGGCTAGAGCTTTACTTGACCCAAACCCTTGGGCCGTTGACTGCATGAATAAAAAAGTCTAGTCCTTTGGTGATAGTGAACGACTCCTCACATTTCTCTGCTCTTCTTTTTATATTCAATTCAACAAATACTTACTGAGCACCTACTTTGTGCATGGATATGGACATGAGTAACAATGAGTCCCTGTTTTTAAAGAGATTTAAAATCTAAGAGTAGACAGATAACTAGTCAGTACATAAGTAGTTCATTCATTCAACAAATATTTGGTGAGCACTTCTATGCCAAGCACTGTCCCAGGCGTTTGGGCTGTATTGATGAATGAGACAGACCTGGTCCCTGCCTTTAGGGAGCCTATAGTCCAGAAAGGGAGAGACACAGTTAAAAGAGCAATGATAGTAAGGGGCAATAGATAACTTGATGAGGACAGGAGAGGCCGCTCTGGGATCTCATAGCCAAAGTGACCATTCTAATCAAGTGAGTCTTAAGAGAGATTCAAAGTCAATAAATCAAATATAGTTGAGGATGGAAGGGTAGCGATCAGAGGATGCTTCAAGGAGAAGTATTTGAAAAAAAATCTTTGAAAGACGGGTAGATAGTAGCAGGAGAAGAGCATTTTGGTGAAGGGAATAGCATGCACAAAGGCAAAGGAGGTGGGAAAGCAGAGAATGTGCTCAAAAAACAGAGTTACCTGGACTGGTCAGAATATTGATGGTACACCCAGTCTCGGAGACAAGACTGTTAAAACAAGTTACAGAACAAATCGTTTTTAAATTTAATTTATTTTTAAAATCTTTTAATAATGATTCAAATCTAAAGAAAAGTTGCTAGAATAGTATTATAAATCTCCATATACACTTCTGTTACATTTTCCACTTCTTAACATTTTGCTACATTTTTTCTCTCTCTCTCTACTTCTATGTATACATATTTATATGTAGATGTATATATATATTTACATCTGTATATAATTTTTTATTATCTTTAAACCATTCTATAGCAAGTTGTGGACATCATGACCCTATGTGTATCTCCTAAAATCAAACAAATAGGATTTTATTTGCACTTATTCTTTTACATTAAAAAAAAGTATTAAAAGACAGCTCAACCGCCCTCCCCACCCATGACATTGGTCATGCACTGTTTCTATGCCCCTCTCCCAGCCCCGCGTTTCCCTTAAGGTAGTTCCATCTCCATCTGCATCTTTCTGAACCCTGAAGTGAACAGCTGCTGAATAGTCAGGTTGCTTGGAGAAAAGGAACAAGTTTAAACAACTCCGAAGTCGTTCGCAGTCTCTGCTGGGTTGAAGCAGACAGGGCCATCTGTGCTTTCTGCTCATATCTCAGGATCTGAAAGAAAATATTCTATGAGGTTTAGGAGAAAATGACATAAAATGAATCCATTCTGCTGTCAGAGATCATAATGAAACTGGAGAAGAGGTACAAAATCAATTCATTCTTATTCTAATTTTCAGATTGCCATCTTCCCCGTTTGTTCAGATGTGGGTCTGATGGCTCAAATTGGTCTTTGGAATATTTAAGGAGCTTTTTTGGTCCCTTAATATTGGCTTATCAGTTCCAGTAATTTTATCTCCCAGAGTGAAATTGGCTGCTAGCATTCGGAGGAAATCCATGCTGTATTTTTTCGTAAGTTTTGCTGATCGTCACCCACTCGGCCACAGTAAATGTGCTTCTGGCTTATTAGGAAGACAGCCAGGGAGACGGGACGTTTTATCAAAAACCTCTGGTCGTTCCAGGAGCCCTTCCCCAGCAGAGAGAGCCTTCGTCAAGCATTTGTCTATTTTTCTTCCTGCGTAATACCTTAGATCTCCTGTTTAGAGGAAGTCTTCCCATTTGGCTGCTAAGATAAAAGAGAAAAATCAGGCCTGCAACAAGTGATCCTTTTATTCCTCCTTCAAGGCCATGCACGTGGGCTTCATGGAGCGAGATTAGGAAGGAAGAGAAGGGTAGAAAGAAAGGGTGACTGAGCTTGAAGACCCATTCCCATTTTTCTTGTATTGCAAGTAATAATTGGAATGTGTATCTATGTTCTGTTTATAAAACATTATTATTTTAATTATAAAAATAATATATATTATTTTTTAAATAATTAAAAAATACTGAATAAAATAATTGTCCATAATTCTAACAACCAAATATAACTACTTTTAACAATTTAATGTTTCCTTGCAGTACTTTGTGAGTGATAAATGTACAGTTGCCAATATATTACATATTAATTTTTTGAGATGATATTTTCACTTAATATTACCTAAACTCTTAATAAACATCTCTGTTAGAGGTTACATAATAACTTATCTTGCAGATGTCCATAATTTACTTTATCATTTCTTATTTCAGGCAGGTAGTTTGCTTCCTAGTTTTGTTTTGTTTTTAGTTGTTGTTTTGTTTGGTTATATTTTTGCTATAAAGATGGCAGCAATGAATATCCTTATTCAAAAAGCTTTTTATATGTATATCGGATCATTTTCTTGGGATAGATTTCAATAAGTTAAATTACTGGGTCAAAAGGTAGGCATGTTGTAAAGACTATCTGTATTTGCCTTCAGAGAATTTTTAAAAATGCTCTACGAGAACAATTTACATTTCCGCTAGCAGCGTACAAGAGTGCTTATCTCGTTAAACACTTGCCAGATCTGAATATTACTTTAAAAAATATTTTTAAATTTAACAGATAAAGAAAAAAATGCTATCATTTTTTAAATTGCAATTCTTTCCTTACTAGTGAGGTTGAAAAGTTTTTCGTGTCTGTTAGCAATTTGCGTGTGTGTGTGTGTGATTTTCTGTTAATGTTCATAGCATTTTTACCTATTAGTCTTCGTGTTTTTCTAAATTACTTGGATGATATCAGGATTAACCCTCTGACTACCATGTTTGTTGTGAATTTTTCCCAGATTGAAATCCTTTTACGTAATTTTTGTACAGTTTTAAAATTTCATGTGGTTAAATTTTCTTCCCTTTTCTTTTTATTTTTTAATTGCTTTTGGTCTTAGAAAGTCATCTCTCATCTAGGGATGTATAAAATACTGTTTTGTATTTCCATTGAGTTTAGTTATGGATTAGTTTTTTTTTTAATACTTACTTTATTCTATCTGCCTTTTATTGTGGTGGATGATTTGAATTGAGGTTCCCCAAATAGTTAAACAGTGATTCCAGCAGTATTTATTAACTAATCCTACCCTCCCTACTAACCTGAGGTATGCCTTTACGTATATTCAATTCGTATGTAGACCTGAATCTGTTTCTGGAGTCTCCATTCAGTTCCACTAATCTATTTTGGTCCAGCACCACACTTTTAAAGAAATACAACTTTATAAAATACCCTAATGTATGGTAAAAGAACGCTCCGTCCCTCCCTCCATTAATTTTCTTTTTCAAAAAAGGTTAAAACCATTTTAAACTATTTGTTATAACAGGAATTTTAGAATCATTTTTCCAACTTCCAAAGAAAACGTATTGGTGTTTTGGTTGGAGTTGTTCAACCTGTACATGAACCCAACCTTCTTCAAGGTTCTAAGTTAACTTTTATTTCATCAGCTCATGTTATGATCAGAATTGCTGATTCCTACACATAAAATAGTAAATGCCGATTTTCAGACCACTTGGTATGTCTGAATCACCCTGATTGTTTGGAGAGAATTCTGAAATGGAATGTTTCAAATACTCTAGAATTTCAATTAATTGATTATTAATGACAAAGTCTGTCTCTGGGTCTATATTAGACAAAACATGAAAACTAGTTGAATGTAAGTCAATGAATGAGTGAATGAATGAATGAGATTTACAGATGGACCATGAAAAACAAAAAATCTGGCTTACCAGAGGCCATCAGGGCCATCTGGGCAGAATGACTATTACTTGGAAATCCCTGATATCGAGTCTGCTAGTAACAACCAATGGTTCCCTATTTATGGTACAGAGATCAGAAACTAAATATTTATTGAGCTCTGCTAGGCATTTTGCTAGGTGCTTTTCACGTGTTATCTAATAAAAGAAAATAAGGTACAAAAAAGGAAGAGACTTACCCAGAGGTCATGGAGGTTGTAAGAGGTGGAGCCAGATACAAATTCACGTCTCTTGGTCTCTAGAGTCTTTGCGATCCATTTCAGTTCCTACAGTCTGTGCACGAGCAAGTCTAATGTATAGATTCTTAAAGAAAGAAGATTATTTCACCTGTTCCAATTTCAGTGTATCAGAAGTAGCACAGATAGTAATATTTTAGAAATAGAGTCCCACTGATGATTATTTACTCTTGGAAAAGACTGACAAGGTTCGTCTTTTGTCCCTGTTATATGCAAGTAGGTCCACAAAGACTTGGGCCACAAAGGAGTCTACTGATATGTACTTGAGGACCAGAGGATTCTGCATAGATTAGCATTTTTTAAGTCCATTCCATGTCAGTTGTGATTGCAGAGACATGTCTCATGAAGACTTGACCTGGCATCTAGTCTTAACAAGAGCAGACCTGCTTTAATCTACTTTCCACTGTGCTGCTCTCCATCCCGGCAAGATAGTCTAATTATGGCAGATGCAGGGTTGTGAACTGTGGTTTACTCTTCCTAAAAAAAAATGACATTAATGGTGCTGTAATCATTCTTTAGCTGCATATATTAGAGATTTCTTCCCCAGAGCCCCAAACACTTTGCAAATATGATCTCATTAACCCTCATGCCAACCCTCTGCGGTAGGTCAGCCGTCTTGGCGGCATTCGGGAATTGAATTATGTAAAGAGAAAGTGGTCTTTTCAGAGCTGCTTGCCAGCTGGGATGGGATCAAGATTAACAGAGACTCTCAGAACTGTACAGGGCCCTAGATATCACCTGATCCAACATCTTGGTTAAATAAACAGGAAACCGAGGCCCAGAGGGGCCATATCACTAAACTTCAGATTTTTCAGTCATGGTTATACGTTGTTATCACCTGGGAATCTTTAAAAATATATGCCATTGTCCAGGTTCCACTCCAGACAAGTTTAATCAATGTCTCTGGGCCCTCCCTCCATCAATGATTTTAAAAGCTTCGTAGATGATTCTAATGAGTAGCCAGAGTTGAGATTTAGCTGGACAAAGGCAAACCCAGGGGGAGAAGCCCTGTCTATATATTTTAGTCTAGGGATCCATCCATGGCTTCCCTTTGTCATTCTGTGTCATACAGTTTGGCTTATGCCAGAAATTCTTGAGATTTTAACAATCCAGGCTGGCATCTTTGAAACAGGAAATATTTGTAGTAATTTCTTAGCTTTTCACTTCATTTCACCAGCAGAGGCAAATTGCAAAGCCGTGGCAACATCACGCTGAAGTAACTGTGTTATTCTGCCAAGCCAGTCAGTCAACTAGTCAAGTGACTGGACAAAATCAGTCAGATCAGTTGGTTGGCTGACTTACCCATTGCAGATAGAATGGTCTGCCTAGTTGCCTAGGCGTGGACATTACTTTTCTACACCTTGCCTTTTACAGGGAGATGTGATGATATTATATTCATATATTATGTTAGTTTCTATCATAAGCTCAGTGCTAGGGAGCACTGGAGAGTCTCAGCGTTAGCCCTGTAAGAGAATAAAATGAAATTCTATCCTCTGGCATTATAAGGGTTAGAGATTTAAGACTTCATCACAGTCCCCATAGTAGGTGCTTGGTAAATGGTAGCAGTTATTATACTCACATTGCCTGGGGACATTGCAGCAACTTAAGACCCAGATCCAGACAGGCACATGTGAGCGCACACACACATACATAGTGTGCCGGTATGGAGCAGATTTTTAGACTTGACTATTTGCAAAACTTGGCTAAAGTTGAGGTGGGAGGAAGAAACAACCAATCTATTCACTCTTTCACCTCCAGAAAGAAGTAAGAATACAGAAAGTGGCATTGGTTGGGGAACTAGAAACACAACATAACGCTGTGTCAAGATAAAACATGCTGTCACTCTTACTTTTTAGCTTTACATGAGGTAGAGTGATAGTGGATCTCTTGGCTTCTGCTCCTTAGCCCTCTGGCTCCTAAAGCTAAAGCCCCTCGACCCTGGAATCTGGCATCACTCCTGTTCCTCAGCTCAGTAGTTCTCCATGTCCCTTTCAGTTTTATCATTTTTGACAGTAAGCCAGTCTCATTGAAGTCCTGCCCGGACCTACACTCTGTTCCCACTGACTTGAGTCTCGCTATGTTGCCTGTGAACCTTCTCCTGTCTCTTATTCAGGAACTGAGCCCTTGTCTAATTCTCTCCATTTCCCTTTCTTATGAGTCCCTGCATCCGTATATAACCTCTCAGTTCTCCCAGGCCCAGGAAGCCTGCTGCTTCATCACATAAGCAATAAAAATGTAAAGAAAGTGATCAATGCTCTCTGTCCCCAAGACAGGCTGATGGAGATCTGTCTAGACCTCTCTGGTTTCAGGAGCTAGACCTCTTCCCTCTCTGATGAAGAATGTTAACTTGTCCACTGGAACATCTCCTCACTGCCTGCCTTCCATGACACTAATTCTTCTTGTTGTGAAACCTGTCACCACAGGTGCTGCAGCTACGTGGCCAGGACATGAACCACATCACTGAGGCACTGGGAAAGTTATCATGAGGCTCCTTAATTTAAACAGCTGCTCCACTGTCAGACAGCTGGGTGAGCTAAGACAACTCCATTCGTTGTCCCTGTAGATAGGTCACAACCTAAAGACCAGGCAGAGGCTATGAAGCAAATCTCTTATCAACTGTAACCACTGCTTGCTTCCAAGAAACTCTCTTACCTTCATAGAAATCCTTAATGTCTGCAGCAAATGATGATGTGTTTCCATTTCTACAGTTATGCTTACATGCCTAACCAATATTTTCAGATACCAACACTTTGAATAAAGGCATAAATTCTAATCTCACTAATGGGATAAATGTTTACAGACGAGTGCCAAAGAAGGTCATTGGTTTCTTTGATACCATTCTTTGGTGCAGGGCAAGGTCGATTATTTAGACCCATCCACCTTTTCAGCATCATTTCCTGCCTTTCCTTCAAAGAACCATTTAAATGTTCTCCCTTATGGAATCCACCCTACTGTCTCACAAATCCATATTTTTATACTTGTTGCTTCCTCTCTCTCAAATGTCCTTTTCCTTCTCTTCCCGGCTAATGCTTACTCATCCTTCAAACCTTGACCCACATGTCAACTTCCTTGTAAAGTCTTCCCCGAACTATCATCCTTCTCTGTGTCCAAGTACCTTTTGTGTATATCCCATAGACCACTTATGATATTTCTCCTAGCTCTTCGAGCAGAAGCCTGGCATCATTTATTTTCACATCCATGATATGCACAGTATGAGTGTAATAAGTGTTTTGACACAAGTGAATAAATTTAAGTGCAAAGTAACAAATGTGGGCCTTGGATTGCCATCTGTTACTTCTTGCGCAATCACGGAAAAATGTTAAGTGGCTTGAGGAATGAAGCTCTGATTAATTCATTTTTGTATCCTTCATCCAGCACCTAACACTGTGTCTAGAACATAGTAGGTGCATAATTCATGTTTTCTAGATGAATTATGACCAGATGGATTACTGTGGTGCCAATGTGCCCTACCTAAAAATGATATTTGCTTGGGTTAGATTGAACCTGATATGGAACATACAGGAGACTTTTCTTTCCGTTGAGTGGGTTTCCATTCCCTTTCAAAAGCTCCCAGGACAATCCTTGGGGCATTTGTCTGTGCAAACTCAAGAAGCAGAGGGAAGAAAAGGAAACTTTTCACTTGCATTTATTTTTCACCTAGACTTTGGGCTCCCACCACTGAGACTCTGGCTTTCTCCAGTCAGAGGACTGTGTATTATTCCTGCTGAACTCTAATTCCTTAGCCCAGTGCCTGGTACACAATCGGTGCTTTATAAATTTTTATTGAATGAATGACCACATGGTGATGTCTATATTGCCTAGGGAAACCCTCTAGCACCATCTCTTCTAAGACACATTTTGCTTTAATATCCATCGCTATGGATGCCATTTCCTCTCCAGGCAAAGTGATTTGTTCAAGTGCAGCTTGCTTGCCTTTGGATTGTCCTCAAAAAAGAATCCCTGACAGTTGTGCTGATGCTTTAGTTAAGTGGAATGAGGTGGTTTCCATTTTCATATTGTTAGAAACTGCCACTTCTGTTGGTTCATGGATTTGGTTAGCACTGGGGGAGCAGCGCTTGTGCTTTTAGGCTCTATAGAAGTTTCAGATAATGGGAGGGAAAGAAAGAAAAGATTGGTTGGAAGAAGGGAGAAAAACTAAGCTAGGCAAAGAAAATGAATATGAAAAAACTTCTCCAAAGGACACAAAAATTGGTGGCATTCATCATTAAAGAGAGGAGCATCAATCATTCCCAGTCTCATTTTATTTTCATTGTGTGTGTGAGTGAAGGCACAAGTGGAAATGACAATGGTGAATAACTTTTAAAAGCCACTTTATCCAGAAATAGTCAATAAGAAAGATATTTAGTTCCAACCTTGCAGATAGGATAAAAAGGGAAATCTATCAACTCTAAAACCTTTTCCCCTGGGTGGGTGAAATTTCTCTGAACCTTTCCTATACTACCCAATATCCAGGGAATGGAAGATAAGGAGTGGTCAGAACCCACAGGGAAGTGCTGTTGGGGAGACCAGGGTGGGGTGGTGGTTCATGGCTACAGTTCATACTAAATTCTTTTTCCCACTGCGGATTCATTTTCAGCCCCATCTGCTTTCTTTCTGGATCTTAGCCTTGTGGCCTGCACAAATTTGCATGCCTTGCTTCTTGTTTTATACATTTTCCCAAATCACATGGACTCCTACTCATGTAACTCTCCTTTGTTAATGCAAGGCTGTGTGAAAGGTGGAACTTTCGTAAATCTAATCATCTTTCGAATGTACTCTGGAGCTTTCTATTTAACAGAAGTCAGGCTTGAGTCTCGCACAAAATGAAAAAGACTTTAGCAATCCCACTCACATGCCAGTTTGTCTGCTCTGAAAGGTGGTTTTTTAATCACCAATTTTCTTAAAGCTGAGCCTGTCTTTCCTGAAGCAATGAATAGGTGTCTGCAGTTTGCAGGACATCAGTGTACTCTGCTGAATCAGCTCCAGTCTCTCCACTCCCCTCACTTACCACTAGGAAGTGCCCAGCACAGAACTGTCCCTTGCTTACATCTAATACCCTATACCTATTAGCGCATGTGCACCCAGGTTTTCTGCAGTGCTTGGAGGTAGGTAGGGCAGATAGGGCCCATGCAGAGCCATGCGAGAAGTTTGTGGCAAGAGTCTAGACCAGGCTCTCCAGATGTCTCAGCAAGTGCTTATCCCTCTTTTTGCCATACCATCTCCCTGTAGTAGGATTCACTCTAAAACGTGATACTTCTTTCAGTGGTTTAGGGCATGGTCCCCTCGATCCCTTCCTTCTTCATCAGGCGTACACTCAAAACTGCTGAAGGATGAAGATGCTGCCTTCATGGATTTTTCACAGATTCTCTACTTGAAGTATCCTTTATAAACTAAAGCAGAAGAGAGCGCTGCATCTCTTGCTAAACAACTGGGAGAATGGTTTAGGAGGCAGTATAACGTAGTGGAAAGGCTGGCTTGGGATCAGTCATGGTCTAATTAATTATTAGCATTGTGAACTTGGACAGTTTCTTAACCTCTCTGAACCTCAGTTTCCTCATCTGTAAGATGGATATATTAATACTAACCTCAGAATGCTGTGGATATTAGAGAAAATGTATATACAGCATGGTAGGTGCTGAATAAATAGTAACTATCATTATCATTAGTGTTTATTAGCACAAAAATTGTTTTGACCTCATCCTTGTTTTATCCTCACCTCCCCACTCTGACTACCCTTCCATTTTCTGTTATTATACTTCTCTTGTGGTTGCCTAAAGACATTTTCTGTTTTCTGTCTCCTCACTCCCTAATCACTCCCCACCTCCACCCCCTTGCTTGCTCACTCTTGCTCTTTTGCTCTCTTCTCACATCTAATCTTATGGTATTCTTATGCTCTCTTCCATCTAAGAATCATAAAATTTCAAAGCTAAAATGGCCCTCAGAGATTCTGGGATCCAGCTCCTGTGTGTCAGATGAGACAACTGAAACCCAAGGAAATTGGCTTCTACACAAGGTCACCAGGTAGTGGAATCCTGGAGGACACAGGTGGATACTCAGTCTACCTTCATGACTCTCTGTCCCTGGGAGTGACCACGTGAGGGATGTCTATCCCCAAGGAGCCTGGTGAGGACAGGGATTTACAGTTCTCAGTCTCCCTAAAGGATAGTATTTTTCCTCTTTCTTTTATAACCCTCAAGAGCATTTTATATTTCAAAGCTCTTTGATAAAACAGCTAAACCAGCTCATCTCCTGGGGCAGCAAAACTCAGCTGAGATTTCTCCTGAAATTCTCTTGTTGTTGGACTGGGGATATTTAGATTTTTTTTTCAGTCCTAAAAAAAATATATAGTTGCTCAGCATGGATAGTACATCATGATGGAACAGTAGTAGGCTTTTGATCTAATTTTTGTGTATGTCTGCTTTCTCAATAATAAATGGGCTTTTGTTATGAGACAAGTTGACACTTACTGAGTTTGCTTTTCATTGGTCCATAGCAAGTTGGGAGTGGCTGAGGATGTGTTCTCTTTTGTTAGTCCTACAGCAAAACTGTGACTTGACACATAATTGGATATTGTTGCTTACGCCCTTTCAATATTCTGGGCATTAGAAGAGAGAGAAAATTGTGTTCCATCTGGGAGAATAGCATCCAAACAAAATGTCAGGTGACAATTTAGCATAGTGGTGCCTGATATGATCCATCACAAAGGAGAGAAGAACTATTGATTATGGTGCTGAAAAGAGAAAAACACATCCTGGAGAAAAAGGCAGGAAAAAATTGGGAGCCTATAATGTAACCTGCTATCTTTAAGTCACTGCTCTTGAGTAATGACAAATATCTTGTGCTGGCTCAGATTTCTTTGAATCAGCTTGGAAATGGAGCCCAACCTCTCTACCATCAAAGACAACAGAAGTGACGTTAAAGAAAGCTGTTTTGAGTAATGTTAATGTTGAGCAGAATGGCTCACACAACAAGACATCCTTCTAGAACGTGGTCGGAGGGCATTCTTCAAAAGGGCCTGAGCATAAGGACTACTGGAGAGGAACTGGCATAAACTCATCAAGAGGCTCATTTGTCTGTGCTCTCAAACAGGCAAGGTGAGAGGCCGAGGCGCACGGAAGGCTGGCTCTGGGGAGTGATAATGGTGCTTGGAGCCTTTCACTTTGGTGCAGGTCACTGGTTCAATTCAAACCCTAACTGCTGGAAATTGTTACGGCTTGATGGCTGATGGGAAATTAGGTTCTGGCTTTCAGTCAGCTTCCTAAAAATATTCACTGTAATTGGTCTCCCTTCCTGGAAGGCTGCTGAAGGCTGGGAAGGGTAACAGGTACAGAACTGTTTTCTGAGGCCAGGAGGAGATTCTGCTGGGATGGAGAGGGTGATAAATGCTGGGCAGGCATGAGAGGAAAGGCAGTGCAGGGGAGGGAGGAAAATACTTTGTTCCTCTCGCCCCTGAAAGTGTGAGGGCTGCAGGGATCCTGAGGGCAGACTGTAGGCAGACTAGCTTGGGGACAGTGGACAGAGAGATGGACTGAGTCCCATGAAGAAAGTCATATCTGACTCACAGACCTTTTCACCTCGTTCTGATTCATCTCTAGCGCCCTCCTCTCCACAAGTGCAGAGAGTCCTAATCTAATTTCGGGGCAGGGGAGCGTGATTTTGAGCTAGCTTCCAAATGCCTTATTTAAGTCTCCAGCTCTTCAGGTCTTAGGCTATTGCAATGCCCAGGTTCTTGCAAAGCAAAAGCTTTGGCACTTAGATTTCAACCACTTTTCTTGGTTTTTCTACTAGTGTCACCCCTCCCCCTGATGCAGTGAATGGGGAAGGGGGAGTGTCACTAGTGTTCTTATCTCCAACTCGCATCCTGCTCTACTTCATTCCATGTGTTTCTTTCAACACTTACCCTATTCCTGGGCTTTTGAAGCCTGCACTCAGGTCAGCTGGTGGACCTGCCTGTGGGTCCATCAGCCTCCAAAAGCCCTGCAAAGGTCTATTTTGTAGAGTAAGATAGGGGACAGAGGACAGGGGACAGAGGAAACAGCCCATGAGAAACCTGGCTGGGTCTAATATTTTATGGCTTACAATCTTTTAGTCACAAAGATGGGAGATGAGAGAGAAAAAACTCAATACAGCTCATCACCCATCATAATAAATGGGCAGTGTCATTTTTATATAGGTGAGATCATTTATTTGTTTGCTTTGCATTATGTAATGATTTCAAGTCACTTTGCAGATAATCTGTTTCTAAAAAGTGTGCCTGGTGTGTCAACTGTGTGATCATGGGCACGTTCTCTCTCCACCCTGGAGATGAGGAGCCTGGTTTCTGACCCGGCAAGCCCATAGGAGGGTGGGCAAACTGGCGTGCTAGAGCTATCGGTAAGCCTGGGAGAAGCCCAGAGAGTGGTTTCCACTTGTTTCTGGAACACAGGATTTGTACAAAAGCTTAAATGCTGGATACGGTTCTTTGAAGGAATGGCCCTGCCAAGGCAGAGGGTGAGATGGAAAACAAAGGTGGTATTCTCAAGAACAAGCTGCTGAATTTGCACTCAGTGTCGGAAGCAGGTGGATGTGTTTTAAATATTTGTGTGTTTCTCCTTCATTAGACCTTGAACTCCCTGGAGCGCAGTGTCTTTTTTTTTTAATTTTTTGTTTATTGCAGTAACATTGGTTTATAACATTGTAAAAATTTCAGGTGTACATCATTATACTTCTATTTCTGCATAGATTACATCATGTTCACCACCAAAATACTAATTACAACCCATCACCACACACATGTGCCGAATTATCCCTTTCACCCTCCTCCCTCCCCCCTTCCCGTCTGGTAACCACCAATCCAATCTCTGTCCCTATGTGTTTGTTTATTGTTGTTATTATCTACTACTTAATTAAGGAAATCATACGGTATTTGACGTTCTCCCTCTGACTTATTTCACTTTGCATTATACCCTCAATGTCCATCCATGTTGACACAAATGGCTGGATTTCATCGTTTCTTATGGCTGAGTAGTATTCCATTGTGTATATATACCACAGCTTCTTTATCCATTCGTCCCTTGATGGGCACTTAGGTTGCTTCCAAGTCTTGGCTATTGTGAATAACACTGCAATGAACACACAGGTGCATGTACCTTTACAAATTGGTGTTTTCAAGTTCTTTGGATAAATACCCAACAGTGGAATACCTGGATCATATGGTAGTTCTATCCTTGATTTTTTGAGGAATCTCTATACTGTTTTCCATAGTGGCTGCACCAGTTTGCACTCCCACCAGCAGTGTATGAGAGTTCCCTTCTCTCCACATCCTCTCCAACACATGTTGTTTCCTGTCTTGTTAATTACACCCATTCTGATGAGTGTGAGGTGATATCTCATTGTAGTTTTGATTTGCATTTCCCTGATAGTTAGTGATTTTGAACATCTTTTCATGTGTCTGTTGGCCATCTGTATATCTTCTTTGGAGAAATGTCTGTTCAGGTCTTTTGCCCATTTTTTAATTGGGTTGGTAGTTTTTTTGTTGTTGAGATGCATGAGTTCTTTATATATTTTGGAGACTAAGCCCTTATCAGATGTATGGTTTGCAAATATCTTCTCCCAATTGTTAGATTGTCTTTTCGTTTTGTTGATGGTTTCCTTTGCTGTGCAGAAGCTTTTTAGTTTGATGTAGTCCCATTTGTTTATTTTTTCTATTGTTTCTCTTGCCCGGTCAGATGTGGTGTTTGAAAAGATGTTGCTAAGACAGATGTGGAAGAGCGTACTGCCTACGTTTTCTTCTAGAAGTTTCATAGTTTCAGGTCTTACATTCAAGTCTTTAATCCATTTGGAGTTAATTTTTGTGCATGGTGTAAGGTAAGGGTCCACTTTCATTTTTTTGCATGTGGCTATCCAGTTTTCCCAACACCATTTGTTGAAGAGACTTTCTTTTCCCCATTGTATGTTCTTGGCTCGTTTGTCAAAGATTAGCTGTCCATAGATGTGTGGCTTTATTTCTGGGCTTTCGATTCTATTCCATTGATCTGTGTGTCTGTTTTTGTGCCAGTACCATGCTGTTTTGGTTACTATAGCTTTGTAGTATATTTTGAAATCAGGGAGTGTGATACCTCTAGCTTTGTTCTTTTTTCTCAGGATTCCTTTAGCTATTCGGGGTCTTTTGTTGTTCCATATAAATTTTAGGATTCTTTGTTCTATTTCTGTGAAAAATGTTGTTGGAACTTTGATGGGGATTGCATTGAATCTATAGATGGCTTTAGAAAGTATGGACATCTTAACTATGTTAATTCTTCCAATCCAAGAGTACGGAATATCTTTCCATTTCTTTGTGTCTTCTTCAATTTCTTTCAGAAATGTTTTATAGTTTTCGGTGTACAGATCCTTCACCTCTTTGGTTCAGTTTATTCCTAGGTATTTTATTCTTTTTGTTGCAATAGTAAATGGGATGGTATTCTTAATTTCTCTTTCTGCTACTTCGTTGTTAGTGTACAGAAATGCAACTGATTTTTGTATGTTGATTTTGTATCCTGCAACTTTACCATATTCGTTTATTACTTCTAAAAGTTTTCTGGTGGATTCTTTAGGGTTTTCTATATATAAAATCATGTCATCTGCAAATAGTGACAGTTTCACTTCTTCCTTTCCAATTTGGATCCCTTTTATTTCTTTCTCTTGCCTGATTGCTCTGGCTAGGACTTCCAGTACTATGTTAAATAGGAGTGGTGACAGTGGGCATCCTTGTCTGGTTCCTGTTCTTAGAGGGATAGCTTTCAGTTTTTCACCATTGAGGATGATATTAGCTGTGGGTTTCTCATATATGGTCTTTATTATGTTGAGGTACTTTCCTTCTATACCCATTTTATTCAGAGTTTTTATCATAAATGGATGCTGTATCTTGTCAAATGCTTTCTCTGCATCTATTGAGATGATCATGTGATTTTTATTCTTCATTTTATTAATGTGGTGTATTACGTTGATTGATTTGCGAATGTTAAACCATCCCTGCATCCCTGGAATAAATCCCACTTGATCATGGTGTATAATCTTTTTAACGTATTGTTGTATGCCATTTGCTAGTATTTTGTTGAGGATTTTTGCATCGATGTTCATCAGTGATATTGGCCTGTAATTTTCTTTTTTTCTGTTGTCCTTGTCTGGTTTTGGTATCAGGGTAATGTCAGCCTCGTAGAATGAGTTAGGGAGCTTCCCCCCCTCCTCAATTTTTTGGAAGAGTTTGAGAAGGATAGGTATTAAGTCTTCTTTGAATGTTTGGTAGAATTCACCAGGGAAGCCGTCTGGTCCTGGACTTCTATTTTTGGGGAGGTTTGTGATTACTGTTTCGATCTCCTTACTGGTGATTGGTCTATTCAAATTCTCTACTTCTTCTTGATCCAGTTTTGGAAGGTTGTATGATTCTAAGAATTTATCCATTTCTTCCAGATTGTCGAATTGGTTGGCATATAGCTTTTCATAGTATTCTCTTATAATCTTTTGTATTTCTGAGGTGTCTGTTGTAACCTCTCCTCTTTCACTTCTGATCTTACTTATTTGTGCCTTCTCTCTTTTTTTCTTGGTGAGTCTAGCTAAAGGTTTGTCAATTTTGTTGATCTTTTCAAAGAACCAGCTCTTGGTTTTATTACTTTTTTCTATTGTTTTTTTTTGGTCTCTATTTCATTTATTTCTGCTCTGATTTTTATGATTTCCCTTCTTCTACTGATTTTGGGCTTTGTTTGTTCTTCTTTTTCCAGTTCCTTTAGGTGCATTGTTAGATTGTTTATTTGAGATTTTTCTTGTTTGTTGAGATAGGCCTGTATCGCTATAAACTTCCCTCTTAGAACCGCTTTTGCTGTATCCCATAAATTCTGGCATGTCGTATTTTCATTTTCATTTGTCTCCAGGTATTTTTTGATTTCTTCGTTAACCCAGTCGTTGTTTAGTAGCATTTTGTTTAATCTCCACGTATTTGTGGCTTTTCTGATTTTCTTCCTATAGTTGATTTCTAGTTTCATACCGTTGTGGTCAGAAAAGTTGCTTGGTATTATTTCAATCTTCTTAAATTTATGGGGACTTGTTTTGTGGCCTAATATGTGATCAATCCTGGAGAATGTTCCATGTGCATTTGAAAAGAACGTGTATTCTTCGGTTTTTGGATGGAATGCTCTGTATATAGCTACTAGGTCCATCTGTTCTAGTGTGTCGTTTAAGGCCAATGCTTCCTTATTGATCTTCTGTTTGGATGATCTATCCGTTGGTGTAAGTGAAGTGTTGAAGTCCCCTACTATTATTGTGTCACTGTATATTTCTGTTTTTATGTCTGTTAATAATTGCTTTATATATTTAGGTGCACCTACATTGGGTGCGTAGATATTTCCAAGTGTTATATCCTCTTGTTGGATTGTTCCCTTGATCATTATGTAATGCCCTTCTTTGTCTCTTTTTACAGTTTTTGTTTTAAAGTCTATTTTGTCTGATATGAGTACTGCTACCCCAGCTTTCTTTTCATTGCCATTTGCGTGGAGTATCTTTTTCCATCCCTTCACTTTCAGTTTGTGAGTGTCTTTAGGTCTGAAGTGTGTCTCTTGTATGCAGCATATATATGGGTCTTGTTTTTTTATCCAGTCAGCCACCCTATGCCTTTTAATTGGAGCATTTAGTCCATTGACGTTTAAAGTAGCTATTGATAAGTATGTACTTACTGCCATTTTTTAACTTTTTTTTTTTCCTCAGTGTTTTAGTAGTCCTTCTCTGTTCCTTTCTTCTTCTATACAGAATTGATGGTCCCTTTAGTTTGACCTCTGTCTGAAAGCTGTACTCTTTAACTCCCCTCCTCCCTCATGTTTTTGATATCATATCTAACCTCTTTGTTGTGCATTTGTATCCATTATGTTCTAATCATGGAAATACATAATTTTTCCTATTTGTGGTCTTTTCTTTTCCCCTTAAATCAGTCCCTTTAACATTTCTTGTAGCACTGGTTTCTTGGTGACAAACTCCTTTAATTTTTGCTTATCTGGGAAAATTTTGATCTCTCCTTCCATTTTGAATGATAACCTTGCTGGGTAGAGTATTCTTGGCTGTAAGTTTTTTCCTTTTAGCACTTTAAATATATCGTGCCATTCTCTTCTAGCCTGTAAGGTTTCTGCTGAGAAGTCAGCTGATAGCCTTATGGGATTTCCTTTGTATGTAACTTGACATTCTCTTGCAGCTTTTAGGATTCTCTCTTTATCTTTAATTCTGGACATTTTGATTATGATGTTTCTTGGTGTGGGCCTCTTTGGGTTTATCTTGTTTGGGGCTCTGTGTGCTTCCTGTACCTGGATGTCTGTTTCCTTCCTTAGGTTAGGGAAGTTTTCATCTATTATTTCTTGAAATAGATTCTCTGCCCCCTTGTCTCACTCTACCCCTTCTGGGACACCTATAACACGGATATTAGTATGCTTGATGTTGTCCCAGAGGTCCCTTAGACTGTCCTCACTCTTTTTAATTCTTTTCTCTTTTACCTGTTCACCTTGGGTAATTTCTTCTAGTCTTTCTTCCAGCTCGCAGATCCGTTCTTCTGTATTCTCTACTCTGCTTTTGAGTCCCTCTAATGAATTTTTCATTTCCAGTATTGTATTCTTCATTTCTGATTGATTCTTTTTTATATCTTCCATTTCTTTGTTGACATTCTCACTGAGTTCATCTATTCTTCTCCCCAGATCAGTGAGCATCCTTAACACTCTTAGTTTGAACTGTCTGTTGGGTAGGTTGTTCATTTCTGTTTCACTTAGTTCCTTTTCTGGGGTTTTGTCCTGTTCCCTTACTGGGAATGTATTCTTTTGCCTCCTCATTTTGCCTCTTTCCCTGTGCTTGTGTCTACATATTAGGTAGGTCAGCTACGTCTCCTGCTCTTGGATAGGTGACCTTATGTAAGTGATGTCTTAGGAGGCTTCCAGTGTGCTTCCCTCAGTTCTCAATGTTCCAGGGGTGACCCCTGTATGGGCTATGTGTGTCCTTCTGTTGTGGCCTGTTTGCTCTCCCTGTAGGCACCCAGGGAGGCCGATTTATGCTCCAGGCCACCTGTTGTAATGCTCAGCTGCTTGTAGTTGTTGTGGGCCCTTCAGTCTCTTTATCAGGTGTGGGGAGCCCCAGCACAGTTGGCTGCAAGTTCTAATACCACATTTGTGTTGCAGTATTTCTTTTAAGTGAGTAAGCCCCCAGCGTGGCAGGTTGTTAGGTTCAGGGCCTTACAATTGCTGTAAGCCTCTAGCCTATTAGGTCTCTTGTCAGCTCTCTGAGGATTGCACCTGGGTGGGGCTGGCCTCAGGCACAGGAGCACCCAATTGTTTCAGGCTTTGGAAGGTGGGGCAAACCCCCATGTGGGTCTTTGAGAAGCACAAGTCTTCTGCAGCTGACAAGCCCTGCCGCCCACAGGTCCACACACACAGTCAACACATTCCTGATCCGTGTGCGTTCCCCGACCTCCCCAAGCGGACCCAGTCTCTCCACGGCGGGAGCCCCACACACTCCACCACCGCCCCACACTCTCCACCTGCTCCTTGTGCACACCCTGCCCCGCTAAAGTCGGCTCAGTTGCCAGGCTGCAGAGAATCCAGTCACCAATCTATGCAGGCCCACAAGTTGCCTGAGGGCTTGTTGTTGGGTGGGGCCAGTCTCTAGGGTGGGCTGCCTGCCCTGGCTGAGCTGGATTAAATTGGTGCTGTAGCGGGTGGGGCAGACCCTGGGCTAGCAGGCCTCAGGGAGAACTCCAATGGCGTCTGTGTCAGCACGCCCACACCAGGACACAACAATGGCCGCCACCAATGTCCCAGTCCCTGGAGAGGTCTCATCCCTCACCGAGATGCACTCAGGGCCTATCAGGTGAGTCTCTTTTCACCAAAGCACTGTGCACCTTTCTTTCTGGTGATTTTAGGATGCTTTCTGAAACGGGTGAGTTTGCGCGTGGGCCCTTTAAGATCCGGTTTTAGTTTCTTTGTGAACCAGCTTTTCTGGGGGTACTCCCCAATGTTTTAGTAGCAGGCAAAGTCAGATATTATGCCGCTGGTCTCGATTGTGTTGGGTCCGCAAAATGCCCACAGCGGGGGCACTCCCGGCTCAGGTGGAGCGCAGTGTCTCAATTGTCTCTTTTCCCTTCATTCCTAGCAACTACCAGACACATAGTAGGTGTGCAAAAAATACTTGTAAAAATGAGCACAGGGGGAGAACAGAGCTCAACGTAGTTCTATCATTTCTAAAGAGGATGCTTGGCTGCCTTGGAGTATTTTCAGTCAGTTCCTACCTGGCCTGCTATTCAAACTACACTTAAGCATCCAGAAAGTCACCTAAAAACGTTTTGCTGAGTAGGCAAGAAACAGATCTTAAAAAGGAGAACTTAGGCTTCCATATGATGATAAGGCCAAAGCTTAGTCATCAGAAAGGATATTGGATATCTTTGGAGAATCTCTCACCAGCATCACCCTCCTCAAGCAAGATGGGCTCTTCCTTGTGGCATCTGTACCCCCCTGCAATCCTTGGGCTGTGCTAATGTGAACTATCCAGTTCAGCAGGGTGCTGCTCAGATCTCCCTCAGGTGTCCAGGGATTAGATCCCCCCGCCTGGCTTCCTCCTGCATGCTCCTGACCCCACGTGACCCTGTCATGTTGCAGTTAGGCCCGATCAATAGTCTTTTTAAATAAGCTTTACCCTTTGAAAACGAGCCCTAAGCACTTTGCATTCCTTTTCTGTTTGAAAAGTTCAGTTTTGTTCTATGCTCAGTTCTAAAAATACCTGAGTGAGTAGGAGGCCCCAGCTGTGCAGTTCAAAGCTGTTCCAGTAGGTGAGGATCTCCAGGGCTTGACAATGAACTCATTGGGGTGAATGCATCATCTTCCCCCCTTCAGGAAATAGGCTTTATGAAAGACAGAGTAGGAAAGTGAGAATTCTGTCACCTGGCAATCTCAACTCCATGGAAGACAGGGGAGGGCACCAAGATCCTGACAGTTGTTGAGATGCCTGAATTGAAAATGGCTGTGACATGTCTCAAATTTTTTTTGCAAGATGGATGCATTATGTAGACAGTATTGACTGCGAGTCGATTGATAATCTTCAGTCTGTGCTTTTGAGTGCACGGGTGGAGATCAGGGGCGATACCCATTGTCTTCAGGGCTGGGATTCTTGATCCACAGTTGATGCTGGTTATTTGGTTCTCAGCATTCCTGAGATCAAGGAGTCTTGTCCAAAAGCCCCATACGTGAAAGACTGTTCCTGGGTGTGAGTGAAGTAATACACTTGTTCCCTTTGCTCATAATTGTCCCAAAGTGGGTAGCAGAGGCCCAGTCTCTGTTTTGACTCTGTGTCCTTAGAGAATAAAAGCATAGTGAGATACATGCTGTTCAAACACTAAGCTTTTTACACTCTGTTTATCTGATTCTTCTGTCTAATTAAAGTTACCTTCTATACTTGATTGGTTTTTAAAGCCCAATATTTGGCAATTAAACCTTCTTTATTCTAACAACTGAGTGGCATTTCGCTGAGTGATTTAGCGCATGATTTATTATCTGCAGAACCAAGGACTGGCTTCCTTGGAGAGCTTCTCTTGTAGAATTTAATGTCTGGGTGGCCACGCTGAACACCCACCAAAGAATCTGCAGATAGATTGTGTGCATTCAACTCCGGAGTCCATGGAACTTGTGTGTGGAGAGCCTTGGCTTGAATTAGGCATCAGGAGACCTGATTTAACGCCCAATAAGACCATTCTTCTAGAGCTCCCTCAAGGTCTTTGAAGGTGGGCTTTATCCACGTCTACTTGTTATGGCCAAAGAAGCGTGGCGGGTGCAGGTAGAGAAGCTGGCCTGCCCCCACCATCACAGCAGGCACTTACCCCAGTCAGTCCAGGCCTGTGCTAAGCCTCCCTGGTGTACAGAGTGCTTCGTAGTGGGGTGCAGGACACACAGAGCTTCCAAATCAGACTTGCTAAGAATCAGGAGCAAATCATCTCCACTTGGTCCTTCCTGGGAGCCCAGTCAAACCTCCACAAGAGTTTGCTTTTTTCCATGTTCTCTCACACAGGAAAACCTGTGGCAGGACATGCAGGGGGTGGAGGGAGTGCCAAGGTGGTAATCATAACCTCTCCCCTTATCTCAAAAGAGTGGACTCTATTTCCTATTCAAATTTGTTAGATTTTTGAAGGACAGAGTTTTAGTGTTGTCTTTTCCAGGGAAATAGAGAAAAAGTGGTTGAGCTACCTTTCAAGCGCCATAGAAAGGAGGATGCTAAGGAAATGGCAGCCATTTTACAGAGAAAGGATCAGTTTGTTTACCTCTTCCTTTCTGCCTTGCTCCTGTGCATACACATACATTCACATGCATGCATGCATGCACAGACATAGCCTTGCGTCTGCAAAGCTGGCAAACCTGAGCTGTCTAGGAATGCACACAGTACTGTCATTCTGTCCCATTCTCACTCTGGTGGGAAGACATCTTCTCCAAGTCTGGCATTTTGAGCTGACTTGTGGCTCTTCCTGGGAGCCTGGTCCAACCACATACGGCGTTCTTTGTTTGAGAGTGTTTTCAGTCTTTTATCCTCACATATGAGTCCAGAGTGATGCTTAAGGGAGGCTAAATTACTGCCGCCAACCCGATCTGATTCACTGTGAGGTGATTAGCTCTGCCACCTGACACCAAGGACTGCAGAGCGCATCCTAATGTGTTTGTATTTCCTGTACTGTGAATGCAAATGATTTAGGGGGTTTCTTCTAGACTTTTAATCCTTTCCCGAGGACTCCCCCGGGGAGGATAACTGGAGCTATTGAAGACTCGCTGTAGTCATTCTGGCATGTTTCTAAGCTTCCTCAGCAATACCACCCTTCCCGGAGCTGAGGTGGCCTCCTGCTCCTGGAGTCCTTCTGCCTCTGAGCTTCCCTGTTTTCACCAGGTGGAAGACTGGGCTGGTATGTGGAGATGGCTCAGAAAGCAAGGGGCCTGTAGAAATTACCCCTGAGATTTGATTGTTCTGGGAACTTCCAGCTGAGATGGTTCTGGGGCGAGCGCACAGGCTTGGGGCAGTCAGAGCTGGAAGGGTCTCTAACCCCTTCCTACACTTTGGGGTTTGAGGACCAGAGACATCAACATCACCCAGGAGCTAGGCACCATGCAGAATCTCAGACCCCAACCTAGACATGCTGAATCAGAATCTGCATTTTAACAAGAGCCCCAGGTGATCTGTAGGTATGTTAGAGAAAACAGCCAGTCAGCTCCCTCATCTTAAGGGCTATTCTCCTAATAACTGTCCCTCTGGGATGTATTGTATTGAGAAAATGTCCACGTGGGGAACAGAAAGGAAGCAAGCCAGCAGGAATTTGCAGCATGGATTTCTGACTCTGGGGTCTTGGCAGTAGAAGGACCAGGGAACCCAGCAGTAGGCAAATGAATAGATGGTGGGTGGCTTGAGCGGGCGCAGGAAGAGGTCTGAGTCAACACGGACTTTCTTGACATCCCTTTCTCCTCTTCTCCTTCCCCACAAACCAGCTGCCACTGACCTTGTCAGGTGCTCATTTCTAGGCTGGATGGTGACTTTAAGAGACACTGGT